>NW_004567105.1:2209105-2211179 GCF_000260355.1 Condylura cristata
GGGGGGACGGTGTGGAGACAGTGGGAGTGGACAGAAGCGGGGGGGACGGTGTGGAGACAGTGGGTGTGGACAGCCGTCGGATGCAGGCAGGGGACACAGACGGAGGGTGGCGCTTTCTCCGCTTGGCAGGCTCCAGCCTACCCCTCTCCCTCCCCAAGCCCTTCCTTGCCAGGGAAGTCCCAGCCTGTCCCCAGACTGTCCCCGGCCCACAGGGAGGGGCCAGTCCTCAACTCCCCCACCAGAGCCCAGGGCCAGCGTGGAGAACCTGTGCATCCCAGGGTGGTGGCAGGTTCAGAGATAGGAAGGAGTTACCTGTGGCTCACCTGCTCCCATCATTTTTAAATGAAACCTCCCCTAGACCTCTCGAGCGAGGCTCACGGCTTGGTTCTGGGACACAAGGAAAGAGGACAGATAATGGACAGCCATGGAGGAACCAAACTTCCAAGGGACTTTCCCGGGAGGGTAGCGAAACTACCTCCCCCCTGCACTCTCGCACACACAGGCACACACGCACACAGACAGATGCTTCACGGAGAGCAGACAGGCCTGTGGACAGTGGAGAGGAAGAAGTGGGCGGTGGTGGTGGTGCTGGGATGTGTGTGGAGAGGGGTGGGATGGCCACGGGAGTGTCGTCATGGGCTGCTGTCCTGGCCTCCCTCCGTGTCCACGCTCACCGGGGGGAGGCCTCCGTTGTCGTTGAGCCGCTTGGCCCGGTAGGTCTCGTAGTGGATGTTGTGTGTCACTTCCTTGAGGTCCTGGAGGTGGGTTCTGCAGGATGAGGGGAGAGCGCAGGGGGGCCATAAGGGCGGGGAGACGAGCGCCTGAGGCCAGGACCCGAAGACCCAGCGGCCGAGACCCTCTCAGAATAACATGAACCGGTGACGCGCCTCAGCCCCTCCTGCTTCCTGGTGGGCGCCGGGCGCAGTGCAGAAAGTGCGGCTGTCTGAGAAGTGCCCTGGACTTGGCCTGCCGACCCCGAGAACAACACCTGCCCCCGTGGGGCCTTACCTGATGACAAAGTCCCGAAGCAGGGCAAACTCACAGTGGCTGAGGTTCTCCACTGTGGACAGAACAAACAGGCGTCATCTCACCAAGCTGTCCCGGCAGCCGGCGAGCTGTCAGGTCGGGGCGGCAGGTAGGAGCCAGCCCCCCCGGAGCGGGCTGCTCTTGGGGCTCAGAACACTGGGCTGTGTCCACGGGACAAATGCTTGGTGCGTGGCTACGGTGACACAGTCTGTCCCAGACGCTGCGGAGCGACAGGTCGTGAGGACTGTTCTTCCTCTCGGCAGACGAGGGAAATCACAGGGCACAGAGAATCTAGGAAAGCTGCCTGGGACCCAGACGGCTGCTAACCTCAGGAGCTTACGGAAGACCGTAGCGCAGAGGAGTATAAGGACGGTGGAGCCCTAGAAAGGTCAGGCGCTGGCGGGGAGCCTCGCTCGGCAGACTGGCGCCTGCAGCTCACAGCATTAGCCGGGGGACGGGCAGACGAGCAGAAGCGCACGGCGGCAGACTTCACAGCCCATGAGACGGTGTCACAGAGGGCTCCAGGCCCAGGGGATGGATGATAAGGGCCGCTAATTAAAAGCTATTCTAACGGCCCTCCCTGGGGGCGCAGCGGGTTAAAGCCAGCACTGGGGAGCTCAAGCCACTTCTGCAAGAGTTCGATCCGCCCACCCCGGAGCTGACCACAGGGCGCCGCAGACCTCTCGTGACCCCCCACTGCTCCCCTCGGAGGTGTGCTTCATCTATCTGCCTGTTCTGCTCCCCACTCTGTCTCTGGGGAGTCCTCTCACCGCCCCCTGCACCTCTGTCTTGCGCCCAGTTCTGTATGATGAAACAAATAAATCTTTAAAAAAAAAATTCTAAAAATAAATAAATAAGCATTAAAAAGTCATCAATCAAAAAAAAACTATTCTAACAAAGGTTCATGGGCCAAAGAGACACTGCGCGGGAGACGCAGCCTCAGGCAGCTGGGGCCAAGCCTCCCCTCACTCGCTGGCTCGCGCCCTGGCCAAGGCACAGCCTGGGACTGGACTCCACCCGGCTGGTGTTCTGCGCACAGCGGGCAGCC
>NW_004567105.1:2212072-2213805 GCF_000260355.1 Condylura cristata
TCACCATTCAAGATTTACGTGCATTATTTTTAAAGCTGAGTCGAGTCGACTCTTCAGCTCACTGACTGTCTCACCTGCAGCAGGTGAGATGTCTCTATTTGAACATCCGCACCTGGTCCCGAGCCAGGCGGCCCCAGGGGTCCAAGAAGGCAGGCCCCATGCCCTGTACCCCGTGTCCCCGGGCACCGGGCCCCATACGGCTGCCTGGCACAGCTGTGTCCTTTTCCTTACTGGAGTTGTGTCTGAGAGTTATCGGTTTTAAAGGGCTCTCCTAGGAAAGAGTTCAGGAGCTACGCACCGAACCTGACCTCTGCACTTCACACTGGGGAAACTGAGGCAGGGTGTGCCCAGAGCACACATACCCAGGACTCCAGCCCGGTGCTCCTCCTGCCTGCTGCCCTTCCAGTCACCCCACACCTGGCTTTGATGGACTTTGTTGGGTCAGAAAAGGCTTTAGGGTAGTCTGGGGACAGAGGGGAACACGGCTTCCCGGGTTCGGGGGGACCCATGTGCGTTCACAGTGGGCGGTGCCCCAGTCCGCCCCCCCACCCCGCGTCACCTCTGTGCTGGGTCAGGCAAGGCAGGGCCGGGGACAGGGAAGAGCAGGTGCGAGGCCAGGAGGCCCCTGGCACCCAGCCTAGGGGCCCGAGGACACCCACCCGGATTTTATCGTTCTCCGTCTTGTCCTCCAGGTCCTCATCAAATTCCTTCTGGGGATAGAATTCAATGCCGTTGACTTCAAGCTCTTTGCGAACCTAGAGGCCGGGGAAGCGAGGGTGTCAGGTGCCAGGGCGCTGAAGAGGGCGTGTGTGAGGTGTGTGGGCGCGTGGGCACGGAGGTCAGTGGCTGAGTGTCCACAGCGACCCACCGTCGCCTCTGAGCGCAGCCAGGGCAGCTGGCAGAGCCTGAGTAAGGGCGACCCCGGCCGGAAGCCATCACAGCCGGCTGAGGCCGGAAGCCGGGGCTCAGGGCCATCAGGCTGGGGTCTAGACAGCCGCACAGCCCCAGTCCGGTCTGCACGGGCAGTGGTCACGAGCACTGCCGGTGTGGACCGGCCTCAAGCGCATGAGGAGGGGCCAGCCGCCCGCCCAGCCCGGCCCGTTGGCCCTTTCTCAACCCCGGCTGAGGTCCTGCCTCCTGCGAAGCCTCCATCAGCGCCGGGTCCACTCGATGGAAAGTTTCTTGAGGCAACAGCTATCCTTGTCCTCGTCCCACCCTCCTCCCCGCCTGCTGCCCCCTTGCCCGACCGCAGAGCCCAGGGGGGTGGAGCCGGCCAGGAGTACAGTTCCTCAGACAGCCCCCAGCGGGCAGGGGCTTCTGGGTGAGGGGACGTCCGTGCAGGGACAGTTGGAGGGTGGGCAACAGACAGACTCTGGTCAGAGTTAGGAGGGAGCCGGCGGCAAGTGGGGGAGGTGATAACCAGGGGTGGGAGAGGCTGCGCTGGGGAGCTGGGGAGCGGAGGAGGCGGGGGCAGGGCAGGACAGGGACAGGGAGAGGGGGGGGCAGGGCAGCCCTCACCCTTTGCTTGAACTCAGACTTCTCCTCCAGGGTCATGGTGTCCGCCTTGGCAATGACCGGGATGATGTTCACCACCTTGCTGAGGTGCTTCATGAACTCCAGGTCCAGGGGGCGCAAGCTGGGGCCCAGAGAGGCCGGCTGTCAGAGCCCCGCCTCCGCCGCTTCAGCCACTGGGCAGGGGGGCGACCCCCCCCCCCGCCCCGGCACCTGCCCCC
>NW_004567105.1:2217825-2219141 GCF_000260355.1 Condylura cristata
CACACACACAGGCACTCACACACACACAGGCACTCTCACACACACACACAGGCACTCTGACACACACACACACAGGCACTCACACACACAGGCACTCACACACACACAGGCACTCTCACACACACACACACAGGCACTCTGACACACACACACACACAGGCACTCACACACACAGGCACTCTCACACACACAGGCACTCACACACACACAGGCACTCTCACACACACGCTCACACACACACAGGCACTCTCACACACACGCTCACACACACACAGGCACTCACACACACAGGCACTCACACACAGTCACTCTCACACACACAGTCACACACACAGTCACTCACACACACGCTCACACACACGGGCACTCACACACGATCACACTCACACACACGCTCACACTCACACACACACTGGGCACTCACACACACGCTCACTCACACTCACACACAGTCACTCTCACAGTCACACACTCACACATGCTCACACATTCACACATGCTCACACACTCACACACACTCACACTCTCACACTCTCGCTGCTCCCCCGACTTTCCTGCCTCTTCTCTTTCGCCAGGGCTACAAGGGCCGCCCACGGGCTAAACCCTGGGCCGCGCCCTCAGGCCAGCCTGGGTGGCACCCAGCGCCAGACCCACAGCCAGCGGCTGGACGCCCTGGGCCTCACCCCCCGCCCCCGCACAGCCAGTGGCCTACAGGAAGCCCCCCGTCCCGGAGCGAGCGGGTGTCGGGCCGAGCCGCCTCGCTGAGCCCCTGGCGCGGGCCCTAGGTGGAACCTCCCCGCAGACATATACCAATTTTCGTTGTTGATCTGGTCTCCAAAGCCCGGTGTGTCGATGACGGTCAGCTTCATTTTGACCCCTCCTTCTTCTATCACTGGGGGGTGGACAGAAAAGGCACGGGAGGTGACCCCTCCCACTCCGCGGCCAGGGAGCCCCAGGCACAGTGTGGAAGCCTCGGCCCCCCCACCGCCCCTGCGCCTCCCTCCTCCCACCTCTCAGCCCCCCCTGCCCCCAGCCCCTCCTCCCTCCCTGGACTTGGGGTCCCTGGGCTTTCAGGCTGCACTCTACTGTTGGAGGTGACCTTTCTCACGAGTCACAAGCCCCCAAAGACCCGCTGTCCCTCTCCCTCCTCACCGTGTCCCACGGCCTTGATCTCCACGGTCTTGGGGATCTTCTCCTCGCGGCTCCAGCTGGAGGCCTTGCGGCTCACTTGGGATTTGAAGAGCGTGTTGACCAGCGTCGACTTGCCCAGTCCACTCTGACCTGCCACGAGACGGGGGGCGGGGGGGTGAGCAGGC
>NW_004567105.1:2219432-2224936 GCF_000260355.1 Condylura cristata
GGCTTTCTGCTCAAGTTGCGTTTTTCCCCTTTGATAACACTGACAGTGGCCACGCTGTACATTCCGCTGCTGCCGCCTCGTGCGCGTGAGCGACGCCCGCCTCACAGCACCCCGGCCCAGCGGAGCCCAGCGGAGGGGTGCTGGAAGGCCAGCCCCCGCCACGACCCATCAACCAGGGCCCAGCCCAGCGCGCCCTGGGCTCGTCACCCCTGCCTGTGGCGGCAGCGTCCGCGAGGTCAACGCGCGGCTCGGGACGGGGGAGGAGGGAGCTGCGTGGGCTGGGCGTCCCCTCCGCCCCCGGCTGGTTCTCTAGAGCTCCTGACACGTGCAGGGCTCACGCCGGAAGCAGCTGCGCGGCAAAGGGAAGAGCGTTTGGACCCGCTGGTCCGAGCAGCGCTTCTCAAACCTTCGGTGCGAGAGTCCCTGGGGCTGGGCTGCAGGGGGTGAGCACAGGGGCCACCTGGCGCCCGTGGGGGGCGCGGGCCGGCCCCTGCCCTGTGGCTCAGAATCTGCATCCTAACAGGATTCTCCGTGAGCTGGCCCGGGGCGCTGAGCACTGGAGGTTCTCGTGGCTCCAGGAAAGGCACATGGGTCCAGTGGCCCGGTCAAGCGGCCGCTCTGGCAGTTAGCCTCTGCTCACAGGAGGGGGCAGGACGGCAAGCCAGGGCGGGTGTCCCTCCAGGGGCCAGCGAAGCGGGGCTCGGAAGGGCTGCGCCTGGGCTCAGGCTGGAGGCGCCGGGGGCGGGGGCGACACCTGCCCTGGGCTTCTGGGGAGACGAGCATCTTGGGGCTCACGCTCCTCGGTCTGCGTATTTCCAAAGGCCACTGGTCACTGGGTATTCTTGAGCAGCAAGCGCCACGCTCGGAGGCAGCGGTGGCGGGACGTCGTGGCTCACCACGGGGGCGCCCAGAACACAGGCAGCGGCGGTGCGTGGTGACCACCCGGAGCGCTCACACAGGGCCTGACCACAGGGCCTGACCACACACCCGCGGGCGCCGACCCAGTCCCGGGAACCAAGGAGGCCCCTCCGGAGGCAGCGGCCACAAGCTAGAGGGGCCAAAGCCGTCCGTCCAGCAGCCCACGAGAAGCTGGGACGACGCGTGCAAACGCTCAGGGCAGGAGGCGCAGGGAAGGCCCGGGGGACGTCCCCGGGGGGAGGGGACGCCCGCGGGAGCATCCAGGAGAGAGGCAAGCGCCTGCACTTCTCCTGAAGGGAACGCAGGGCGCTGCGGAGTCTGACGCAGGACGAGGGCCCGAGGGCCTGGCGGGTCGGGAAACCACTCAGGGGCGGCCCCAAGGAAGGGGACGCAGGTCCAGGAGGGCACGTGTCACACAGGGTGGCTGGGCCGGGCCACCTGCCACTGACGCTCGAGAGGAAAAGCTTTACCAGAAAGTAAACCAGCTGTCCCCAAGCACTCTGTTTAGTTCAGCTGATGTGTCGTGACAGCAAAATCTAGATGATTCACCCTGGCCCAGCTCCTGCCCTGGAGCAGCGCAGCCTGGCGCCGGTACAGGTGAGAGCCAGCCCGGCCTGGGGTGCTGGTGGGGACGGAGACCAGCGGGTCGGGTGGGCAGGACGTGCTGGTTCGTGGGCCGGGGAGAGGGCGGCAGAGAACAGGGAGAAGCCCAGGTTCCTGTTTCTCCAAGCGAGTCAACACCTCGTGGAGTCAAAGGGGCCCTCCTGGTGCCTCGCAGTGGCTTAGTGACCCACGTCCTGGAAAGCGCACCACCGCGCCCCACCCTCCGGCACAGAGGTGGAGGTCAGGTGACACCCTCAGGTCACGGAACTGGGAGCAGCGGAGTGAGGCTGCAGTGTACACCGGGCCCAAAGCTCCCGGCCTTGAGGGGAGTTGGGCACGCGCCCCACTCCCACCCCAGAAGCCAGGGCTAAGGGACAGGCACACCCTCAGTGCCGCCCGCACCCCGGGGCCCCGGGACCTCCCGTACCGACGACCATGATGTTGAAGTCGAAGCCGGTCTTCATGGTCTTCTTGCGCATCTGCTCGATAATGGTGTCGATGCCGATGTACCCCAGGAGGCTGGAGTTGATGCTGACGGGCTTCATGGGCACTGCCGGCTTGGGCCTGGGCTCGGGCACCAGCTCTGACATGGCTGCGTCCGTCCTGGTCTCTGGGAGCCCTGCAAAGACGAGATGGCCGGGTGGGCTGGACAGAAGTGGAGGCCGGAAGACATCCAGACCGAGGACGGGAAGGGACTTAAGATGCCACCCGGTGCCGGGCAGAAGCCCAGCAGGGAAAGGCCGTGCGGCCACCCAGCCTGGGCCTCTCGCAAACACACCCCCGGCCCCGCCAGATCCAGTCCCGGCTTCCTGCACCTTGGTGTGTGACACCGGGCGGGCCCGGCGCTATTGTGGGGGGCGGGGCTGTGCTTTACAGAGCCAGAGCGGCGGGCCGCTAGCAGAGGCTGGTATAAGCTCCCCAGTGTGGCTGACGACTAAAAGCACCTCCAGACGGTGTCTTATGCCCCTGGGCAGCAATGCCAGAATGGGGGCCCCGCGAGCATGTCGGGGCGATTCCCGCCTGAGCCCCACATCCTCCCGTGAAGGGCAAAGCCCGAGGGGGCTGGGCCTCTGTCTGTCACTGGCCTCGGCCCGCTCGTACGCCCGCCGCCTCGGGAGCCCAGACGCCCTCCTGGCCGTGGGGGCGTCTGGGAGAGGCATGAGCCCCCTTCCCACCAGCAAGGAGAGGGTGACCGCCCGGGTGGCCAGCGAGTGCTGGGCGCCGTGGCGGAGGCAGAGAGGTGAGGCAGAGCAATGGCCGGCCGGGCAGGCCCTGGCTGTGTCCGCTCCTGAGGCGCCCGTGTGCCCCGTGTGAGTGGGGAGAGGCTGGCTCTGCCCGCCAGCGGTGTGCACATGGGGGCCCTGCCGCGTGGCCTGCCCCCTCGTCCGTGAAGGGCTGAGGGTCACGGTGTAGCTGCGGGGAGGGTGACCTGAAGCCTGGTGCACAGAGCAGCGGGAAGAGCGCCTCTGGCCCGGGCCGCCTCCCCTGCCCTAGAGGGGCAGTCCTCTAGCTGGCCCGCCGCAGGGACATGGACAGTGCATGTCACGGCCCTGGTGACGGCTGCCCAGATGCTCCGAGCCGCCTGGTTTGTAGTTAGCGCCACGCCACCGAGCATAGGCTCTCGGGGAGGACAGACAGAGCAGCAGATGGGGAGAGGGCACAGGCGTGCCCCCAAGCGCCCCTCAGGACCCCAGGACTCCGTTCTCACACCCCGCCACCTGGCCTTTCCGCGGGTCCTGGCAAGACTCCCTCTCCCACCGGGAAGCTTTGCTCCCGGTCACTCTCAAGCACAACCAACACCGACAAGGCCTCGGCCCCCTCCGCTGCCCAGGAAGCAGGTGTCAGCCAGGAGGCCCCTGACGGCAGCGGCTGACTCTCAGCACCCCGCTGCGCCCCCTCCCCTGCAGGCCCACCGAGCCCCCGCCCCCTGCTCCCCTTCCCGTTTCCTCCTGCCTGCACAGCTGAGCCCCCGAATCTCCACCGTCTGTGGGGGGCAGTTTATCTCACCCCATTTTGCAGATCTGGAAAGTGAGCCCTGTTTAATTGGCAGGAGTTTCTCTAAGGATTCCTGTGCCGCCGCGGCCCACAAGATCACGCCCAGAGGCATGCCCAGGGCGCAGGCCAATCCCGAGGCGCCGCGGGCTGGCGCGGGTGCGGCTGGTGAGCTAGCCACCTCGCCTTCGTCCCGCCTGCGGGCGCCTACTGGCACCATGCTGCGTACCTGCGGCAAGGTGCCCTCCAGCCGTGCCAACCACACCCCAGCCGCGGCTAACCACCGCCCAACAGCCGCGAGTGCCGAGACAGGTGCTGGGCCATAGTCGCCGGGACTCTTGGCCTGCCCGGCCAGGCTTGCTCTTCCTCCTCGCTCCCAAGGTCCCAGGTGCCCCGACTGGCCGCCCGGTGATGTGGGCGCCCTCCTCCTGCTGCCTGGCCGAGGCTCAGTCCCAGCCATATTCGTTGTTTCCCTCACTCGCTCGCTCACCCCTCCCACCCGGGTAGCATTTCTGTGCCCAGAGGGAACCTACCCCCACCACGCCGCAACACCCAGAAGCTTCTGGGCCCCAGACAGGTTCTCCCCCTCCCCCAGATGCTGGCTGTGGGGGCTTCCAGGGCACGGCCAACACTCTGGGGCTGGTGTTGCAGCTTCATCCTGCCCCTGAGGCCTCTCTGGTCCCTCCACACCAAGATGGGCAGCTGACCCAGGCTGATCGTAGCTGGGTGACCCCTGTGAGCCTCCCTTTTCTCAAGAAGAGGCGGTAGGCCCTTCCCGGTCGGGGAGCTGTGCCGGATGCACGTTAGCAGACACACATCAATCACCTCTCGGGCAGGGAGGGCCGAGGCAGCGATCCCACGGACCCTCAGCAATGAATGCTGGCTGGGTAAGCGCACCAGCCTGGGGCCCCCAGATGCCACTCCCTCGGCAGGGCAACCGCCAGCCAGTGTCGCCAGGCAAGGGAGCGGATTGTTAAGAGCCACGGTCTCTCTCCCTGGCAACAGGGAGCCAGCCGAGGGGGCTCTCCAAGGGCTGGAAAGGGCTCCAGATGGGGTCACAGCAGGACGCAGCTCAAGCCCGCCACCCTGCCACATGGTCCTCGAGGCCCTCCTAAGCTCCCTGCCACCCCTGATCCCTGGAGAGGAGGGGATCTGTGTGCAGCACCCCCTGCCAGGAGCCACCTGGCCCAGGAATGTTCCAGGGAGAGGCACTGTCCACCTGCCTCCGCTGACTGAGTACCCACAGAGAACACCCGCACCTCCAGGCCAGCAAAGACCCTGGGTTTTTTTTCCCAGCAAGTGAAAGGCTTTTTCTTTGTCTGGCCCAGGGACCCCACCCTGTTGGGAAGTGGCAGCGGGAGGGAACCTTTCCAGGACAGTACCTGCCTGGGGGGGGGCAGGGGTCCTCCTCCCATCCTGAGCGGGAGACCTTCCCCAGCCCCCAGCTGGGGGCTTCACCACCCCACCCCCACCCACAGAGGCCATTCTCTCCACCCCAGCCCCAGCTTTTAGGAAAAGAGTCACAAAAGGTATTAGTCCTTTTGCCCCGGCAGGAGCAGAGGGCGCTGGGAGCCCTCTTCCGACCCCAGCCCTCGGGGGCCACCCAGTTCCCTTGGAGACCACCAGCGGGTGCCGGTGCCAGGGTGCGCGCCGCCCGTGGGCGCCGGTCTGAGCTGGTGTGGCGCTGGTGTGGCGCCCGATACCTGCGCGCGGTGTGCGTGTGCGCGTCTCGCCGCTCCGCCCGGGGCATCTGCGCGCCTCAGGACCCTGCTCGTGCGCCCGCCGCGGATCTCGACTGGCCCGCGCCCCGGGGGTGCATCTCTCCGGATACGAGTGCCGCCGCCGTGTGCCCGTGCATATGCCACCGCGCGTGGGCTCCGCGGCGCTGCCACCCTCCCCCGGTAGCACCGCCAGCCGGGCTCTTCGGGCCGCATCTGCTCGCGGCCGGCGCCCGTGCCCCGGCGGCCGGCTCACCTTTGGACATGAATCCT
>NW_004567105.1:2225451-2225908 GCF_000260355.1 Condylura cristata
GAGGGTCACGCGGTGGCTGGGACGGCGCGTCCTGCCCCGGCGTGGTCCGAGAGCCCTGAGTCAGGGGCCGGGATGCTGAGCCGTGACCTTGAGCCGGTCAGGAACTTCCTGAGCCTGCACACACTCGAGAGAAAGCCCTGCGCGCTCAGTGGACAGCCATGGACGCGATGGCCAGCGCCTGGGCACGGGGTGAGGATGACTGGCCTCAGCCTGAGGGCTCTGGGTCCAGTGGGGGGTAGAAAGCCAGACTGTTCTGATGCCAGGGTGGGGTGTGCATCGGATTCTGTGGGTGCAAGGTGGTGGGGTGGAGCCGAGGGAGGACATGTGGGAGGATTTCTTGGAGGAGGCCAGGGCGACTGGAAGGGGTGGGCATGGCAGGGGAAGAAAGGAAGGGCGGCCTGGAGGGGGCGGGAGGTGCAGCCACCTAGAGGTGATCTCCAGGCCTTGCTGCCCATTG
>NW_004567105.1:2226118-2229735 GCF_000260355.1 Condylura cristata
GGGTGAAGGGGGGTTGCTGCCCATTGGGAGTGCCCGGTGCCACCCAAGCAGGGAACTTCCAGACAGCGATGTGATCTCGGGGTGAAGGGGGGCTGCAAAGCGGGGAAGGAGCTTGGGAAGCTGGGCCTTGACAGCATCATGGGGAGTCACAGCTGACAGGCATGGTCCAGTGCAAGGGTCCCTGCTGAGGACCCAGGGTGGGGGAACCTCGGGCGGGGACTGGAGAGGAGACAGGTACTGAGGAGGGGACCGGGCAGAACTGGAAACAGACTGGAGAGAAAGGAAAGAGGGGGATACCAGTTTCTGCTCTAGGGGTGCCAGCCGCCGAGACAGCAAGGCCAGCGGAGCGGCCGATGCCTCAGGCACCTGCTGGCTGGCCACACCTGCCTTTCAGCGCTGAAGGGGCGGGGGAGCCACGGTTGCAGGGGGAGTGAAGACCAGAGCAGCTGAGCCCCCCAGCGTGGGCAGAGCCAGAGACCAGAAAGCCCCAGGGAAGCCGGTGGGCAGCACCCCAGAATCTGAGCTTTGCAGTGTCGAGGATGACTCTCCAAGGGACACCCAGCATCCGGGAATGGCCAGCCTACTGCTGCCCCCGACTTGAGGCGGCCCCAGCCTCTCTGAGCCAGAGGGACCCCGCTCTGCACTGACCTGATTGCAAGCAGCGAGCCGGTCTGCCCCTCAATGCTCGCGGGCGGGGGGCAGAGCCCGGGAGACTACCGGATGGGATGCGTGCATGGCAACAGCCCTAGGCCTCAGGTGAGGTTCACCTGGAGAGAAGCGCTGCGGTGACAGCTTGCGCTGGGCAGGTCACCGCGTGGCTACTTCCTGCTCTGCATTTCCCCAGAAGGGGGTTGCGGGTAGAGCAGACACTTGCCACTCTCCTGACCCGGCCAGCTCTTCAGAGCGCCAGGGAGCCACAGAGGGGCTCGCAGCGCAGCTCGGCCTCGCTGCTCCTCCCCAGCTACCCTGGAAACTGCTGGTGTCTCCCCTCAGCTCCCCCCGCCAGGCGGGACCCAGCCCCCGTGCCTCCGCACCTGCCTTGTCCGCCGCTCGACCCCAGGTCCTCCCGCACGTTTGGCCCTGACCCTGGTCTCCCTGCGGCCTTGCCTGCCTGTCCCAGCGCAAACAGCCCCAGGCCCGCGCACCCCGGGTCCCCCACCGCGCTTGGCGTTTACCTGTGGCTTCCCTGGCCTGGGCCACTGTGGCAGCCGCGGCTGCGCAGTCCAGAGCTTGGTCTGTGCTTCTGTTCGGCATCAGGGGTTCGGTGGCAGAGTCCCCCGTGGCTGGGCATGGGAGGACTGGCATCACCCAGCCCAGCGCTGGGCCCAGCCTGGTCCTATCCAGAGCAACAGGGTCTGTTGGCACGTGCAGCGTGATGGTGTTTGCTCGGGCACAAACCACGGCCGTGTCGGACCTGGCTGTGCCTGGCTTGGCTGGGCCTGGTGCGGCCCAGCCCGTGGCCACGGTCCCAGCGGTGGTATCTGCCTTCGCTGTGGCTGTGCCCAGCTTGTCTGGGTCCGGGAGTGCCAGGTCCGCAAACATGCCGGCCATGCCGGTGCCCACGACAGACAAGTCTGAGGCTGAGCCCGGCTTGGTCTCCAGAGCAGGCAGCTCTGTGCCCGCGTCCACTCTGGATGTGCTTGTGGTGACCAGACCGACAGCCAGGCGGGGTCTGTGGGTGGCCACTGCAGCTGAGGGCCGGGCTGGGCCTGACCCCGCTGTGTCCAGAGTAGCCGAGTCCACGGCCATCGCGGGTGCCAGGACAAGGCTGGCCAGGGTGGGCCTCTGCAGATGCAGCCGGGGCCTCGGGAGGCCCCTGGCCCGGCTCCTGCCTCGTCCTGGGGCGGCCCTGGCGGGCACGTGGACAGTCGCCGGGACCAGGTGCCGCTGACTCACCAAGCCCTGCCCCAGTGGGCCTGGTGGGCTCTGGGTCAGTCGGGACTGGAAGGGGAGGGTCAGGTAGGAACTGACCAGCGGCTTCTCCACCAGTGGCATCCGGCTGGGCTTGGCCAGAGGTGGGTTCTCTGGGCCCTCGGGCCGGACCCTGCTCCCCGGCACGAGGGACACAGACAATGAGCCCGGAGTGGACAGCTTTCCTTTCCCATGGATGGCGGCCTCCTGGCCCAGAGTGGGCAGCTCTCCCCAGGGAGAAGGCAGGGGGTGCAGCGGCCACGCCTGGCTGTTCTGGCGGAGCGTCAGGGAGATGGAGCTGAGTTTCCTGGGCGCCGGGCTGTCCCCGGACTCGCGCGGGGGCACGCTGCGGGCCCTGGCCCCGAGGCCCTGGCGGCCGGGCGCCTGTGGGATGTGGCTTTGGGGGAAGGAGTCCAGACGAATGGTCTTCCTGAGGACAGGGGTGAGCGCGGAACCCCCTCCCGGGAGCCTGGAGGAGCGGGCGGGGCACCCCAGCCGGTGGCCGCGGGAGAAGGAGGGTCCGGGGCTGGGGGCTCTGGGCTGCGTCTCAAAGCCGTGCTCCATCCGGTAGGTCCCTGCAGCGATCAAGGAGAGGTGAGGCGGGCGCTGAGGCTGGAGGCGCCAGCCCCGCCCCCCCAAAGGCAGTCCGCACCTCCGAGCTGCAGGGACCCTGCGGGGCGGGGAGGGGAGGACTGTCGAGTCCCCAGTGGGGTGCCCTTCCTGCACCTACACACCTCACACCCCAGGGTGCAAGCGTCCAGCAGGGATGTCTGCGGCGGGTTCCTCTCCCTTTGCCTGAGAGTGGGCCTCTCTCCAGGGACGACTCCGCCAGTCACACACCTGTCCCGGGGCCAGAGGGGGCAGCTGTTCTTGGAGGCCTAGCAACCGCTGCCTCTTCTAGAAGGAACAGAGCCCCACCCCAGCATCCAAGAGAGGAGTTCGGGCACCCAGGGAGATGGCCCGTTTGGCTTGGGCAGGGTCAGCACCTGCCCATGCCCAGAACCAGGGGAGAGCCCTGCTGGCCCGTCGCTGGGACCACAGCCAGAGCCAGCGCTGGGGAGGCCGAGAGGTGGGCTGGCCACGGAGAAGTGACGTGGGCCCACGGGAGACTTGTCCGAGCTCTGCCCTGGAACCTGCCAGCAGCAGGCAGGAGGGGAGGCAGGAGCAGCAGCTCAGTCTTTGGTGTCAAAGAGGAGGCCGGGCCCTCCCTGGTGGCGCAGCAGGTTAGAGCGCAGCACCGTGAAGCTGTCCGCAGCCACCACGGTGTGAGTTCGCGCCCCAGCCAGGGAGCCCCAGACCTCTCCTGTCTCCCCGCTGCTCCCCTCAGCACTGTATTTCACTCAATCTGCCTGCTCTGGTGAATCCTCTCACTCCCACACTTCTGGCCTGTACCCCTGTTCTTGTTTGCAAAAACTTTTTTTGAATCTTTAAAAAAAAAAAGAGGAGGCCGGGCCGGTTGGTGGGCAAATTCGTGCAGGAGGCCTGACTGCCAGCAAGGGGCCCTTTCTGGGAAGCCGGGAGCCTCTGGGACTGGCTGGCGCAGAGACACTGCGGGCTGGGCCTGGGGGCGAGCTGTGGGCGCTAGGCGTGTGCAGTCAGCCTGGGCAGCGGCAGGGGCACGGGGCGAGGCGAGCAGTGGCCGCTCTAAAGCCCGGGCAGGGGGTGGGGGGCCCGGGACTCTGGCCGCTGGTGAACGGCCGTTCTCC
>NW_004567105.1:2230306-2239123 GCF_000260355.1 Condylura cristata
GAGCCCCTGGGAATAAAGTCGTTTCTGTACTTTCGACTCGCTGTTTTCAACACAAGGTCCTGGGGTGGGGGGAGGTTGGGGCGCTCCTGGGAGGGGGAGCTGATCCTATGGCCAGGTCCCTAAGGTCTGGACAGGGGTCTCCCTCATCCCCCACAGCGGCACTCCCGCCCCGCACCCCTCTCCAGTCGACCTCCACCTCCGCTCGGCGGCCCCAGCCCTGCCCGTCCTCCTGGGCACCGCCTCGCCCCTGCCGCACGCCCATGGGGTGGGCCCTGCCAGGACGCCTGAGATGCCTGTTCTGACACCCTCAGCTCCCCATCCCCTCGCCAGTCTCCGCGCCCCAGCGCCCCACCCCCACAGTACCCACCTTGATCAGAGAAGAAGGGCTGGGCGGCCCTCGCTGGAATGCTGAGACCGTGCAGGCCCCTCACCAGGCCTGCACCTGGCGACTTGCCATGGTGACCAGCCTGGGGGCCTCCTCCCGCTGGTCCCCTCATCGGCTCCCGCCAGCCTCCAGCCACAGCCCCAGGGCCGGCCCGGCCCTCCTGACCTGTGCAGCCCGCCCGAGTCCCCAGGGGCTGGCCGGGGCGGGGCGGGGCCGACCTCACCGGAGTGGGCGGCAGTGAATGCTGCTCTGAGCTTCTGGAATCCCGAAGGCCCGGGCTGGGCTGCCCTGGCCGCACAGACATCCGGGATGTGCCCTCCCCAAATCTGCTGTCTGCACATACACTGACCCCGGAGAAGATGTCTCCGGAAGGAACAGGGACACCCCAATACATGCACGCGCTACCCACGCCATCCTCACTTCTGCTTCCCTCCCTCGCCCCCTGCCTGTTGGCTTCTGGGGCCCTCAGCCATCTTGCCCGCCCCCTCAGGCCTTTCCTTGAGAAAGGAAAGTTACTGGGGGCGACAGGGACCGGCTCCTTCAACAACTGCTCCCAGAGCCTGCCTGCGCCAGCTGGACCAGGAACCAGGCCCCGCCTGGACCCAAGGACACGGTACCCCCACTCTGGCTGGGGGCGTGACCAGGCACTGATCCTGCCTCCATCACAGCCGGCGACGACGCAGACGCAGACCCGGGCCAGAAGGAGCCTGACCCGGTCCGCAGCCCCTCACCTGGACGGAGGTGCCGTCGCCAACCCCTCAGCCTCGCCTGTGGTGTCGGGCGCCTTCTCCGGGCCTCTGCGTCCAGCGCACCAGTCGCCTCCCTCGCTGACACGATCGTGGCCGCCACGCAGGGCTGTGCGGTTTGGTCTGGCCTGGGCGCCTCTCTGCTTAGCTTCCGGAGCCGTGCTGCCCAATGGAACCTTCTCGATAATGGGAATGTTCTATAGGAGGGGGCCCCCTTGCCATAGCCACGGCGCTGCCGAGCACCCAAACGTGGCCGTGGCCACGAGCAGCGGCTGTTTTGTTTCACTTCATTTTCAGCGGTGGCTGCCGTGGCAGGCGGCCTGGCCCCGAGGCCTGAATGCCCTCCCGAGTCCCAGTTGCAGTTGGGCAGAATCAGTGCATGACGGGAACGAACCGGGATGAAGCGTGGACTTGGCAGCATCCTTCTCCAGTGTCCCCTTCAGGCTCCAGCTCTCCACACTGGGTGGGGCTCGTGTTACCAGGACAGCCTGCTGGCCGGCCGCTGGCGGGGTGGGGGCGGCCAGACTCCGTGCCCCTTCCCTGCTGGCTCTGCGGCCTGAGAACCAGCTTGACGTGAGGAGAGCAGGGAGACAACTGGGGGCCAGGCCAGCTCCGCCTGGACAGACTGGGCTGGGCGGCTGTTACTGGGCCCCGTCCCTGGATGGCATCACTCCTGTGAGGCGAAGTGCCCTGGGCTGTAGCGGGCCCCCTCTCCCCGCTCTGGCCAGGGACGCCCAGCTTCTACAGGTCCCTCGCCGCTCTGCCCCTCACTCCTTTCCAGGGCCACAGTTCTTCCGCAGTTTCTCCTAGGTTCAAGATCTAGAGCCCTCCGTCTGGCTCCCCGCCAGGCCGTTAGGGCCTGGAGAGCAAGGAAGAGCCGCTTGGCTCGGCAGCACCCTGCCTGCTGGCCACTGGCCGCCAGAGCTGCTGGGTGGCTGCAGCCAGGTGTTGCGGGCTGTGTTCTGCTGCCCTCTAGTGGTCAAACTGGCAGCGACCCCCCCCAGGAGGCCCCAGGTGGCCCCAGCGGACTGAGGCCCCAGGGGCCTCCAGTCTCAGCGCGGTGTGATTCTCAAAGAGCCCCTCATCCCCCTGAACTCCAGCTTCTTCACCTGTAAGTGGGGGTGGCAGCCTCAGGGGTTCAGTTGTGCTGCAGCCACGAGTGGCTCCCAAGGCCCAGGGCTGACCCTGGGGGTTTTCTCCTCCGGGCTCTCGGCTCCTGCGCACTGTGTTTGGGCTGCAGGGGCTCTGTGCCTTGGCACTGGGCCTGGGCATGGAGCTGGCCCTCCTGGACTGGGCAGGAGAGGGCGCCGGTTTTTAAATGCTTCGGCCTAGACTCTCCTGACTGCAAAGAACAAGTAGCCTGACCCCACATACCCCAGGCGGCTGGTGATGGCCCCAGGGATCATGCCCAGCGCGTCATCAGGCTCCATCCTTCAGCGCTGAGGTTACTGGGGGTTGATTCCCTCCACATGGGCCCCCGTGAACCCCTGGACTTTCACCTCATTCCAGCTGCTACAGCCGCAGAAACAGAGGGAGACAGACTTGGCAAAGTTCACACAATAAGCCAGTAATTGGGCACCCAAGACTCTGGACATCAGGTTCAGAGCCCCTCCCACCCTTCAGGGTCCACTGAGGGAGTGAGGCCCTTGGAGGAAGCCTGCAGGTTCCACCCGCCTCCCAAAGCTGCTCTCACCTCCCAACCTGACCGGCAGCCCAGTGGAGGGCCGAGGGCGCGGAACAAGGAGAAGCTTGTGCCACCCTCCTGGGCCAGAATCCCAACACTGCAGCATTCCCACGCAGGCCCTGCCCCGCCCCGCCCAGGGCTGGACACGCCCACCGCATTGAGTGCTTCCAGGATGGTGGGAGGGGCCGCTGCTGGGCTCTGCAAACCTCCAGCACTTCCAAACCTGAACCACAGTCTACCTGCAGGAAACCTCTCTGCTGCTCCAAAATCGCAGTCCCTAAGCAGACAGCCCCTGGCAAGACTTCCAGAGACAGGTCCCTTCATCCAACCAGGGCCCGGCCCATGCCAGGCAGGGTGCAGGCTGGCCCGCCAACCAGAGACATGAGCAAGACGGCAAGATCAGGGCCGTCACGGGAAAGCTGTCGCGGGGTCCGAAACCCTCCAGGAGGAGGACGCAGCTACTGGAAGGTCATCAGATTCTCGCCCTAGGCCTCAACTTTACTTGTGAAAATGCCTCTGGGGGTTCGGTCCCCTCGCCACCACCTGCTGCGGTTCTGGGCTCCCACCGCACCCCCCACTCGGCGCTCAGCCCTCTCCGCCACCACAGCTCTGCCTTGGCCAGCTCCCCTTCCCCTTGCAGGGGAAACTCCTATTCAGCCGCCAAAACCCAACCCAGTAGCTCGGTCTTCCAGGCAGCCTCTGGACAGCCCTCCCGGGAGTCCGCCACCTTGTCTGGCTTTTAGCTCTCCCCCATCTCTTGCTGCCATTCCAGTTCTGCCATCTGTCCGGCACCACGCGGCCTTGCCCTGATTCGGGACTGCTGTCTCCCCAGCGCATACCTGGTGCCAGGCCTGGTGCTGGGGGAGAGCAGAGCACGACCTGCCTCGGTGGGGTCCGGCTGAGCTGTGCGAAGCACGGACTCACCCTGTACTTTCGCCCTGACACCGGCCACAGCCTCGCAAGGCTGGCAGGGCAGGCGACCCAGTTCTGGGTACGCACCCAGTTCTCCCCAGAGAACCTGACATGAGCTGAGCGCGTGTCAGATACAGGTTGGGGGATGGATGTGAGATTAAATCATCTGCGATTCGCAGGGCCTGGCACACAGGAGTAGCTGGCAGACCCCACCGTATGTCTAAGAGCTAAGGGCATTTGCCCATGAACCCCGTGTTACAGGGTTTCCTGTTGTCAGGCAAGCCCTGGTAGCGGGGGAAATACCTGTGCTCACGGGTGCTGGCCTGTTTCAAGAGCGGCTGCCATCTGGATCAACTGCTCCCCATGCGCCATTAAAAAAAAAAAAAGCCCAGACAATGCTCTGTAATGTTTAGAACTAGTAAAATGTGTCTTTCACGGGAATCAATCTTTCCCTCTGTCATCTAATGAGAGTAAAGTGACTGTGCGTGTGCCCCTTTCTCCCTGGCAGCCAGGAAGCTCCAAGTAGGACAGTAGGAATCAGAGTCCAGACACCCCGCCCACCCGCTGCGGCCCCTCGGCTGGGGCCGTCGCAGCTCCACGGGAAGAGCAGCGGTAAGTCAGCGCTGTGCAGTAAGCCCGGAGACGACCGGAAAGGCGCCATCCGGCTTTTAGGGCACAAAGTGGCGCGAGCCTCTCCTGTGCTCTCCTCAGCAGCCCGCGGGGACCCCAGTGGGGAGTGGAACTGCCCAGGCCCCAGGGCCGCCTCGGCCTCAGGCAACAACCCCCAAACCCCCCCTCAGCCGTGAAACGCCTCCCTTTGAACGGATTCACACCTCAGGCCCAGTGCAGCCAAAATTTTTATTTTTAAAGAGTCAGAAAAGATTTTCTCATGAAACCTCCTGACTGTTAAACATTGTGAAGTCATTTGCATTTCAAAACGCTGCACTGGACACCCAAAGTTGGTGGCAGGCCCCCCGCGGAGGCCCTCCCTGGGGAGCCGGTCACGCCTGGCCGCTGACATCTTTTCTGTAACCCTGACTCCCACCCTTGCGCCCCAGTGTCCCAGGAGAGCTGCCTCCTCCTCACTGTCCAGCCGGGTCTTGGTGGCCGGTCCAGCGGGCCTGCCCCAAGCCCGCCATCCCTGGGAGCCGGCCTGAGCTCGGGTGGAAGGTTGAAATGAGCACTTGAATCCCAGTTTGTCCCCCTCCAGAGAGGGGGACGGAGCTCCCCTGGGTGGAGCCACAAGACAGAAAACCTGCAGGCCTCTGGCTGCGAGGCCTCTGGCTACGAGGTGCGAGGGGCTCCCTGCGCCACAGTAAGGCCCGGCTGGGGCGGGGTGTGGCTCTGAGCCCTGCACCGGCCTGTCCCGCGGAGCGCCCCGCCCTGGGAGCCACTTCCCCTTCTTGCCCAGGCTGGTGGGGTCGGTTCCCGCCCCCCATCATCAGTCCCAACTCATCCCCGGCCTCTGCCGGCCCCCAGCCCCACCTGTGACCAGCACAGGGCCCCTGGGCTGCAGCTCCGCCCTTCCGCCTTGCCCCCCTCTGCCCCGTGGGGAGGGGAGCCCAAAATACACGGGGGCTGGCACTGCAAGGGAAACTGAGGCACTGTGGGACTGGTGACCAGCGGGTAGAGCTGGTCTCCCCCATTCTTATGTGGGGGTGACTAAAAGGCCCTGCCCCCAGCGGCTCCTGGGAAGCCCGCCAGCCTCCCCGCGACTTCCGCCAGCGTGGCCGCCCTCCCTCAGGCTCACCCAGCTCTGGGATCCCCCTGTGGCTGGCTCCTCCATCCCCGCTGGCTTTCACCCAGCACTGCCTGCCCCCAGCCCGCACGCACTCACCCCTGGCTCGGAGTAGGGTGGGTGGAGCTGCCTGGGACCAGGGCACCCATCCGTGGAGCCCCAGCGCGCCCCCCCACCACCCCGTGCCTGGGGCTGATGAAATTCACGCCCCTCCCCTCCCCTGATCTTTTTCCGGGGACAAGATGCACACCATCTCCTGAAGTCAAGGTGCTAGAGGCTGTGGGAGCGCAGGACTGCCGGGACCCCCTCTTCTGTTAGAAGCAAGCTCACAGGCGGACGGACAGAGGGGGCACAAGAGCACCCATGGGAACTGAACCCCACCATTTCAGCTGCTTTACTCTACTCTCTGGCCCTGCCAGAATCCTGGACGGCGGAGAGGGGACCTGCGTGGCCTGCAGTGCCCAGGGGTGGAGGAGGGGGAGTCCCGAGGTAGCTGGGGGCTGGCGCAGCAGAGGCCCTGAGGGCACGGAGTTGGGGCACCGGGTGGCCTCGAGAGCCTGCCCCCCCCAGCCGCTGCACTCGGCGGGCAGCTTTTGTCCTGCCCGCTCCTTGTGAGGGCCGTGTTTGGGAACAAGCCGTCTGGGGTCCGCTGCCCTGTGGCCTCGGCCATCCCGACAGAAACAGAAAGGCCACTGTCCCGCGCTGCCCCCTCACGGCGGTGGGCGACTCGAAGGGTCACGCGGCCCCCAGCTGAGGGTAATGCTTGCAGCCTCCCCTGCAGCAAGGAGTGACCAAGCATCCACGTGTGAGGTGAGGGGAGAAGGGGACAGCCAGCGGGGGCAGGGGGTCCTCCATGCTCCCTGCCCCTAGGGGCAGAGGAGGCCTCTCCCACACCCAGCTGGCCCACTGTTCCTGGCACAGCCAAGCAGCAAGGGCGGCCACTCGGTCTGCTCTGGAGAAGCTGGGCTGTCCATGAGCAAGAGCGGGGTGCCGGCGAAAGCCTGTTGCTTTGTGCCTCTGCAGCCTCGCTGGCACACCCCAGGCTCCAGCCAGCCGCTCTGGTTGTGGGGGCAGGGCTCGTGGTTTCTAGGCGCCAGACACCCTCAACACCCCGCACTCAGGCGGCAGCCCCCAGAGACAGACAAGCGGCCGGAAGTGTCTGTGGCGCTGTTCCAGCCCCCCCGTGGGTCCGTCCCCAAGACGGAGCCCATGGCGCTGGCTCGCTGCACAACCCGAGAGAGGAGACGCCGGCCGGGCTGTAGGGAAAGGAGACGCCACAAGAGCCGGGGGTCTTTATTGTCACGACAGGGACTCGGGAGCCCCAGCGGAGGGGAGAGGCGGCCAGCTGAGCGGGTTTGGTGGCTGGGCCCGGCTGGAAGAGGGGCCCCAGGAAGTCCAGCAGGCTCAGTCGCCCTCCACCCCCCACCGCCTGGGCCCCCTCTCTCCTCTCACATATTTCTGGTCTCCTGCCCCCTGCCTGCCCAAACCCCCATGCCCCTCCTTCCTGCCGTCTGGGCCCTCTGCACACCTACCACACTAATCCAGGCCCCGGTCAGGGAGGGGGCTGGCTGGGCACTGGCCCCCTCCACGGCCAGCCTGAAGCTCCCCCACCCCATGCTGCTGCCAGGCGGTGCTGAGTTAGCAGGGAGCTGGGGGGTACAGCCGGGCGGGGCAGCTCTGGGGCTCAGCAGGGTGGGGGCTGCGGGGTGCCAGGCAGCACGAAGGCACCGGGGGCCGGTGGCGGGCGACCCCAGAGCCGGGGCGGACAGGCGGGGGAAGCCGGTGCGACGTGGGGAGCAGGCCCTGGGCCCACAGCAGCAAGGGCCAGGCACCCAGGCTCCCCAGCCCCCTCAGCTCCCCGCGCACCCGGGCCGAGGCTGGCCAGCCTCAGGGGGACGGCCTGGCCGGGCAGGGCTCATCCTCCCGCGGCACCCGGTGTCAGGCTGGCGGGTGGGCGGGCAGGTGGCCGGCCCCCGCCCTGGGGCGGGCTCAGGCCTCCGGGCCCCCGAAGGCCAGGTTGTCGCGGACCATCAGCGTCTTGTGGAGGTCGCGGTCCACCAGGGGGCGCTGCACGCGCCACTTGTGCGCCTCCTGCAGGCCGGGCTCGAAGTAGTAGATGCAGGCGCCGAAGCCCACGAGGATGAGGACCGAGATGACCAGGTAGACCGGGACGAACCAGTCCAGGAAGTGGGGCATCACGGCCACCTTGGCTGCAGAGACATCGGCCGCGAGGGTCAGCAGAGTGCCCCTTGTGCCTCCCGCCTGCCCAGACAGTGACCCACAGGCCTCAGAGGCCAGGAGGTGCAAGATCACCTTACAGAGCGGAAGATGAAGGCCCAAGGGCCCAGTGTCTGAGTAGGGCCCCGTGGCCACTCGCAGCTGTGAGGGGAGGCGGAGGGACCTGGGGGCAGGGCAGCTGGCGCCCGGCGAGTCCCCAATGGCGCTGCCTAGCCCAGGTTGGTGCTTGTCTCTGAGCCTCAGTCTCCTGCCTGTGAAGTGGGACCCACTTCCTGTGGGCACCGTGGATGTCCAGCCAGACCACCCTGCTGCTGCTCGGCGAGCCACGGTAGAGGCTGTCGCCACAGAAGGCCGCCAGGTGCCCCCGCCCGGGCACACAAAATCTGTGTTTAGCCTAAAATGCGTCCTATTACGTGTGCAATAGCATCACGTTTTCAGGGCCTCCCTGTGGCCTCGGGGTTAAGGCTCAGCGCCATCACCCCTACGGCTTCCGTCTGATCCCTGCCCCGGAGCTGACCCACAGGGCGCGGCAGACCTCTCCTGTCTCCCCACTGCTCCCCTCAGCAGTGGATTCCAGTAGATCGCCCTGTTTTGCTCCCCACTCTGTCTCTGGGGAGTCCTCTCACCCCCACCTCTGGCTTGTATCCAGGTTCTTCTACACAGAAAATAGGTGAATAAATCTTTAAGTAAATAAAGTAAAAAAAATCTTTATTTTACGTTAAGGTTTATTTATTCACGCACACAGAACTGGGGTACAGGCCAGAGGCGCAGGGGCAGTGAGAGGACTGACCAGAGACAGCGGGGAGAGACGAAGTCCGCTGCTGAGAGGAGCGGGGGGCGGGTCAGGAGAGGTCTGCCCTGTGGGTCAGCTCCGGGCGGGATCGAACTTGCACTGAGGTGGCTGCGGCAGCTCGCGGTGCTGCGTGTTGACCTGCCGCGCCGCCAGCGAGGCCAAAAGAAGAGTACATGTCTTGATTAAAGGAGACAGCGACAGAAGTGTTGGGGGATGGCATCCATGGTGTCACCCCAAACCTTCAGTTTGTTAAAAAGACATGGTGTAGGGCCCTCCCTGGTGGCGCAGCGGGTTAAAGCACAGCACTGAAAATCTAAAGCC
>NW_004567105.1:2240378-2260439 GCF_000260355.1 Condylura cristata
CTGCCCCAAACTAGCTAACTGAAGCCAAGAACGGGGCCCCCAATCAGGGCCTTTTCCCTACAGCTTGAGCATGAGAATGGGGAGCTCAGGCAGACAGGGGCTGTTTCAGCTGCAATGCTGAAGATTTGAGGGGCACAGTTCAGGGTCCCCCAATCTCCCAGCCCAGGGACCCAAGTCCCAGGCACTGCGGGCAGATTGAGGGCCACGAGACATTTTCTGCGCTTCCCAGGGGACTGGCCCAGCTAAAGCAAAGCAGTCACCCGCCTTCTGTGTGACCTTGAGCCACTGCTCACCCTCTCTGGACTTCAGGGGTTCCCAGCACCGCGCCAGGGTGGGGTGAGGGTGACCAGATGATCTAGGTGGAATCTTCAGCCCTGTCCCAGCCAAGGTCCGTCTGGGGTGGAGTGAGGCTCAGTGCACTCTCCCCCATCCCAACACAGCGCCACTCCGTGCCCCCCACCCCGCCGAGGGCCCAGAGACACCCCTCGCGTACCCCTCCCTCCCTGGGGTACCTGTTCCGGGGATCTGCACTGAGCACACCGCCGCGGCCCGAGCAGCTCAGCGCCGGCCCATGGACTCAGTCGCAGCGGCCGTCCCCAGAGACGCTGCCATCTGCGGTCGCCTGGGTGCTGGAGGCAGAGGATAGGCGAGGCCAGGACCCCACGCGGGAGAGTTTCCCAGGCTCAGGGCCTCCTGCGGGGCCAGGAAGGGTCAGTCCTGGGCTGGCCAGCACCCTGGTAGCTCTTGCTGCCCATCAGAGACCCTGCTCTCTGCCCCCAGCCCCAGGATGGCAGGAGGCGGAACCTGTCTCAGCCAATCAGCAGCCTGGCAGAGCAAGGGCTTTATCCTCCGTTGCCCTGGCAACCAGCCTTCGCCTCTGGATCCTCCACACTGTGCAAGTGGTACAGAAATGATAGGGCAGGGGGGCAGGAATTTGGAGGGATGGCGCCACCCGGCAGGCAGTGGGGCCATCGGGCTCGTGGGCCTGGACACAAGGGAACCCCGCTAACAGCACGGGGGGGTGGGGAGGAGTTGGAAGCTTGCCCTTGGAGGGGGAGGCTGGGGTCCTTGGCAAGAAGGGGGACCGGGAGGCAGTGACAGGAGAGTCAGGGAGGGTCATTTATAGAGGGGAGCCCCAAGTCTGAGCCTGCGGCTCCGGACCTGCAGGTCCGATGTGTCCTAAGTGTGCAGACGCTGCTCACGTCCATCAGCTCGTTTATTCTCATCCAAGGTCATGGCGGGAACATCATGGCAGGGCCCGGTCAGAGCCCCACTGCCCCATGCAGTCCTGTCTCACCAACCCTGTGACCCCTCTTCTGGGCCTGAGAGGGTCCACGGCTCCCAGGCACTGTGCTCCCCCACATGCCAGGCGTGTCCCATATCACTTTATTGAGTTCCCTAGCCGGGGTAATGGGGACCCCACTGTGGAATGAGGCAGCTGTGGTCCAGAGAGGTCCCTCAGCTCCTCAGTGACAAAGTCGGGGGGAGGGTGGGGGCGGGGCCCCCTCCTGTGCAGAGAGGGCATCTGCACCGTGGTGGTGCCCACCGACAGCCATAGTCACTGTCTTCTGGGGAGAGCAGCGCCAGGCCCACGCGGTTCCCAGAACCAGCTCTCCTGGGAGTCGGTTCCCAGAGACGTAATCAGCGGGTGGGAAAGGCTCTCAGTAAAATGACCTCAGGGCCGGGTCCCAACAGACACTGTCAGCTCTAGGCCATGTTGGGGTCCCCATGAAGGCAGCACATGCTTGCACTCCTGTGTCCGCCTCGGGGAACAGCGGGGACAGTCGCTGGACGCTCCTGGCCCTGCACCCCAGTGTGCGGACCTGGTCACGGCCGAGGCCTGTGGGCGGCTTCCAGGCTGGCCGCCATGACCGGGCTGCCAGCCTGCTTCTCATGCTGCCGAGGGAGCCGAGTAGGAGGCACAGGGTCCTGGGGCAGATGCTGGTTAGCCTGATGGTGGAGGCAGGCTCCTACGTGTGCCTCAAAGCCTATGGCATTGGCCACTTAACTGTGCACTTTATTCTAAGTCATCGAGGCCCCAATATGTTTTTAAAACGTGATGGTCAGGGCTCTGCCTGGTGGCGCGACGGGTTGAAGCACAGAAGGTTGAAGCTGTCTGCAGCCCCTACAGCACAAATTCGATCCCCGGCCAGGCAAGTGACCCACAGGGCGCAGCAGACCCCTCCCGTCTCCCCGCTGCTCCGTCAGCAGTGGGTTTCATGTACCTGTTCTGCTCCCCACTGTCTCTGGTGAACCTCTCACCCCTGCACCTCTGGCCTGCACCCCAGCTCTTGTACGCAGAAATAAGTCTCTAAAAATGAAAAAACAAAAGCTAAGTTGATCAACAATGTCTGATCTGAGGGTGGGCCCTTGGGGCTCCCCTAGGAAAGACTGAGTGGCCACCGGAGATAGCTGGGCGGATGTGAATCACTCCACTCCTTCGGCAAATTATTGAGCAACTACTGTGTACCCGGCCCCTTAAAGTGCTGGATCTACAAACTGACTGTCTCCATCCTCATGCGTCTTACACCCTAGATGACCTCATCAGCAGGGCCACGGGCCCTGAGCACACCAGCTGGCTCTTATGGGTGCACAAAAACAAAACTGGACCCTGACGAATTGACTGGTCCTCTCTCAGGGTTTGCAGCAGGCAACCTTGAGGGATGTGGTGAACTTCCTTGGGCACAAGACGACCCCACTCACCACAGGGGGGTTCTAGTCTCTGCCCCCTCCTGTGCCACCACCGATGGCGGGGACAGGCCCCTCTTCTTCACACACATAAATACATCTTTAAAAAAAAAAAACAACTCAGGTCCTTGCTCCACTCCACTGCACATCCACTCCCTCCCTGAGCAAGCCTGTGGGCTCACAAAGGACAGGCATGGCCTCTGCGGCACGTGGGGGACACGGGATATCGACACAGACACGAGCCCACATGCCCGGCTACCGCTCCCGAGTCACACAGGAGCTCCTGTCCTCCCCCAGCACCCAGGAGACAGTAGCTGATGGTACTAAACAGTAGCAGTTGTATGACCTCCACTTAGCTCAGATAAAGTCAAGGCCTCAGACACTGCTGGAAGTGGAAGTTACTGAGAAAACAGCAGGAGGCGAGAGCACGCAGGGACTGGGGCTTGCTGTTGAGACAGGCGTGAAGGAAAGTTCCCCTGACATACAGAAGCCAGCAGTGTGACTATCTGGGAGGCAGGGTCTCTGGGGACCTGGGGCAGGGATTTGTGAGGCACAGCGAGGGCCCTTGGTTGGAGGAGGGGTGGGGGAGAGAAGGCAGGTGAAGTCAGGGCAGGGGCCAGCGCCCACAGTGCCCCACCCCCGGCCACGGAGGGCACCAGGTGTGGGCCCAGGAACCTCTGGCTTCAAGCAGAGGACGGCCTGCTCCCACTTCTGCTTTTCAAGGGTGGCTCAGAAGGCTGGGGGTGCTGGGGGCGCCGGGGGGGGGGGCTGCCGGTGGCCCTGGGGACCAGAGAGGAAGACAGTCCTGGTGGTCTCCGGTGGAGGTGGTGAGAAGGGGTCGGCTTCTGAGGTTTGCAGACGAGACCCCCAGGCTCGCTCCGGGGTGGTGTGGGCGTGAACAAGAGGGCGGAGCAGGCAGGCGCCGAGGGCTAGTTCCCGGGCAGCCGCTAGGATGGAGTGGACAGAGGGAGAAGACCCGGCAGGGCAGACTTGGAAGGAATGGCGAGGACAGGGTGAGTGCGCACGAACGAACGCCTCCCTCACACCTTCTTTCTCCGAGGGAAACAAAATCCAGGTCCCGCCTGCTGTACTTGAACCGCCTGCAGCCCCCAAACGAAAACGCTGACCGCGCGGCGGCGGCTCCTTTAAGAGGGCCCCGCCCGCTGGCGAAGCCCCGCCCCCGCGGTCACGCGTCCGGGGCGGCGCAGCAGGGGCGGGCCTCTGGGCGTTTTGAAAGCCTGGCGCGCACGCTAGAGCGACGGTTCGGCCGGCGCCTGGCATGGCGGTGCTGCGGCCCCTGGACAAGCTGCCCAGCCTGAACACGGCCACCATCCTGGTAGGCGCCCGTGGCCCCGCCCCCCCGCCCGCCGTCCTCCTTGCCTGCGCCCAGCGGCTCGGTCCTCCGCTCTGAGGTGCTCCCGGGCGTTCAGTAGCCGGTTGTGGTGGGCGGGAGAGCCTCGCTCTGAGCCAATCGGAGCAGCCTCGCGCTGAGGCTGAAGGACGCTTCCACCAATAGCTGCGCGGCGGACTGCCTCCCACGTTCTGATTGGTGGGCGGCTGCAGCCGGCGCGGTGTGGGGCTGAGTTCCGCGCGGGACGGTGCTGGCTTTCCCCGCGTGGCGGAGTGGGGCCTCCCGGGACGCGGCCCACGGGGCGGGGCGGGCTGGGCGGGTGCCGATCGGCCCTCGGCCGGTGCCGGGAGCGGCAGTCTGTTCTCGACCAGCCCCCTGCGCGCGGAGCGGGAATCCCGGTGCGTTGACCCTGCAGCCCCCCAGAGGCACAGCTGTCCCGCCGTCCGCCCTGTGCTTGCTCTCTCCCGGCAGCTGGTGGGCGCTGAGGATGCGCCTCTGCAGCAGCTGGCCGATTCGATGCTCAAGGAGGACTGTAGCTCCGAGCTGAAGATGTAAGTAGCTGAGACCAGGGGTCTGATGGCCGAGCGGTGGTCTGAAGTCCAGGCTGGCCGGAGAGCAGAAGAGCGCGCTGGACACTCCACTGGGTGGGAAGCGTGGCAACCCGCGGAGTGTCCAGCGTCCAAGCGCGATCTGCCCTCGCCCACACGGCGGGTGTGACTTGTTCAGCTTTCTTCTAGCGCTTGTCCCTGGGAGAAATTCCTTGTTCACCTGTTTCCAGTCACCTGACCCCTGGGCCACAAGGTCAGCCTTTGAGGCCAGTCAGCTGGATCCCCCGTGCCTGGAGCCCTTACCTGATGTTTACAATACCCTCCCACCCACCCAGTTTGAAGAATAGTTTGTTTTCCTTTGAGAACTGAAGGCCACAGGGTAGAAACAGCTGTTGGAGACAGTCAAGGAACTGAACATGTGGGTTTCACTCTCACTGGTAGAAAGATGAGCCCCAGGGGTCCATGGTGAAGGAGAACCTCAAACCCTAGAGGGCATTTCTCCATGCCCCCACTTCTCAGGGGTGAGCGGCAGCCCGGTGCGGCACTGGGGAGAATCCCTCCAAATGGAGCTTTGTCACTCTGCCTGCTCTGCTCCCCACTCTGTCTCTGCTGAATCCGCCACCCTGATATCTCTGGCCTGTACCCCAGTTTTTGTATACATAAATCTTTTAAAAATTAATAACCAATTTAAGTTGCATCAGAGTAAATGGGAAATGTGGACAAAATTGCCCACGTGGAACTTAAGCAGGGAAAGAAGCGTCATGAAATTGTTGCCAAAAAAGAGCAAGTTACCTGCTGTCCAAAACCTGACGAAGGTCCACTCTGGGGCGATACAGAAAGGGAAGGGCTTCCTTGTATTTTGTGCCACCGAGCAGTTTAGTAACATGAATTTTTAAAAGAAGCATTCAAAGACCAAATGATAAACCTACAGAAAAGGAAATATCACAGAGCTAAGGGCAAAAGGAGCTGAGAATGCCAGGTAAGATGTGGCTGATAAGTACTTACAGGATACACGGTCAAGAACTTACAAAGAAGAAAGACTTGGAAAAATTACAGCAAAAGTGTGCAAAGAAGCATCAGAAGAAAACTTTCCTAAAATGAACGAAGAGTTGAATTTGTCCGTTAACAAAAGACATCTTCTTACTCCTTAGAATACTTTATTCTAAGTGGTGACCGAGGGCCCTCCCTGGTGGCACAGTGGGTGAAAGCGCAGTCCTGTGAAGCTGTCCATAGTGTGACTTCAATTCCCGGCCAGGGGGACCCCCGGGGCGCAGCAGACCTCTCCTGACCCACCGGCTGCTCCCCTCAGCAGTGTTTCAGTCAGTCAGCCTGTTCAGTCCCCACTCTGTCTCCGGGGAGCCCTCACCCTCTGCACCTCTGGCCTGTACCCCAGTTCTGTCTGCATAAATAATCTTTAAAAACAAAAACACCGAAGTTATACCTAGTTAAGTTGTTGAATTTCAAGGGTAAATACTTCTTCAGGCTTTGGGGCAGCGGAAGCAAACCGCCTGACAGGGACCCCGGTGCCTTCCTTTGCCAGTGTTCCCAGCGCGTCTGGGTGGCAGCAGACTGGCATTTCCCCCCTTTTGTTAGGAGCCATGTGACGAGTTCTGGCCAGTGAGCAAATCCAGCTGTTTCCGGCGATGCAGTTAATTGCCAGTTAGACCCTGCTCAGTGCCCCTCCCTCTCCCGGGTCAGCTGCTGCTGTGATGGGGTGTGGATGGCTCGAGCCTGCAACTGCTTGTTTTTCAGCCACGTGGCAAAGTCTCTCCCACTGCCCTCCAATGTGAACCGGCCCCGGATTGACCTGATTGTGTTTGTGATCAACCTTCACAGCAAATACAGGTGAGCACCAGAGGACAGGCACCGTGGGGCACAGGGTCACTGGCTGGGGGGCTCTGTGGATGGCCACCTCCCTCGTAATGAGGAGAGGGCTGCCTGGGGTTGACCTGAGGCTGGCGGGGGAAGCCAGTGGCCAAGACACAGAAATCCCGCGTGTCGTGTCCACCCTTGTCGTGTGGTCTCTTGGGCCACCTGGGCCCCTGGCAGCAGCACAGACCCATCCGCAGGGTGTGCCCGCCCACTGGGAGAGAGACTTGGCTTTTGAGCAGTGGCGGGTCCTGGGCTGTGAGAGCCCAATGGGCTCGGTCAGCGCAGACTTTGTAATGGTGACTTCTAAGCCCCCGAGAAAGGAGTGAGCCGGCGAAGGGTTAGCTGGGCGCGGGAGGAACACCTGTGTTTGGAGACGGGACTGTGCGGTCAGGACCCCTGGAGCTGGGCGGCAGCAAGGAGCATCCCTGAGAGAGGAGGCCTGTTTCTTTCCAGTTAAGCTCCCTTGTAATTAATGACAATATAAGATGAGGCCCCAGCGTTCCTCCCGGCTGCTTCCGGTCACCCTCGGTGCCCTGGGTGAGGAGCGGGGCTTCTGCGTCCTCCGCTGTAAGGTTTGTCCTCTGCTTGGTGTTCACGCCGGCCCGGCCACCCCAGCCTGCAGAACGTGGAGGAGTCTCTGCGCCACGTGGACGCCCCCTTCTTCCTGGGGAAGGTGATCTTCCTGGTCACAGGCGGTGAGTCCCCCCCGCCCCCAGGGCAGTGTGGCCTCGGGGGGTGGATGGCAGCTGCCCTCCACCAGGGTGTCTGAGTCACCCACCCTGGGGCTGAGCCAGCCGAGCAGGCGCCTGGCCCAGTACCACTCTGTGTCTGTAACACGCTGCTGGCCGGCGATGGACGCTGCGTTGTCGCCCGCGCTCTCAGAGCCGGGGGCTCTCCCCTCGCCGAAGAGAGGGTGGAGCAGGATCGCCACGGAGTCAGCCCAGAGGGGGCACCAGCTTCGCCCAGCGTGTCCTGGGCCGAGCCCCCGCGTGGGCCTGACTCTCGGGGTGCTCCCTTGCAGCCGCGCGGGACACACACTGCAGCGTGCACCGGAGCACCGCGGAGAAGCTGGCCCACACCTACCGCAGCCCCCTGCTCTCCTGTGACCTGGAGGTGAGGCCCTGGCGGGGCGCAGCGCTGCGGCCTCCTCTCCTCTCTTACCTGTAGTGGACTGTCCAGTCGTCTGCTCGCCACTTACCTGCGCAGAGTGCAGTTCTGCGCATGGCCGCGAGGTGGCGGGCCACACCAGGGCCTGAGAACGCTCCTCAGAAAAGGCCGCGCGAAGCGCCTGCTGGGAGAGCCGTCTGTCCTCGCGGCCCTGTGTCCTTTCCATGCTTCACTGGTGGAGTTTGAGCCTTGGCGTGGTCTGAGCCGCTTACAGCTGCGGAAACGCACCCTGGATGTGGGGTGTTCACAGGGCGCACCAACAGCAGCAGGCGGGAGGGCTGCGTGGCCACTTTGCCTGCTCTGCCCCGCTGCCCCTGGGGCGGTCTGGAGATGGGGTCTGGCTGTCAGCTGCCGCTGGACAGGGCGGCGAGGGAGCAGGCGTGGGAGGAGAGCCCAGGCGGGCGGGCACGTCCCCCTCAGACAGAGTGGGGAGCGGCTGGGGCCAGCAGATGGGCAGAGAAGCAGGGCTGAGAGCCACCTGGGGTGTAATGCCCAGGGGTCAGAGCAGATGACACCCTGGTTTCTGGGTGGGCGGGTGTCCCCCAACCCCCTCACACTTCGAGGGTACCAGAAGGGGTGTGCTTAAAGCCCCGCCGGCCAGAAGGCCATCTGGTGGGGACCGAACCCTCCTTCAGCTCCAGGGCCATGCGTCTGCCAGCACTGGCTGGGCCAGCGCCCTGGGCCAGCTTTGGCCTTGACCTACCTTGTCCCCAGCAGCCCTCACAAGGCCCGATGAAGGAGCTGTTTGTGGGCGACATCTTCTCCCTGTCCACTCCTCATCTCCATCGTGCCCCTCACGCCCACGCCAGGGCACTCTGAGGCCCATGCTCAGGCTGGTCCCAGCCTGGGTCACATCCCGGCCCTTCAGTCACCACGCCGGTGACTGGTCAGTTGGTCTAACCTCACCGGCCCTGCACTGGGCCCTCCTTCCCCTGAGCATGGGTGGGTGACTGGAGCTTACCGGGGGGCCGGGAAGCAGCCGTGGTGGTGGGTGGTGCGCTCTGCTGACCCCAAGCCTCTGACCTCACCAGCTCCACGCGGGGAGCGGAGCTGGCTCTGCCAGCGGCCTCACCGCCGCCCCTGCGCTTCTGTGCAGACGGAGCCCTTCCGAGCCGCCGCGGCGCAGCGCCTGGTGCGCCTGCTGCAGGTCTGCGCTGGCCACGTGCCCGGCCTCTCGGCCCTGAGCCTGCTGTCGCTGCTGAGGGGCGCCGAGAGCTCCCCGCCGGAGGACCTGTGACAGCGCGGAGGCCCGGCCCGCCTGCCCACCCTTGGGCGCCTGACAGGCTGGCCAGGCCCTTCGGCTCCCTGCGGGGCCCAGACTCCCCGCGCCCCTGGCAGTGCTGGTGGGAGCCCAGCCGGTGGGCGGACCCAGCTGGGGGAGCCGGCCCCCCACCCCCACACTCACGTCCTCACCCCTCTGACGTCTTACAGCTCCACAGCACGAAGACTTCACTTAAACAAAGGCTCCGTGGCTAAAAAAAGTTTGAAAATCACGGGTCTCACCAGTTTGATTTTGCAGACGAGGAAACTGACTCAGACCATTACGAGGGGTGGGGAGCCCTGGACGCTGCACCCCGCGCTGCCCCTCCTGGAGGCTGGTGCTGCCCCCGGGCCGCCTCCCTCCCCAGGGTAGGCTGCAGCCGGCTCTGCCCCCGCGGCCGAGCACAGGCCCGGGTTGGCGCCAAGGCCTCTGCGCTCGCTGCGGCGAGCTGGCCCAGGCCGGGCAGCCGGCGCAGTCCACACAGCTCCCTGCTGCCCCGAACCTCGAGAAGCGGCAGCAGGGCAGGGCCGGCCTCGGGCGGGCAGCTGGACACCCTGCGGGGCGGCTTCCCCTCCTCTGGGTCTAAGGGAAACTGGAAGGGCCCCAGTGGCGTCCGAAACCCTGTCGGCCGGGTCGTGGCCGGGGCGTCGCAAAGCGACCCGGTCTGGCTCCCCCACCCTCCTGTGCCGGCGCCTGCCCTCGCCCCCAGGACCACCCCTCCCCAGGCCTGGCAGTGCCCGCATGCGCGGCTGGGGCTCCTGCCGTCACAGGGGTGCGGCCTGCCCCGTCCCTCCCACCAGTCCCTTCCAGGCCAGCCCAGACCCACTCCTGGTGCCTCCACGGGGCAGCCCCGGGCCCACCGAGAACCCCAGCTGCGTGGGTTCCGGTGGAGCCCACAGGCGCCGGCCTCCGCGGAGCTCACGCCCCAGCAGCTCCTCGGCTCAGCGCTCCTGCCGCCCCAGCGGGCCCTGGGGTCCCCTGTGTTTCCCCATTTCACAGCTACCGAACTCCAAGGCCTGTGTCCAGACTGCACGGGTGGGTGGTCAGGGCGGCTCCAACCCCTCGGCCAGTTCTTTGCCAGGCCCTGCCCAGGGAACCGGAAGTGGCCGGCGGCAGCCTGGCCCCAGGGAGCAGCCTTCTGAGGGAGCCGGGGAGGCGCTGCGCCCCCCTCAGGACAGGCCGGGCCAGCTGGGAGCAGCACCGCTGGCGGCAGGCGGGTATTCCAAGGCTGGGTGGGAGGTCGTGGAGGCTCTGAGGCAGGGGCCGAGGCCTAGAAAGCAGCATCGTCTCAGCCCCTCAGGGGCCCAAGCCCAAGGGGCTGGCAGGAGGAGGGGGCTCCTGAGGCAGTGAGCCGCCCGCCCATGTCTCCCGCTCCCTCTCAGCCTGGCAATCTGGCCTGGTAATCTCACCTGAGGGTGACTGCCCTTTTATCCGCCCCTGCCGGGCCCAGGTGCCGCCCCTGCCGCCCTCTCCCTGCGGGCAGGTCCACAATCACGGGAGGGCCAGGCCAGGCGTGGGTGGCGCCCCGGAGTGGTCGCTCGTCTCCCCCACAGGGCCGCGGCCCAGGCGGGCAGGGCAGCGAGGACAGCTGGCTCCTGGCATGTCCCTGCACGGGGCAGGAGCGCCCTCCCCCAGCCTCCGCACGCTCCTCTCCCGCCCTGTGCCACGGTTTCTGTGCCACCTGGTGCCATTTAACAAGAGCGGTGGCACCGCCGCCTCCAGCCAAGGCTCTGGGAGCCGCCCAAGAGCTGGGGGCACGGTGCTGTCACTGCTGCCAGCTCCCGCGACTCGGGGCCTGGAGCCCAGAGGCTGCCCCCGCCCCCCGCCGCTGAGGCGCCCCAGATGGCGGCCCGTGGGGAGGAGGCTGCTCTGCGCCTGGCCGGCTGTCCAGCGGAAGACCAGGCCCCGTGTCCCCGCAGAGCCCGTGTGGGGTGCAGGGGAGGGGGAGCTGTGCCCCGCTGCCGATGACCGCAGGGCCTCGGGGCACTCGCCGCTGCGAGCCTGTTTCCTCGCCTCAGAATGGCGGCACTGACGCTCGCCCCGCTGGCTGCGAGCCTGAGGTGAAGCCACTGTGTGAACAAGACCTCGCTGCCCACACAGCCTTGGGCCTCGGGCCACCCTGCGGTCAGTGGGGGCTGCAGGTCCGAGTGCGGCGCCCGAGGCTAGTGAGAAGCCCCTTCTGCCCAGCCTGTGCCCCTCGGCGGTGGAAGGGGCGGGCCTGGGGGAGGTCCAGGGCTGCCAGAGGCTGGCTCGGGCCTCCCAGTGGTGGAGCCCTGGGACCCACCTAGGGGAGCTTATGTTTTCCCGGGGAGAGGTGGTTCTGGCCCAACCTGATGGTACTTCTAGTCCCTGCCAAGGCAGGACCTTCCCTGCAAGAGGGGCGCGTTCCCCATCACCCCTCAGCAACAGCGAGCGCGGCCCCGGGCTGTGGCTGAGGCAGAAGCCGGCTGGCCGCAGAGGGGACATGGTGCGGTGCTGAAGGGCCTGGCTGGCCTCCAAGTCCCACTGACGGGTCTGTGGCCACCCTGCGGTGTGACCTGGGCCACCTCACTTCTGCCCCCAGCCCATGACTACCTGGAGACACTTGTGAGGCCCGGACAAGCTCCTCACTGCATGTGGACTCTGCCTGACCCCCAGGGGGATCGTGAGCACCTCCCCACGCCCTGGGGGCTGCGCCTGTTGGTTTAGCCCTTCCCCCAGTCCCCTGGGCTCTGAGGTTTCAGGCAGCGTCACTGTGAGTGACTTCTCAGCCCCCAGGGGCCTAGGAGGCACCAGGGGAGGAGTCGGGCCGCCCCCAAGCCTGTCAGTCTGCCTGTGTGTGACTCATGAACTGGGGTTCCTGTGAACCAGCTGGGAGAGGAAAGGTGGGTGGGAGGCCCCCAGCACCCTAACCTGTAGCAAAGGCAGCCTTCCTCGAGCGCCCTCTTGCCTCAGAGGAGTGCCAAAGGCATGTGGGGGGCCCTTGGCACTAACCTCTAGTGCTTGCCTGGTCTGGTTCAAAATATGTCTGCAAAGCCAGCCCCAGGGGGTCACCCCCACACACGTGGGCCCTACTATGCTCAGCGTGAGCTGGTGGATGGCTGGACCCGACCCCCCGCCCACCGTCTGCCCGCAGGAGGGGACCCCACACGTGTCCCCGGAGAGCTCAGAATCAGGGGGCCACTGCTTGTCCCTTATCCTCCTGAGCTCTTTGAAAAGTGGGGGGCTCACTGCCCCTCCCCCACAGGGTTGAGGCACAGGGTGCAGGACAGGGCAGGGGTGAGAGGTGAGGGTCGGAGCCCACAACGCTGGCATCCGGTTGCTGTGCTCTCTGCGGGCTTGTCCGCCCCTCCGCTGACATCCTCGGGACCCCTCTGCACCGGTCACTGGGCCACGCCCGACTCCCTGGCACCCTTCCCGCCTGGAGTCTTCTCCCCGGGGCTTCTCCCCTGTGAAACGCTTCACGGCGTGGCTTGCCACCCCGGCTCCCCAGAGCCTAGAGCAGCACCTGGCACAGACCACTGCCCCTGTGGCTGAGTGGACGGGCACGCAGGGCCAAGCCTGGGGGGCCTCACTCTCTGACCAGCGCTCTCGGGGCTCTGGCGTGCGAGCCTGTTCGGGTATTACTCACCTCGGACAAACAGGCAGTTTTTAAGCAGGGAGAGGTCCCCAGAGGCTTCCACTCCCAGAGCCGGGGAACTGCGCCTCTGGCCCAGCACTGCTCCTGCACCCCGGTCCGGCCACACAGGCCCCTCTTTCCCTCACCGGGCCGCAGGAGTGTGAGGGCGCAGCCGTGGGCGGGGGGCTACGCACAGACCCCGCCCTCCGCCAGGCAGGCTCATCTTTGCCCTCCAGGCCTTGCTGCCCGTCTGCAAAACGGGGTCTCAGCAGCCTCTGTGTTGACTCCTGGGGGGCGGGGGCAAAGCTCAAGGGAGGCCCCCTTTTCCTGACAGACCCCAAATTCATCATAAGAGAAAACGTCTCCATCAGCGGCGAGTGGAAGCTTGAGAAGGCGGAGCAGGGTTCAGGGCAAGGCCTGATTTCCGGCCAGGAGCAGGAGTGGGGCCGGCAGCTATTAAGGGAAGGAGGAACACGTGGGGGCCCCGCCCCTGCCTCCTCCCTCATGGCCTAGTCACAGGTGACTGGAGCAGGTGGAGGGAGCAGTAAGGAACTCACTCCGAACTCACTCCGAACTCACTCCGAGGTTCACAGCGAGAGGCCAGAGGGCCAGAGGGCCAGAGGGCCTCCCTGGTGCCCACTGAAGCGCAGCGCTATGAAGCTCTCTGCAGCCGCTGCAGCACGAGTTCCATCCGCACCCCAAGGGGACCGCATGGCCGGCAGACCTCTCCTGACCCCCTCAGCAGTGGACTTAGTCATCCGGCCTGTTCTGCCCCCCGCTCTGTCTCTGGTGAAGCCTCTCACCGCCCCTGCCCCTCTGGCCTGTACCCCAGCTCTGTGTGCACGAATAAATCTTTTTTTAAAAAAGTGAGAGAAAGGCTATGGTGAGAACTAGACACCCCCATCTCAGTGACGTGTCCAGCGGCTGAGTTACCAGGCAGACCCAGGCGTCTCCCCGGCCCCGGAAGGCCCCGGAAGGCCCCGGAAGGCCCCGGCAGGCAGGAGGGGAAAGGTCTGTCTGGGCTGCACCTGTGGCCCTGCACACGGCCCTGGGGCCTTCTGCTGGTGTGGCCCTGGCACCTGCCCCCATGGGCCCACAGGGGCCCCCAATAAGCCATTTGTGTTAAATTATTAACTGCCTCTCCCCACAGTGGCTGTGATGGGTGCCCCAGCTCTCCCCTCAAACTCGGGGCCCTGAGGTCCTGCCTCTGCTCTGTGGGGTCACAGCACTCTCGGTGACAGGGAAGCCTGCATGTGGCTCCTGCGAGTGAGCTCAGGCCTGGCCCATCCGCCACCTCCCCAGGACAGCCCCCCCCCCCGGCCCCGTAAGCTCTGAGCTGAAGTCCGGTGCGAGGGACAGCCCAGAGCCTGGTCTTTGGGACAGGCGCAGAGGCCCTGAGGGTCACGACCCAGCACACAGGTTGGATCCGACCTAGTCCCCCAGCAGCCCCTCCCAGCCCCAGAGGCCCCTCTGCCTGCCCCCCCCAGCCCTCCCCCAACGCCCACACTCGCCCACACCCGCCACCCAGACCCACTTCTCTCTTGCAGCTGCCCCACCGCCTACACCTTCCTGCCGCGGAGTCGCTGGCCCGTGGGCAGGGCAGGGAGAGGCGGTGGGCAGGGGCTCCCAAGGGCAGAGACACGGGCCCTGTGAGAGCCCTGGGCAACCCATGCCAGAAACTTGGGGCCGGCTTTGCACCCCCCCACCCCCAATCCTCCAAGGCCAGTGGCATCACTTTCCCCTGAAAAACTGCTGACAGCCCCGCACTGGCCCCAGGCGCCCTGGCCGACTAGCTGTTCCACACACAGTCCAGCCTCCAGGGTCTCAGCAGCCAGAGTGGGGGGCCCTCCAAGGTAGCACGAGGAACCTCCCCGTGCGAACTCCTTGGGGCTCCCCACTGGCCAGGCCCGCCGCTGGGGGCCCTTCCCATCTCCAGCCCTTGCATTGGCCAGTCTGCCCCGGAAGGCTTCCCTCCAGCCGCTGCGCGAGCTCTGCTGACCCCATCCCACCTCGGTGCACCCCAGCCAGCTCCTCCCTCCTCCTTGCCCCCAGGTTAAGGGCTCAGAGGCCCGGGGTGGCCCCATGAGGACTAAGCCCAGGCCCCATGCTCCCAGCCCGGCCCCCAGTGAGCAGCACCGTCAAGGAAGCCGGAGGGGCTTATGCCTGCGAGCTGCGCATGCGCTTAGCCTCCCTGGGGCCAGAGGGGGGCCGGACATGGCTGGGGTGGGAGTCAGGGCGGCGGCCGGCGGCTTGGGCTGTCCATTCGCCTGTTAACTGAAGTCCTCCTGCTGGAGACTGAGCGGCTCCTCACCCACCGGCCTGCGCCCCCTACTCCAACCCGAGGTTCCCGTTAGCACACAGATCTGACGTGACGCTCCCTGGTGAAGCCCTGCGAGGCTGCCCGGGGTCCTCAGCCCTCAGCCCAAGGCCCAGCTCGGCCCGGGCCCAGCACTCCCTGGCCTCCTATGTGGGCCGGAGGCCTTGGCCGGCCCTGGGCCTCCCCTAGCACCCCGAACTTCCGACAGGTTCCTTCCCGTCTTCAGGGAACCTTGCCTGCACGGATGCTGGGCACGGATGCTCCCCACTAGCGCCCCCCCCTTCAGTGTTGGGTGGACTAAGCCTGGGACTGGCGGGGGGCGGGAGGCGAGATGCCGGGGCTACGGGTTGGCTTTGGGAAGCAGAACAGAAGTGGCCACCCAGCAGTGGGGTACCGACCTCTGCTGCCTAGGAGCAGGCCCGGGGGGACCAGCCAGTCCCCGCCGCACAGAGGACCTGCGGGGCGACTGGGTGACGGTTGAGTGGTCCGATGGAGGAACCACAGGTAGAGAGAGAAGATGGGGGGCAGGCCCCGGGGGCGCCCGAGAGGGTCCCACCCCAGTGGGCAGGAGGGCGGGGCGCCTGCCCGAGGCCCCGCCCCGTTTCCTGCCGGGCCCTGGGTGGCGGCGCGCCAGACCCAGTCCCAGCAGGCCGGGCGACAGTGGCAGCATGAGACTGAGACAAGGGCCCGGACACCCGGGGGGCCGGGACGGGCCGGCCCCCCCGCCGTGCCAGGAGCCCCAGTGCTTCGACCTGCTGGTCCGGGGCTGCGTGAGCTGCAGCCTCCTCCGGACGCCCCAGCCCAAACCCGGTAAGAGCCAAGCCGAGCCCAGGGCCGCGCTGGGCTGGGGACCCCAAGCCTGCCCCCCTGTCCCGCCGCGGGAGGGGGGCCGGGAGGGGGCCGGTGACCACCGTGGCCCTCACCGTCCCGCGCCCCATGTCCGCCCCGCCCCGCTGTCCCCTCCCCGGCCAGCCTCGCCTCCCTCCGACCCTCCCCTCCCCGCGCCCTCCCTCCCCTGCGCCCCCTGCTCCCCGTCCCTGTCCCCTCCGCCAGCAGCCGGCGAGAGCAGCCAGGCGCCCTGGACAGCGCTGCAGCCGCTGGGGTCGGTGGGCTCGGGCGCGGCGGAGCCCGAGGTGGCGCTGCGGCTGCCGGCGCTGCTCTTCGGCGCCCCCGTGGGGCTGGGCCTGGCGCTGGCCCTGGTCCTGCTGGGGCTGCTGAGCTGGCGGTGGCGGCGGCGGCCGCTGCTGAGCCGCGCAGCCTCCACGGAGGCGCGGGACACCCAGCAGGACGGTAAGACCCGGCCTGGGAGCCAGGCCCAAGGCGGGGCGGGTCCCGGGGTGCGCACAGTGTGGGCGGCCGCCAGAGAGCGGGCTCAGGGGGTGGCGCAGGCCGGGGAGGAGCGCCCGCCCCCCTCCGCCAGCAGGGGCGGGGACTGCTCAGACCCCAGTGGCAGTGAGGGACCGCGGGGTGGGGTGCGGTGGGGTGCCGCACTCGGTCAGCCGCCCCCCTCCCTGCCAGTCCCCTTAGCACTTCCTGCCCCAGGCCCCTCCCCATGCCTCCTGGGGCTTCTGGACAGACTGCCCTAGAGGTGGGAGGGCGGCACCCTCCCCCCAGGGCTGGGCCTGGAGAAGGCTCAGCCCCAGCCTCTATCCCACCCCACTCCAGAGCTCCTGGAAAACATCGTCATTGTGGCCCCTGGGTCCCCGGAAGACCCAGCTCCCACCTCGCCTCCACCCAGAGACGACCCAGCCACCACCCTGCCGGCCCACAGCGTCCCTGTGCCAGCCACAGAGCTGGGCTCCACGGAGCTGGTGACCACCAAGACAGCTGGCCCCGAGCCGCAGTAGGGACCAGCGGGCAGGGAGGCTGACTCGGCACCGCCCTCCAGCGCCCACCCACCTGCCCACTGCTGGAAGCGGGGCTGTCCCCTGCCTCGGCCTGCAGAGCTACAGGCCACAGACGTCAGCTGGCCTGGTGCCATAGGGCATGCCCGCGGGTGCCTGCAAACTGCCCCCTCGGGCAGCCCCCGGAGGCTGGACCCCTGGCGGCTGCGGGCTGGGGCACCGAGGAGGAGGCTTCCCTTTCAGGGTGGGGAAGCCCCCTTTAAGCAGATCAGGTGGGAGGAAGCTGCACTGGCAGCTGTGCTGTGTCTAATAGCTGCTCCGGACCTGCTCTGCCCCTGGCCTCTGCCCACAGCGCCGGGCCCCGTTGGGTGGGTTTGCTCTGGGATTTTCCATGATGACTGGACTGTGTCAGCCTGAGCCCGGCCCCCTTACTGCAAGGCCATTTCCACTCCGGTGGCAACTTCCAGCGCCTCGGCACGCTCGGCGGAGGGCATCCACAGCGGCTGGGGCTGGGCTGCAAGCCCCTGCGGGACATCGCCAGTGACCACCGGGAGTCCCGGCTGCTGGCCAGGCACATGTGGCTGTCCACAGGGCTGGGCCCAGGACCCGCAGGGGGCTCCTTTGTACAGAGGTCTGAGGTCTGGACCCGGTTGGACTGGAAGCTCCTGGAGCCCCCTCCCTTTTCTGGGCCCTGAGTGCTGGGGTTCCCCGGCTATTCTGTGCCAGCACCCGGGGACTCCCCATCACAGTGAGACTGCTTCTCTGACCACCGCGCCTCTTGCTTGGGGACCCGGAGTGAGACCACCTCGGCCACGATGGGTCCAGGCGGCCTGCACCAGACTAGATCTCCAGACCCAGGCTGTGCCCTGGAGAGCATCCTTGGAACTTGTTGGAAGGAGCACTGGGCTGGGGTCAGAAGACGGGGCTCAGGGTAGGGTAGGGTTCTGTCCCACCGGGGGGCCTCAGCTGTGCGCTACCCCAGCCTCAGACCTCAGACGCTCTCCACCCACCTCCCCTTGACCTGCCCATCAGAGCTACCCACCGCGCCCAGCTCAGAAGAGGGCCTTCTCCAGCTCCCTGCTCGAGGCCTCTGCAGCTGCCCTGCAGCCGCCGGACAAGACTCACCCCACCCAGTCCCCTCAGCCACGCGCCCGTCCCAGCGCTGATGCCCCTCCCACCCACAGCACCAGCCACCCGTGTGGTGTGGTCAGCTGTGGCAGGGGCCCTGTCCCGAAAGACTGGGTCATCTCCCCCTCACTCTGGGGCGGGGGACGGAGCCGTGACCTGCCACCCATCTCGTTGCCATCGCCGGAAGCTGGGCCCTCCCTGGTGGTGAAATGAGTGGGCGAAACTCCTCTGGGCCCAGACATGCAAAGCGCTGGTGCCACCGTGTCCTGCTGCCCTGCTCCTTTTCTGAAGCATGCAGTGCAGGATGCCCCGTCCTCCTGGACAGGGGCCCTCGGGGGGGGGGGTGAGTAAGTGCATCTACTGCCTCATCTTGACACTTTGCAGGGCTCAGGACAGCGGCCCAGGACGGAGCATGGAGACGCCAGCCCTAAATGGCCACCCCAGCACGCACAGGGCTTCCCGCTTCTAGTCAAAAATTTGTAGCTTGGCCAGCACCTTTGGTGTGTTTTCCTTCTTTAACACTGGGCAAGCGAAGTTTCCCACATCTGGTTTTGTGTTTTACTGCTGTAACTGACGGAGCACCCAGAGTGTGGCCACAGAAAGCCTCGTCCTTTTAGAGGTCGCCTGGCGGCCTAGGGGCTGTCTCTGCACTATCACCTGAGCTTGACAGGGCAGCAGGCCTCTCCTGGTCCCCACTGACCCTCAGCAGTGTGTTTCCGTAGAACTGCCTGTTCTGCTCCCCACTCTGTCCCTGGTGAATCCTCTCACCCCCTCCCCACACCTCGGGCCTGTACCCCAGTTCTTCTACAATAAATAAATCTTTAAAAAGAAAAAAAAAAGGCCCCCGTTGGCTGAACTCTTGCCAGGAAACCTGAGCCCGATGTGTCTGTGAGCAGCGCATGATGGCCCACTTCGTAGGAAGGAAAAGAGAGGCCTGACAGGGCCTACATTCGCGGTGGAGCTGGGCCAGACCCAGGCTCCCGCCCCGCCCCCCCCCAAAGGTCATGGGCCAGGCACCCTCACTGCTGACTGCAGTATAGACTCCAGATTCCACTTGTGGTCCAGATGTCTCTCCCACTGGGGCCTTTGTGCTCTGAGAAGGTGCCAGACTAGATTCTGAGGAACTTCTCATTGGGCTGGGGTCCGAGCCCGCTCCCCCAAGCCTGTGTATCTGGCCAGTCTTCCCTGAAGAGGGGTCTGGTTTCCTGGGCCCCCTGGGCATGGCAGGTGGGGGTGGGGCAGGCTGAGGTCTCGGTTCCTCCTCCGACTTCCTGCAGGCACCTTTCACTTCCTTCTGGGCAGAGTGGGGGCTGGGAGGCCTGGGGGGGAATGGAGGAAGGGCCTGGCCCCTTCTCTCCCTGGGTGGTCTCAGGGAGCGGTGCCTCCCAGCCTGTCCCTCCCCAGGGTGCCTGTCCCTCCCCAGGATGGCGCAATCTCCCACCTTGAAAATCTCCCACCTTGGAAGACTGGGTGTGGCAAGTAGGGATCCCTGAGGGTATGCTCCACCCCTTCCCCGGAACAGACACCCCGGGTCCAGAGTCCCCCTCAGAAAATCCCCCGCCAGTGAGTTCCAGAGCTGTTCCTACCCCATCACTCAGCCACTCCCTAGGGCTGCCAGCCTGTGGCAGGCCAGGGAATGCCCAAGGGTGTGTGTGAGTGAGGGCGAGAGCGAGATCCAGAGGCTTGTGAGTGAGGGCGAGAGCGAGATCCAGAGGCTAGGGAGAGCTGTGGGGAGGAGGAGCCCTGAGTCCTGAGGCAGCTTTCCTGCTGGGATGGGGCAGAGGAGGGTGTCCAGCCCAGAGACTGCAAGGGCGCAGAGAAGGTGGGCAGACCACAGCATCTGAGTGCCAGGACAGTGACCTGGCACTCAGGGGCACCCACCTGGGGCGTGCCACCCTTCTCTGGTCGTCTGAGAGGCCAACACAGCCCCCTTGGGTGACCCCTCCTGGGGACAGGGGGGAGGCTCAGATGAAGTGCTCCTGTGGGTGGCTCAGACCAGATTCTTCCTGGTGGCTGAAATCTGACCCCTTTCAGTCTGTGCCTGCTGCGGTCCTGCCCCTGGCCTGCCCAGGGTGGACAGTAGGTGTAGGAACTATGAGCTGAGCCAGGAGGACACAGATGCCCGCGCTCCTGGCTTAGGGCTTCCCAGGGACTGTGCTGGAGGAAGCTGCCAGAGGACGCCACACGGGTGCGGGCCCAGAGGGCATCGAGCATCTCCCGCCGCCCTGAGCTGTAGACAGCTGGAATCCAGCCCCAGGCGCCCTGCCAGATGCAGGACCGAGCCTGC
>NW_004567105.1:2260700-2261262 GCF_000260355.1 Condylura cristata
GGGGCGCAGAGACGTGGGTTCAAGGCCCCAGGCGAGGAAGAGAGCAGCACCCCAGCACCCCAGGGAGGGGAGACCTACCTCGCTCCAAACTGGGCTTCAGTGCTCGCTCACACCGTCCGGCCACATTCACGTCGCGAGCCCGGCCGCAGGGCCTGAACCTTGGAGCCGGGTGTGGGCTGCTCCCGGGCTCTGGGCTCCAAACACCTGGGGGTGTGTCCCCGCGCTCCCCGGCGGCAGGGCCAGCGCCAGCTGGACGCGGCCCTCGGGCTCGCAGAGCCGCGCTCTCCATCTGTTCCTCGCGGGTGTCTTGAGGTCCCGGGACATTTGGAGGGTCCCCAAGGGGGAGACTGGCGCGGGCTTAGCTGACTGGAGCAGGACTCCGGGCGCGGGGAAGAGGCGCGTGGGGAATTGGCGCGCGAGCGGAGCCCCAGCGCCCCCCAGCGGCAGCTCCCCGGCGACCTCGGAGCCCGGGCGCCCCCTCCCTCCCACAGGCAGGGGAGCCTGAGTCATGAGCTGCCTCTGGAGGAGTCAGGGGAGTCAGAGGAGCCGTGAGCCCTCCCCT
>NW_004567105.1:2261587-2264373 GCF_000260355.1 Condylura cristata
GAGCTGAGGACCTGGGTGACCCTGATAGGGGGGAGACTGCCAGAGGAGCTAGCGGCCATCTTGCAGGTGAGAAAACCCAGGCCTAAGAAGGCTGACTGGCCCTTTTAGGGCAGGAACTCCACCCTACTTAGTCTTTCTCTGAGACCAGCCTGAGGGGCTGGACAAGCCTTCCAAGAGGGAACAGTCATGGGTGTGTGAGGCGGCTCAGGGTGTAGGAGCCGCCTCTCTGGGCTCGAGCTGACCTTCTCCAACTGTCCTCTGCACTGCGCTGGCCAGGAGGCAGGGCTCAGGTGGAGCTCACAGGGCAGGCTGCAGCCCAGTCCCTGGCCCGTCCCAGTGTGTGACAGTTACAGCAGCGGTCACTTCCTCTCTCTTGAGTTTCCTTCTAGGAAATGCCCACTCCCTGGCCCTGGGCCAGGGAGACCGGTCATGCATCATGGCAAGTGGGGACACTGAGGGCCAGCACAGGCTTTCCTAATGCCCACCACCACTGAGAACCCTGAGCCTTTGCACACCTGAGCTGGACACCAGACAGGGACTCAACGGGGCGGAGTGAACGCCCAGCCCACACACTGACACACGCATGTGCACACATGCAGGGCGGCGCAGGCCCCACAGCCACCCTGGCCGCACACCTGCTCTCGCTCACCCTCTGAGTGCACTCAGACACCCGCACACTCACGCTGCCAGCACTTGGAACTGGGGGGCGGGGCGGGTGCCCTTCAGATGCAGAGACGAGACTCCTTTGCCCGCCCCGTGGGGCTCGGCTTGCTGCAGATGCCAGGGGTTATTTTAAGCCTGGATCAATGGACGATTTTTGGTGACACAGGCTGGAGGGGCGGTGCGCAGAGGAGCCAGGGGCTGCTGCTGGCGCCTGGCTGTGGGAGGAGACCCCAGGGTTCAGGCAGGGCAGCCTGGACATGGGTGACTCCCCAGCTGGGCTGCTCTGTCTCTTGGTCCCCTTGTCCCCAGCAAGGTCTGGGGGTCTGAGGGGGAGTGTGAGCTGAGTGGATGGTCAGGCCCCAGGGCTCAGCCGGCCAGCGTGCTCTGTCTCTGCGTGCCTCTTCTGCCTCCTCCCCGCCATCTCACAGAGGGCACTGACCCGGCACGCACCTGGCTGTGTCCATGGAAGGGCTGGGACGGACGTCAGTCTCAGAGGGAGAGACGGAATGCGGCGGACGTCAGTCTCAGAGGGAGAGACGGAATGCGGCGGACGTCTGTCTCAGAGGGAGAGACGGAATGCGGTGGACGTCGGTCTCAGAGGGAGAGACGGAAGTCAGCTCCTTCACGGGGCATGAACATGAGCCGGCGCTGGAAGTGAACGTGGCCAGGACGGTGGGGACGAGAGGGGCCCCGTCTGGAGGTCTTAACGCGAGGAGTCGGGAGAGCATGGGCAGACTTGCTGTGGACCCAGTCGAGCAGCCTGGGAACAGGCCATGCTGCCCGGGGGCAGCGACAAGTCTCGTTAAACCCTGTGCCCAGCAGAGGTGGGAAGGGGGCCAGAGGGGCCCCTGGCAGAGCCCTCAATTCCGCGCTAGGACTATCTCCCGAGGATGCAGAAAAGGATGTTCCGGAAGCAGAACTACAAAGTTCTAAGCGGAAGACCGAACTGAATGGTTGGCCACAAAAAGTCAACAAAAACCAGTTAGAAGACAGTGTGGGCAGTGAGGCACGTGTCACCACCCTCGTCCCTGGGGGTGGGGCTATGGCAATTTCCCTTCATTCCTCTGGTCACCTATTAATATTTGTCCCGCTAAATACAGTGGGGTGTTTGATGGAGCTTCTGGGCGGGACGGGCAGTGTGTTGGTGGCTGGGCAGGGCAAGAGGCTGTCTTTAGCCAGGGCAGCCACCCTTCCTCTGCAGCAGTCACCCCTTCGGGTAGCTTGCTAACACCTGGAATCAGTTGGCCTCATCTGCCCAACACGGGACTTGACCCTCCTTGAAAATGTAAACCCCCCTCGCTCCTCCTCCACCCTCCGAGTTTACAAGCTGATTCCAGTTTCTGAGTGAGGGAAGATGCCGGAGGGGCCCAGGGCAGAAAGTCTTCATCTTGCCGAGACCAGAGTCACTTCATTCACTCAGCAGGTTCCTGTACTGGGGACCCCTCCCCTGGTATTGGGTGTCCAGTCCTTGCGTCCTGGTTTCCCCCACAGGCTCTGCACTGACCCCTGCCTCCTGGAGCAGGGAGGACTATGAATCTGCTCCCCAGGAAGAGTTTCTGACCATGAGAAACTGAAGCCGATGACAAACTGAGGCCGAGCACAGGAAGGCACTGGGATGGTCACATTCTCCAGGGAAGCTTCACTTTGAAAACTTGTGGGAGCAGCGCTCCAGGCCCAGTTCTGACTCCCATGGGTCCCACCAACTCCTTCTGGCTGGGCCTGCGGAGAAGCGGCGAGAAGCACTGAGAAGCACTGGCTGGGCCTGCGGTGGGGGACGGCCTCCGCTGTCCAGCCCTGATGGCCCCAGGCTCCCTATACCAAGGTTCCAGCTGCTTCCCCTTCCCTAGGGTGGTAGAGAGACCCCCAGGGGCCACAGGCCGGGCATGCCCAGTCTGCCGGGACACCCCAGAATCCGCGTCCAGGAGATCCTGGGTTAGGGTTCGCTTGGGCATAAACCACAGGCCCCCGAAGCGCCCGCGGCTGCTGCCCTGCTGGGTTTCCTGCCCATTGGACAGGCGGGAAAAGCAAGGCGCAGAGAGGGCTAAGGGCCGCTCGGGTCTCGCTTCTCTGGGTCGGAGCCTCGAACGAGCGTCCCAGGGCCGCCGCTCGCTCCCTCCAGTCCC
>NW_004567105.1:2265626-2268545 GCF_000260355.1 Condylura cristata
CCAGGCTCCGGCGCACGCCTGGACGGCCCGCCCTGCCCGGGGCGCCCCCTCGCGACCCTCGTCCTCCGCGTCTTCTCACGTTCGGCCCGCTCAGCAGCCCCCTCCCCTGGTCTGGCAGACACTAGGTCTGTGTCGCCTTCCACCCCCACTTCACTGAGGGAGACAGCTGATAGCGCCCTGTCTGTCCCCCCTGACCTTCCAGCTGAGCTGGGTGCTGGGCTGCTCTCCCTGCCGCTCCGCTGGGCGAGCCGCCGCCTCCTCAGCGGTGGGGAGGCTGGTCTCCCTGCGCAGTGGTCACGCGGGCTGCACCTGTGGGTTGGCCCCGAGGCCTGCCTGAGCCCCATTTGCTTGGGGTGGACTGACCATTGCTGGCGCCGTGGGGAAGGGGAGGTTCTTCTGTAGTCTCTAGTTTCTCTCCCTCCCTCCTTCCACTCCCCAAAGCTGTGGCTCAGGCTGACCTTCCGGGGTGTCAGAAAGCCTGGCCACCACCCTGCTCTAGGCCACCGGGCAAGGGCCAGGCCTCCTGTCCCCGGTGGCTAAGTGAAACTGAGGCTCAGCCTGCCAGCTGGGCTGCGCTGTGCGAACTGCGTCCAGCTCCCTCCCCGGGGTGGGATGGGAACTCTGGGATTCTGAGTCCTGGCCTTGGAGATGTCAGCCACCCCCTACACTCACAGGCCCCAGTCACCCCCATGTCCTGGGGCCGGCACTCTCGCACCCACCCAGGTCCCGGCTCCCCTGGACGCTGTGAGCCACAGGACAACAGAGAGAAAGCCCTCTGCCTGGGGGGCCGCGTGGTGCTCCTCGCCCCCAGACCGCAGGGGCGTGGGGTGAGGACCCTCAGCCCTCCACAGCAACTCCCCAGGCCACTCACGCATCGGCGCTGGGGCTGCATTTACTGTGCTCCTGCAAGGTGTGGGTGCTCCCAGCCCAGGCTTGGGTGCAGCAGAGGCAGGCGCCGGGCTACTGAGCTTGAAGACGCTCGTGCCGAGTGGACAGGTTGTCCTGGACCAGGGCAGGGCAGCAGAAGCTGAGGGCTGTGAGCACGGGCGGGGGAGCGCCAGGGCATTCTGGGTGATGTGCTTCTCTAGAGCTGACTTGGGGGTGCGGAGCGGGGCTGTTACGCTGATGTGGGGCCTGTGTCCGCTCCTCGCCTGCCCTGGGCTTCAGGTTCCCATGTACCCTGGTTCCCTCTTCTCTGGGGTGATCTGGGGCCGGACTGGAGCTCATGTGTGGGTGTGCTCGGATCATTGCCACCCCCCCATGTCACCCTGAATTCTGCCATGGTGGGGTTGATGTCGGGGAAGGTTTCCCAGTGGGCTTGGATCTGTCCCTGGTGAAATGGTTCAAAGGTTCAGAGGCACGAGTCCTCGGCCTCTGGGGGGCTGGCTGGCTGGGGGAGCTGGCTGGCGGTGCTTGCCAGAGGTGAGAGCATGGGGTGGACAGCTAGGTGGGCAGGTCCTGGAGGTCAGCGAGGGCAGGCTGGGGGCTCCGGGAGCTTTTCAGGCCCTCCCACCCAGGTACCCCACACCACGGTGCGCCTCATGAAGCAGTCACTTGAGGTCCCAGCCCAGAAGGAGGCTCAGACCGTGTAGGAGAAAATCATGGGTCTGGGTGCTGCAGGCAGCTGGGCTGTAGGCTGGGCCTGAGTGTCTGCAGGGACAGCTCCGTCAGATGCTGTCTCAGCTGGGCGGGGGCTGGGCTTCCCGGTGCCCAGAGAAGCAACCGCCCAAGGTCACACAGCCATTGGTGTGGGGCTGGGGGTCTCCGGCTCCCACCCTCCCTCATCCGTCTGTCCTGGCAGTTGTGTCCAGGACAGAAAAGCCCGGACCACAAGAGGGGAGTCAGGCGGGCTTCCTGGAGGAGGGGCCCTAGGGAGTCTGGAGGGTGTCTAGGAGTATGACAGGAGGGCACAGGGGAGGACACAGCCAGCGAGGCCAGGGGCCAGTTCACGCAGTGCTGGGAGAGGGAGCTCCAGAGAGAAGGGGGAGCCTTTGGAAGACAAGGTGACCCCAGGGAGTCAGACAGCCTTGGGAAGGGGCCCTATTGGGGTCCAGGTCATGTCTGGCGGGAAAACCAGTTGTATGAGGCCCGGAGAGGTTGGGAGAACTGTCCAGGCCACTCAGCAAGACAATGGTGGTCAAGGCTGGCCTGTGGCCTGGCTGAGGGGGAGGCAGAGGCTGGGAGGGCTGCTTGTGACACTCATTCCCGCAGGACACTGACGGAACTTCTGAAACAGCCAGGCCCTCAGGAACCGCTGCCCCCACCTCTGGGCCCACCCCTGGGCAGCTGTGTCCAGGTGCAGATGGGTGATGGCCTCTCCCGGGGCTCCCCCCACAACAGTTCAGGTGAGTAGGCTGAGGCTGTGGTCTAGGGCACGGGGCCCCCTTGCCTGATGTCAGCCTGGGCGCATGAGAAGAGGGGTGCTGTGGGCTAGGGGCTCTGAGCTGGCTACTTCCCAACGGAACGATCTGGCTGCTTCTCAGGGAGGTGTGAGGGGGCTGGGAAAGCTGGTCACCTCCCCTGGGTGGAGAGGGGCCCTGGCCTTTACGGGCCTTTTCCTCTCATCCCTTTTGGGGGCTAGTCCACAGATTTGCCCCCCCATTTCCATGGGAACAGGCCCTAGGACTCTGCCCCCGGCTCAAGCCTAGCCTGCTGGGGCATCATCCATTAGGTCAGGCCACGCAGGGCTATGCTACTGTCCACGGTGATCCGAGCCAGGCCCGGCTCCAGGCAGCTCTGAGTGCAGGTGCGGTGGCCCCTGGTCCGCCAGGGGCGACTCATCTCACCTCCCGCCTTCCAGGGAAGAAACGCCCCAACAACGCACCTCTGGGGTCGGCACTTCTGGGGTCGGCGGTGTCCGGGCCCCTGCGCGGCCCCCGGCCGCAGGGCGGCGGCAGCATGACTCTGCAGCCTGACTCC
>NW_004567105.1:2269000-2272258 GCF_000260355.1 Condylura cristata
CGCCAGTTCAGCGCCGAGAAGCTGCCCGACGCCTTCGGCTCTCGGCCCCCCGGCCTTCACGGCGGCACGAGCCGCGGACGCCGGCACCTGAGCACCAACAGCAAAACCGAGGTCACCGTGTGAAGACCAGGCCGCAGGCCCCTCCTCGGCCGGCCGCGGGCCTCTTCGGGCTGCGGAGAGGCGGCCGCGCCCTCAGCAAAGCCTGCCCTTCCTGGCCAAATCAGACAGGTCTTGGCGCTGGCAGGGGCCTCGAGCAAGGCCTGGCTCTGGCCTTCGCACCGGCTCCTGTGTAAACAAACCCTCCCTGGGGCTCCCACCCTGAGAATAAAGGAGCCCAGGTTGGCCCACAGGGCTGGCGGCCGAGGTATTGGTCATTGACTGGACAGACGGCAGTGCGGGCAGAGGGCACAGCATGTGCAGAGCTCCTGGGAGCTGGCGCATGCCCTGGGAGCCGGGAGCAGTGACTGGACAGGGGGGTCGGCCGAAGGCCAGCTGCGGCGTTCCTGCCACCAGAGCTGCTGGCCCCAGCATCCTGGGGCTCAGCGCAGGGAGGGCTGCTGGGTGCCTCCACACCCCTTTCTGGGGGTGCGCCCCTCCAGCCAGGCAGCCGCTCCGCAGCTTGAGTTGGCCAGGCTGGGCAGCTCCTCTTTGATGGCCTGGCCCCGGGCCGGCCCCTGGCCTGCCGGCCACTTGGCAGGCTTGGCCCAGAGCCACCCTCCTAATGAGTGTGGGCAGTGGGCCGGTGGACAGCTGGTGCTCAGGATGGCGCTGCTGGGGGGGGCGGGGCAGGGGACGCCGACCCGGAGCCTGGGCCGCGCCCCTCCTGGGCGCTCACACACCGCCTGGCACTGTTTCACCCTTCCTGCCAGGCAGGCTCCACCCCCGGTGTGGCCAGGCACGGCAGCGGCCTGCCTCTGCCAGTTGGCGACTGGGGGGCTGAGGGCAGGGTCAGTCCCCATTGCATGACCTCACTGTGCTCACACCGGCTGGGCCTCAGTTTCCCTCCCCGTGTCAACTTCATCGGGCTATAGCGTAGTGTGGTAACAGCGGCCACCGCGGCACAGGCCTGTGGGGCGTGGCTTCTGGGGGGCGGGCGTGGAGACCCAAGTCTCGTCCAGGTGACCCAGCTGACTCCAGACGGCACTTCCTCCACTGCCCGGGAAGCTGATGGGGACAGGCAGGCAGTGGGCAGTGCTGGGCCAGGTTATGGACAAGGCTGGCAGGCAGGGCCCCAGGCCCCCCGCTGTGGGAAGACCCCCCCTGCTGTCTCTTCCGGCTGCGAGGGGCCTGCAAGGCCCAGAAGCCTCAGGCGAGTCTACAGTCCTTGATCCCTCTGTGGCTTTTAGGGGAGACAGCCTCACAACCCCAACCCAGGGTGGGGGTGAGCGCCCCTGGGCCTCTGCCAGCTGTGTAGAATCGGAGGAGGGTGGTGCTGAGTCACAGAGCCTGTGGAGAGCCACAAAAGGATCAAGCTCCTGGGCGCGTCGGCCACCCACAGCCACCCACCCACCCACTCTGGTGACGCAGGCCTGGCTGGGCTGTGCTGGGAGGCAGCTGTGGACGTTCTGCTCATTCTCAGCCCGAGACCCTGGGTTACGCCCCGAGGCCAGGCTGAGGCTGGCCCCTCCTGACCTCTCTGGTGCGGCCAACTGTGACTGCCCTTCAGAGAAGGGAGCTGCTCAGCTGCAGGGACTGGGCCAGACACACTGAACACCAGGCTCGCCCAAAGTGGCGTTCCTGCCCCCACCCTCATGTCCAGCCTCCCCTGGCCTGCCCCTCCACCCCCACGGTGTCTGCAGTCACCAGCCCAACCCTAAATGGCCCCTTTATGTGCTTTTTATCTGGGGACTGTGGCCAGGGCAGGGACTGCCCTTCCCGGCCTGCACCCAGTCAAGTGGCGGCTGAGGTGACGTTCCAGGCCAGGAGCTGGACATGGGTGTGAGCTGCAAGCCTGAGAGTGATCTCTTAGCTCCACGCCTCCAGGGTACATGGGGAAAGGCCTGCAGGGTGAACACAGGAAGGCTCAGCGCCCAGAGCCTTAAGACTGCTGCCGCCAAATAGCTGTGTGCTGGTCACAGCGGCCCCTGGCCCCGGGCAGCTGTGGAGAGGTAGGGCCATGGGATTGAACTCCCCCCACCCCCCACCTTGAGCGGGGGGCGGGGGGGGGAGAGGAGCGTGGGGCTGACCCCAGCCAGGGCCCTGGAGGCCGAGCCCAGCAGCCAACTGGCCAGTGGCCGCCGCAGTCACACTACAGACCCTCACACGTGGCCCGCTGGGTGGTACCAATCCGTGTTTATTGAGTAACCCACGTCCAAGACACGGCACATGATTCCACACCAAGGAAGCCATAGGCACATCCCCTCGCAGTGAAAATCCGCCTCCCGCCCCACGAGGAGAAGGCACAGTGAACACACAGGACACGCGGGTCAGCCGGGGGCGGGGCCATAAATTACAGTGGGGGGGGCAGGAGATGGAGCAGGCGGGGTCAAGCTGACCAGGGGAGCCTTGACGGTGTGCACCCCCAGTCTGTGCCAGGACCTCGCCGTCTGGCTCAACTGGCCGGCGGGATGAGGCTCTGGTCCCACCCAGGCTGTCCTCAGGCCCTGGGAGAAATGGCCTCAGGGGAGGTACCGAGCCAGGGGGCCCAGAAAGGGGGGGCCACTTTCCTCCAGCACCCCCTCAAAGCAGGGCGTCTCATGCCTAGTGCCCACCCCAAAAGGGCCTGGTACTGGGGAGGGGCTGGGAGCTCGTCCCCACCACCCGGCTTTTCAGGGAGAAAAAGAGACTGGAGGTAGGAGCTGGGCGGAAGGAGCTGAGCGCCCAGGCTCTCCCGCCCCGGGGGCCTGCCCTGAGCTCGGGCTGATATCCCAGGGGCGGGAGAGTGGGAAGGAACAGGACAATTAAATAAGATACCATTTATTTTTTAAAAAATTAAAAAATAATGCCGACATTATTTCATCCACCCCCAGGCCTGCCCCTGCCCCCCCGCCCCCCAGGGCCGGCTCCCGCCCTGGCTGTCTTGTGTCATCAAGAGCGAACAAGGAACTGGCTTTGCGCGGGGAGGGCACAGACCCGGGAGAGAAATAAAAGATGCCGCAGCCCCGCGCCACAGCGACAAGCACACTGGTATAAAAACGTTCGTATAAAAAGGGGGGCGGGGGCGTGCGGGGCACAGTCCCAAGGGTGACGCTCTGGAGCCTGGAGACCTATGTCCCCTCCCGAGAAAGCCTGATAAAAAACAAGAGGACGGGGAGCGTG
>NW_004567105.1:2273028-2275157 GCF_000260355.1 Condylura cristata
CGGGCTCCGCGCTCACCGTGCTTGGCGCCCTGCGCCGTGCGCCGCCGCAGGCTGTGCTCCAGCAGCTGGTGGGTGCGGGTGGGGCTGGCGCCTGCCATCAGGCGCACGGTGGCTTCATGCAGGAACACCTGCCAGGCGCAGGGGCCCCCATCAAGCTGGGTCCTCCGCGACACCTCCGCCCCGCCCACCCCTCAGAGCAGCCCGCGGCAAGCTGGAGCCCGGCCGAGCGACAGGAGGACCCAGCCCAGCGCGGATGGAGGTGGACAGAGGCTGTGGCCAGGGCGTGCCTCAAGTCCCTGCCTCCAGCTGGGACACAAGTGAGGCTCAGGGCCCCGGTTCCTCCTCTCCCTGAAGGCGTCCATAAAGCCTGAGCTCTAGGTGCGGGAGGGCCGTCGGGGGCAGCGGCGGGATGGAGGCCTCTGAGGCTTCCGTCCCTGGGCAGAAGGGAGGCCCCTCCCAGGCACCCCTCTCTGCAGGGGCTCCCTCCGGTGGTTCCTCTTGCCCACTGCTCCCCGGGGCCCGGCTGCGGGCTCTGGCCGCACTCGGCGGCACGCCGGGCATTGTCCTCCCTCCTAACCAACGCTTCTGGGCTCACTTGCAACTTTAGGAAAGAATTTGGGCAAAGGTGTGTTGAGTAACTGGACTAATGACCAATTAAAATCAAACAAAGGGATTCAAGGGCAGCAGGTTCGGTTCCGCGCCAGCCCTGACCGGGGCCTCCGCCGAGGGCGCCACGGGGACTCTACCCCCAGTGGCGCAGAACACGGACTCCCCGCGGACCTGTGTCCCGTCGGCACGACCCAGGGTGCTGGCCCTGCCCTGCTCCGCACGGCCCGGCCCGCCCCATGGCCTCTGCCCGTCTCAGCCCAGGGTCTGCCACTGCATGGGGGCCTCGTGGCCTGCTCGCCCCCTCGGGGCTGGCACGCTCCACGACCCCAAGCTGGTGCCATGCTGGACTCTGGGGCCCTGGCTCTGCACTCCCTGACCTCACCTTGCGGTAAGCCGGGCGGAAGCTGTGAGCCAGCCGCCGCAGGCTGCCCAGGTCCCGCTGGAAGCCCGCCAGCTCGGCGCCTGAAGCGTGGTAGGTCTCGCCCAGGGCCTGGCTGGCTCCGGCCTGCTTCTGCCAGAGTGTTGTCCGCAGTGACAGCAGCAAGTCACAGGTCAGCAGCTGGACCACCTGTGGGTGAGCCACAAGGGAGGAGACAGGTGTCGGCGTCTCACCAGGGCGGGGATGCTGGCGCCCACAGGCCCGCCCCGGCAGCTCCGGGAGGAAGCGAAAGGCCCAGCAGGGCGGCCCGGAAATGCCCCGTGGGCAGGGGATCCGCTCTCCCCATCCTCGGGGGAAACTGAGGCGCAGCAAAGGCAGCAGCAGGAAGCACACACTCGTGGGTCTGACAGGACCTGCGTGGCCGTGACTGCTGAGTACCAGGGGAGGGCCGAGTGCCGTCACGCCTGGGGAGGGGAGAGGCGCCTCTTTGAGGGAGCGTACACAGGCGGGGCCCAGGGCCCCCCAGGCTGGGGAAGGAGCGAAGGCAGAGCCACTGAGCCCTAGAAGCTGGAACCGCCGCGGCCTCCCTCCCCGACGGCTGGCACACCGACACACCTGAGCCTCAGGCCGACACCTCAAGGGCCGTGAGGGTCGCGCGTGAGCAACATGCCCGGCCCTCGGGTACCCAGTCAAGGGTAGGGCTGTCCCTGGGCTTGGGGGCTGCTGAGGCCGGGCCACCCCCAGCGTCAAGGCCCACGAGCACCAGGAATCGTGAAAGTCACAACAGTTCAGACGTGACCTCAGGCCACTGCTCATCTCTCCGGACACTGCTGCCCCGGAGACCGTTCGGCTTGAAGGGGGCCACGAATGAGGACCCCGTCCTCAGCAATACTGTCGCTGGCAAGGTAAGCTCCCGGGGCCCCCTGTGGACGGGGGCACCTATGGGTGGGGCTGGGTCTGCCAGGGTTTAGCCCTCCAGCCCGCCAGGGCCACCAAGCCTCACAGGCTCTCCCTTCCTCAGCCCACTGTCCCCTAGGGCTGCCACCCGGAGCCCAGCCGCGGGGGTCCGAGCCCGCCCCCTCCACGCAGGAGGCTGGCACTGGGGCGCAGGAGGCCTGGCCCGCCCACCCCAGTGTCCGGG
>NW_004567105.1:2275502-2294026 GCF_000260355.1 Condylura cristata
CGTGCGAGGACCCCAGGGCGCTGGGGGAGGGCCCCACCGGCCACTCACGTGGTTGAGGGCGGGGTCGCAGGAGGCGCCGCTGACGTTGAGGCTGCTCCACAGGTGGCCGCTGGCCCTCTCGCAGTGGCCGAAGGAGCTCTGCTGCCCCTCGGCCTTCGCGGACAGCGAGGCGTGCATGGCTCTGCAGGTGTGCAGGACGGCCCTGACCAGGGGGCTCCTGCGGGGCAGGCGAGGGCAGGCTCAGGCGCTGCCCACCGACAGCCCGAGCCTGCGGCCCTCCTGCCACACGCGCCGGGACACAGGCCGGCTACTCAAAGGACGTGCAAGGAGCGGCACACTGGCCACGCTCGGCCTCTGCGGTGCCCTCTCCCTCCCCACACCGCTGCCCGCCGCTCAGGGCCCGACCCGCTCTCCCGCTCAGACCAGGGGCCCTGCGCGCGGTCTGGGCCCGCCCTGAGACAGTCAGTGGCAAGGAGACCGACGTACTCGGTCACTTCCAGGGCTGCGGGGACACGCTCGACTTCGGTGAAATGGGCACGCACAGCTGCATCATCCCCCTGGAGCCAGCCGATGGCCATCGTGACCGCCGAGGACCACCAGCGACAGACGACGTCAGGGCCTGGGGGGCACAGCACCAGCGTCAGCCCAGACTCCCCGGGGCCAGCCCCGGGTGCCCTGCGGCCTGTGCCCCCCGCCCCCCGGGGCGCCCTCCCCAAATGGGCGCCAGGGTCGCTACACCTGGGCGCTGCGATCAGCCTAGGGACCCACTGTGGGCAATCTGTCACAAGAAATCGACCTCAGTGGGAAAAATAGGGTTCCATATATATTTTTTTAAGTTATTTTTAAGTAAAAAGCTAGAAACAACCTAAACTTAAAAGCCCGAGACGGCGTCGCTCAGGCATCCGTAGTGGCAGGTTCCTCCCTCCGGGCCCCTCAGCTGCGTGAGGCGGAAGGCTGAGATGAGGGTGCCGCAAGGCCGCGGGAATGACGGGCGGCTACTTCCCTGGGCTCCCCTTCCGCAGTCCCCGGCAGCCTCCCGGCGGAGGCTGGGCAGCCAGGCGCCGAGCTCGGCCCCCTCCAGCGGGGCGCAGGGACACGGGCACTGGCTTCCCCCAGTCTGGAGGGGTCACTCCTCCCTGCCCGGGGCCACCCAGTCGGGGGTAGCTGCGAGGCAGACCGCCTGCCTGCCGCCTAGATACAAACTCGCACCCAGGAGACTCTGAGCGCACACTGTCCCCTAACCTTGGGTGCCTGGACGCAGGGCGGGGAGGGGCGGGGCCAGAGCCGGGGCCGGGGCCGGGGCCTCCCGGCACTCACCAAGGGCTGACTGGAGCACGGAGCTGCTGGAGAAGGGAGGAGGCGCAACCCCCACAGAGTCCACGAAAGAATTGAGTAGTTTCAGGAACTCCAGGGCACTGGAGAATTCACTAGAAAGGTCCCAAGCACATCAGATGGGCTCAGGACCCTGTGTGTGGACTGGCTGTTTCGCGTTCCAGCTCCCACGCACGTTTCTGGCCTCCTCCCCCGATGCCAGGGCACCCCAGCTCTGCCCCCTGAACCACTACGCCAGGCCTTGACGTGGCCCACGTCAGAGCTCCCCAGGGCTCCCCGGCTGCCAGGTCTGAGGGGCAGCTAGGAAGGGCCCCCTTTCCCTGCCAGCCCTGTCCCGAGCTGTCCCCCGGGCGCGCGGGCACGCGGCCAGGCCTACCAGCTCTCCTCGTCCTGGCCGCCGGCCCTCTTCCTGGCCTGGGGCTTCACCAGGCACTCCACGGCTCGCGCCAGCAGGCTCCTGCAGAAGGCCTGGTGCACCTGAGCGATGGGGTCGGCTGGGGGAGGGGCGGGCAGAGTCACTTACGAGTCTTTTTGAACAGAGTGTGGGGAAACAGTCATGGTCTCTGAGTGGGGATCAAGCCCCCCTCTCGTCAACCCCGGAACAACCAGATGGTCAGAGGGGCGGGGCGGGGCGGGAGTGTGGTCACCCCGCCTGCAGGCCCCGACTCTGGTTCTAACCGGCCGCTGTGTGCATGTGCCAGGGGGTGACTGTGGGCTGAAGCGTGTGGGTGGGGGTGCCAGGGGGTGACTGTGGGCTGAGGCGTGTGGGTGGGGGTGCGTGCGCACCGTGTCACCTGGCCCGGCGTGGGCTACTTCCGTCAGGGCCAGGAGCTGTATGGTGGCGGCCACAAGCCTCGCCAGAAAACAGTAACCGAGTGTCAGGGACTGCCCCTCCCGCTGGGGCCCAGGAGCCGTCAGCCGGCAAGGACAGGCAGTGGCTGCTCCTTCCAGAGCCTCGACACTGACGTGAGGCCAGCCAGGGTCTGGCTGAGGAAGCAAGGGGTCTTGTCCCGTGGCCAGGCCAGAGCAGGTGACCAGCGCCTGCAACCTGCTTGGTGCAGAGGCAGGAAGCAGAGCGGTGGAGGCCGCCCGAGGCACGGGCGCAGCAGGGTGAGGCCAGATCGCACCCACTTGCCGCTGCACTTCACCCTCCTTATGTTGAGCATAAACTCATTTAAAAGAACAGTGGTTGCTGTTCTCTCCCCACCCCCCAAAATCTGAGACATGCCGCTGTACTGCGGAAGCCACCCCTCACGCTGTCCCCCGGAAGCCGAGCACAGGGACAGCGGCCTCCCCTGCCCGCCAGCCTGCCCCTGCCGCCACTCAAGCTGGGGCCGCCTGCCAGGCCAGGACCCCCGACTCTCCAAAGCCCCAGAACCAGAGAGCGGCATGGCGGATGCTTGGCAGGTCAGCGGGAGGGGACTGCTGGCCGGCCCCTGGGCCCCGAGACGACTGTCCCACGCAACTGGGGTGCGGTCGCCTGCCGCCCCAGGGGCGCACACGCCCCCGTTTCCCCACGGCTGTGCCGAGCTCTCACCTGGGTTCCTCTGGGCGCAGTACAGACTCTCCCTGGCGGCCGACTTCACCGACCAGCTCCGCTCCAGGAAGAACCTCCGGCCCAGCGGGTGGCAGAGCCAGCGCAGGGAGTCGGGGATGGCGCTGCGCTCGGGGCCGCACAGGCTCTGGGCCCGGCTGAGGAAGTAGCTCTGCGGGGCGACAGCACCGGGTGACACAGGGGCCGCGGACGCAGCCCGTAGCCCCTGGGACTGCGGGGGCGGGGCCCTCGGGCCGGGGGTCAGCGCCACCAAGGGCCAGGCGGCGCTGGCGGGGCCGGGCTGGGCGGCCAGGACAAGGCGACCTGTCCCGTCTTCACCGGCCCCACTCCCCGAGGGTCCTGCCTCCCCCGCACACCCGTGACTCTCACGCGGCCGCTGGAAGGAGCAGCCGAGCGGAGCAGGAGGGCAGGCAGAAGCGTGACACCCAGGAGCCCAGCCGGGGCGCTGGGCGGCCAGCGGACCCTGACCTCACACGGGGCCTCTGCCGCCTCCTCGTCAGGCTGCCTGACAGCTGTGACCTTTGCTGGACTCCAAGCAGCCAGCAGCTGCTGTGCCGCCTCGAGACTTGAATGTCAGGGTCAGAAATAGCATCTCTGAACCCCACTCGGAGCACGGGGGGGACAGCGGGGAAGGGGCCACCCCGCTCCCTCCCCGACGGCGGGCTCCGGCGTCTGCCTCCTCTCCGCAGGCCACCAGGCCTGGCAAAAGTGCCTCAGAGCAAGAGAGGGACCTTCCGCCCCGACAGGGCGGCCTCCTGGGGGGCAGGTTCCAGTGTGCCAAGCCCAAGAACCTTCTAGCAGCTGGCCCAGCCCTGTCTCGAGAGCCCACAACCCCGGATGAGCAGCGGAGCCTGGAAATCGGGGCCCGCTGGTCTCTTGGCAGAACCCAGACGTCACCGAACACAGACCCGAGTCTGGCCAGGCTGTGCCACACGAGGAACACGGGGGAGCTGTTTAACCGTGAAGTTAGGATACAGATTTAGCTGAATTCTCTAGAGAAGAAAACCTAACACATCTCAGTGCGGAGGCAGGGGGAGAATTTAGTGCTCTGAATTAATATGAAAAATAAATCCTGGGACAGTCACCCCAGTATGGCTTCTATAAGGGAAATTGAGGAAATAATTTCTGTTGCTCATTTCATTTTCTTGGCATTATTACTCTATGGTCATTTCCTAAGTTTTACAGCCACCAGCCATCACCCCAGGGCCGGCTCCCGGCAGGTGCTGCGCTCATCGCCGAGTCGGGGTGGCGACAGGACAGGCAGAAACACTGACGCCCGGGAGCCCAGGCGCGGCCCACACAGGGGCCCAACGTGGTTTTCTCACGGTGTGCCAGGGCACCCCGAAGTGCCCCAGTGAAACTGCGGGTCCTCCGGACAGTTTCTCTTTGGAGGTGAAGGCCGTGGGACACGGGGCGCTGAGCAGCCCTCGGGGTGCTGCGCCCGAGGAGGGCGGCCGCACCGCCACCGCGTCTGGGGGGCAGCGGGCTGAGGGGGCGTCTCGGAAGGGGGCCGAGGCACAGAACGCGCACGGCGGCCCCACGCCCTGCGCCCAGCACCGGCCACCACAGGCCACCTCCCGGGCACCCCAGCAGCCCAGCCGGAAGCGGGACGGAAGAGCCGCGCGGGCAGCCTCATCTCCGCGCTGGCTCCGTGCCGGGGCGCCGCTGGCCCAAGGACCTCCCCGCTTCTGGACCCACAGTGCCCAGTAGTTATCTTTTAAGAAAATAAAAGAACCAAAGAGATGCAAGTGGGAGATTCCATGAACTCTGACTACTTAGAAGAACAGAAGTCACAGAAACCCCAGCTCCCGCCCCTCTGAGTCAATCTTCTGACCTCAGGCCAAAATTGTGCTGACTACGCTGATGAGGGTTGACACGGGGTGGTTTGTGCCCTCAGTGAGCACCCGCGGACGCCCCCTGGACGGACGTCTCCCTCCGGGAGGGCGGACCCAGGGGACCCTACCTACCCCGCGCCTCAGCGCCGGCCGGGCAGAGCGCGGGCGGAAGGGCACTCACCGCCAGGAAGCCCAGCTTGCCCCCGCAGCGGGTCTGCAGCCCCATGGCGGCGGTCAGGTGGATCTCGGCCAGCGTGCTGGGCGGGATTTTCTCCTCCGCACATTCAGCCAGGTTCACGGCACACAGGGCCATGTGTACGTCCGAGCAGGCAGATCCTGCAGGAAGCTTCCCTGCGGTGGGCAAGAGACACCGACCCTGGAGACGGCCGAGCCGAGCCTCTCCCGCGTGCTCAGGCACGGCCTGAGCCACCCCAGGAGCGCGCAGGTGGGGGCCCTGCGGCCTGGGGTCTGAGCGTTGCCCCCCTCCCAGGGCGTGGGGACAAGAGAAACGTGCGTCGGGCACCTGGCACCCGCTCTGAACAAAGAAGGCGGTCAGGACTGCTGGCTGCTGGCGGGCCCCGGAGGGATGCACGCAGCATTCCCAACAGTGCCCAGGGCACGCTGAGGTGCGCTCACACGGCCTGTGCCAGCGGCTGCTTCCTGACACGGCAGGAATCCTCGGCTGAATCCCCTCAGCCCCTGCACCACTGGCCTCGGCCCCAGGTTTTATATGCATAAATGAGTAAAGATAAATCTTTTAAAAAAGATTTTACTTATTTATGCATACAGAAGTGGGGTGCAGGCCAGAGGTTGGGGTACAGGCCAGAGATGCAGGGGCTGAAAAGATTCACCAGAGGCAGAGTGGGGAGCAGAACAGGCAGTCAGGAGAGGTCTGCCGCGCCCTGTGGGTCAGCTACAGGGTGGGGACGGAACTGGCGCCGAAGCAGCCACGGCCCGGCTTGGCTTAGCTTCACAGTGCAGCGCTCCAACCTGCTGCGCCCCCAGGGCGGGCCCAAGATAAATCTTTAAAATAAGTTAAAAGGCCCACGACATGTAAGCACGCGCCCTGGGCGGGACACAAAACTTAACAGCCAGAGCATCTGGGGTTCGGCGGCGAAGACCCACGGAGCCCACTGTGGCACGCGGGGCGGCAGCCCAGGACCCACGTGTGGGCACAGGCCCCTCCCTCGGGGCGCTGCGGGTCCTCTCTGCAGGGAGGTCAGCCACAGAGACGCCTCCGGCTTCTGAGAGCCGGTGCCTCTGGACCCTTCCACCAAAGCCCCGGCTGCCCAGGGAGCCCTTCCTGAAAGCCCACGGAAGCCCTCTCCACGAGCTGGGCCACGCCGAACGGCGACTCGCCCGCTGGCCGCGCGTCTGCCTGGCGCAGAGGAGCGCTGGATGAGAGCGGTCACTCTTCGGCTCGGCGACGCCTCCACTTAAGTGTCAGCAAAACCACCGAGGCAGCCAGGCCACGCCCCTGTTTGGGGGACAGGCCCAGCCCGCAGTGGCTGCGGGGGCCTCAGGCGCGCCCACCTGTGATGTGCAGCTGGTGCAGCCGGTGGTAGGCCAGGGCTGCGTCCCGGGCGCTGGCCTTCGCCTCGTCCTCGAAGCCCGCGGCCGCGGCCCGCCAGCGCTGCAGGACCTTCCTGAGCAGCCAGCGCACTGGGCGCAGCTTCTGCAGGCTGTAGCGGATGGTGTTCCAGGAGAGGCTGCAGGCCAGGTCCAGGCGGGAGGTGGGCAGCGCCCGGCCCAGCACCGACAGGCAGGTTTGCAGGTTGGCGGCAGCAGCGGCAAAGTCCCCCTAGAAGGCAGCAACAAGGGGCGATGGCCACGGGCCTGAGGTGGCTTCCTGTGTCCAAATTAAACCCCCAGTGTGCTCCCATCACCCCGTGACCAGAAGAGCACGTGCTCCTCGAGGAAAACCTGGGCAGCTGGGAGAACTAGGAGAAAGGAAAAGGAAGCCGGTGGCAAGCACACCGCCCAGCAAGAGCGCTGCCCGCTGACCACGCGCTGGCGTGGCCCGCAGGGTGCCGGGTCCCAGGCCGCTCAGTCCCCACGGGGCGGGGCCCCAGCCCTCAGCTGGGCCTGGGTCTGGCAGCCTCAGCCCTGAGAACTTGTGGGGTCTTGTGGGCACTTATGAGGTCCCGCCCCTAGCCGAGGACCTATAAAATCAGAGCCTCTGGACTGGGGTACCCCAGGTGATTCTGATCAGCTGATGCCCGGGAACCCTGGTTTTGGGCAAGTGCATAGCTAAAGCACCCTACTAACCAAGGACCTGGGCAGACCACTCTGCGGACCCCAGAAACTCAGGGGGGGTCTCAGCACAGGGCTAAAGCCCCTCTCTGGCTCCCAGTGTAACCGGGGCTCAGAGACTCGGTCGCGGGAAATGGAAGTGGACTCTCCCGCCTGACCCTATGCTGTGCCGGGGGAGACCCGGCCCCCCTCCCTGCATCCTACAGGAAGTGGGCTGGGACGGGGCAGCCGGGTCACCAGGAGGCCCTGAGAGGGCCCCTCGGCAAGGGGCGGCGGGCCTTCCCCGCCAGCAGCGCGTGTTCAGCCCCAAGGAGGCAGCCTTCCCGAGCCTCTGGCCCCGCCCCGTCTTGCCCAGGCACCAGCTCTGCCTCTTCTGCTCACGAAGCCACCTCTCCGCCGCTGTCCCTAGTGGGTGCGGGGCTCCCCCTGCCACCCTCGCCGGGCGCTCCCAAGCGACACGGGAGGAGCCAGCCACGTGTCGCTCACCCCACTCGACCATCAAGTTCTGTCAAACAGTTTTTGAATTCACTCCTTTCAGTTCTGGCCCGGCCACCTCCCCGGCCGTGCCTCATGCCCCAGGCCCCAGCCTCCGCCGGAGACCACCACACCACACACTGAGCCTGCCAGGCCACGCCCGGACGCCTGACTCCAGGACAGTCCTCGCCCAAAGGGCTGGCCCTGAAGGCCACAGCTGCCGCCCGGCAGCCAGGCCCGGGCAGGGCGGACACGGCGGGGAGGGGAGCAGGCCGCCGGCTCACCTCTGCCGAGTCGTCCCTCCCGAGAGGGGCGGCTTCCCCCACCCTGGGGTGCCCCTAAGTCCTTGCTAACTTTCCTCTTTCACTCCAAAAGAAAACTCTGAGCCTGGGCAGGAAGGCAGATGGCGCTCACCCTGGCGAGGTCCAGGTCCGCCTGTTTCCGGTGCCTCCAGAAGGTGACGGAGGACCGCGAGTGTGGCCGGATCACGGGCTCCCCGTGCACCAGCAGCTTCACAAAGACGCTCAGGACGATCACGCCGTTCACCAGCCATAAGAGGAGCGTCGGCATCATCCAGTCAAACCAGCCCCCGGAACCTGAAGGGGACACCTCAGCTGAGCCCGCGGAAGCCCTTCTCCCTCGTTTCCGAAGACGGCCTGCCTGCGCGGAATGTCTAGTGCTCCAGGGAGGAGAACGGACATCTCGCTCCAGATGCTGGGAAGACGGGGCGCCGCCCGGTCCCGCGAGGAACCCCGGCCCCGGGCGCTGGGCGCCCTCCGTTAGCTGGGGGACGGGTCGCTGGCTTCTTGACTCAAGCCGCCCCAGCAGACGCCCGCCCTCCCCGCCCCCTGCACGGGGCCCCGTGACGAGCCTGGGTTTGCCGTCGCCTCTCCGTGCCAGGCCGAACAGCAGCCGCGCCGCGCCTGCACCCACCTGACTCGAGGGACAGTATGCTGCGCCCGGAGTGCGGGTGCGGGTCGGCGTCGCGGGCCCCTCCCCACCGCAGCAGAGTGGTCAGCGGGTTGAAGGACAGGCACAGGAAGGTGAGCACGCACAGCAGGATCCTGGAGCGGTCCACCATGCCCAGCGCGACCGGAGGGGAGTCGGGCTCATCTTTGACCTTCGAGACAGAGGCAGGATGGGACGCGCCTGCGCGCGGGCCGTGCTTTGCTCTCGCGTACACGTGGGGCGAGGCAGGGCCTGGGGGGCCCCGAGAGGCAGGGAGGGGCTGAAGCCCCACGTCCCCAGCCCGAGGAGAGCACGGCATGCGACGTCTTTCCAGTATTTTAGAGCCACTTAAAGTGTCTTCTGAAGCCCACTGTCTGGCTCGGTGTGCGCCCTGAGGCCTTGTGCTATTCAGCAGAGCCACTTACAGACATTTTCAAAAACTGGCCTTTCCTTAGTTTAAAGCAAACAAAGGAGTCCACGGCACGCTAAGCGGTCGCCGGCACCTCGCCGGACTGTCCTTTCCCGTCAGGACTGCCAGCGTCAAAGCTCAGCACAGCAGCCCCAGCAGTCCCCAGGGAGCCGGGAGACGTCAGGCCCGAGCCTCTTCACTGACTCCATTAGGCGACAACCGCCAGGGGCTCTCGCGGGTGACCAGAGCCCACGGCTGAAAGGCCCGGGTTAGACCGCAAGCTGCCGCCGTTCCTGGAAGCCGGCCCAGAGCAGCCTCGTCCTGCCGGGAGCCCTAGGGTGGAGGGACGTGACGAGGGGCCCCGCGGCAGCTGCTGTGCGTTCCCTCCTGAGCGTGGCCCGCGCCTCTCTGAAGGCCCCTCTGCAGGACCAGGGGCTCGCGCCCTCGCCCCGTCAGCTTCTGGCTCTTTATTCTCCAGGCCCTGGCTGACGTCACTGAATTCACGTCCTCTCCAGCTGGGCCTGAAGCCCTGGCTGGCCGGTCTCTGGCCTCCGCACTGCTAACTCAGGGAGATGGACGTTCCCAGAGGCTGGGACTGTCAAGAGCTCGTCATACCTTTGCGTCATCCAACAGGGGGCTTCCAGGCTCAGAGTCGATGGAGTAGGGGGAAAAGCCGGCCTGGGAGCCTGCGTCGGACGCCGGGGGAGACATGAGGAGGACGTTCTGGTTGAAGTCGTCGATCTTCAGGTCCACTTCACTGTCCACCAGGGTGCCTAGATTGATGCCCTTCAGCAGCTCTGCAGGCGAGACCCTCTGGCAATCAGGCTGTCTGCCCAGAGCCCCAGCGGGGTGGGGGCACCCCGTCCCCGCGGTGCCCCTGAAGGCTCTGTGCCCAGCAGCGTGTCCTCCCAGGCCCAGCACAGGGCGCCTCCGGCAAGCCAAGGCCGAAGCCCCGCACACTCACTGTTTTTCTGGTTTGCCAGCTTCAGCACCATGTTCTCCTGGCGCAGCTTGTGGTTGACCTGCTGTAGGTACTTGATGTAGTCGATGGCCTTGCGCAGGACGCCGGATTTGTGCATCTGGGGAGAAGGCGAGCGACACGGTGAGCCAAGCAGGCGGCGCTGCCCAGGCCGGGTCACCGCCACCTGAGCCTCACTGGCCTCTTCCTTAAAATGGGGCGAACGAGTGTGGAGCACGGGACGCGGGACCCAAGGCTGGCTGCGGGCGGCTAAGGGAGATGAGGCTCTGGGCCCAGCCAGCCTGGCTAGAGCGACACCTCCCGGCACCCGGTGTGGCGGCGCGGTGGAAAAGGGCAATTTCTTTCAAAATGGAGGTGAAGGAAGGTGAGCAGGCACGTGCCACCTACGTGCCAGGGGACACTCACGCATGCACCAGAATACACGGGGAGTCAATTTCCTCCACTGGCTGCTGGCCATGGCCCAGCCCCCCCTTCTCTCCTAAAGGTGGCGCCAGCCCGAAGGGGCGACAGCCCAGCAAGGGTCCGGCACTCGCTGCCTGAGCGACCCGCAGTCCCTGCCTGGGGGCAGCTTGCGCGGGGCTCCCCTCGGCCCCACAGTGGTCAGGCCCCAAGGCCACTGCACGGCACCCACCTTGGCGTCCGTCCCCATGACCAGGTCCTTCAGCTCGATGATTTTGTCATTGATGGACGAGCGATAGCGCTTCTCAATGATGTTGTGTGTGGTCCGCCTTTCTCCTTCTTTGGGGGGCTCGAGCTGCTTGACCCCCCCGGGCACCTGCTTGATGGGCACTTTCTCTTGCCCCATCATCACGGGCATGGTGGTCAGGATGGTCCCATTGCTGCCCACCAGGGTCTAGAAGGGCGCAGACAGAGGCACCGTGGTGAGCTGAGCGCACGACCTCACAGCGCCAGCCGCCTGTGGCGCCGCAGGTCCCACCGCGCGGGCCGGGTACGCCGGAGCCCCGCGCCTGCGGCCAGCCCTCCCAGGATCGCCGCCGCGGTCTGCGCGAGCGCAGGCAGGCCCCTGGCTTCTGCTTGGCCATCAAACTGCTGACCACACAGCGGGCACCCCACTCACACCTCAGGGAGAGCTTTCTCTTGGGATGCGGCACGCGGGCCCTCACGTGGCTAGCAGGCAGCCCGCGGCACCGCCTGTCCACCCTGGCCACCAGGAGGCACGAGGCAGCCGACACTTGCCAGCACAGTGGCTTCACCACGTGAACGCCACGGAGCCCCCTTCTTTTGCTTCTCTTCTAACTGGAATTCCAGCTTCACTAAACGGCCTCCGCACCCAAATGGCCATGAACAAGCACAGCGCCTCGCCGGCACCGCGCTCAGACGGAACCGCACAGTACAGCGAAGCTTCCTGGGGGCGCAGGCGGGTCACCGAGGCGCCCGAGTCAGCCGCAGGCCACGCTGGCCCTGCCCAGGGCCGCGCCCCCCACTGGGGGGACCATGTGACCGCCTGTCACCATGGCTGTTTCTTCTGCTCCCCACGCCACCTCAGGACTCGGCTACGGAGTTTAGGTGCCCACGGCCTTTTCCCGAATTGCTGGGCAAACCGCACTGCACGACTCTATCGTCACTGGCTTATTCTCCGGTGGGTGACATCTGGGTTGGTTCCGGCCTTGGCTTTTATAGGAATAAAGCTGGCTTTGGAACTGTAATCGCTTTCACTCAGCTCTGGCCACAGATGCTGAAGTTGGCTGCGGTCCCACCCATGACGGCCGCCCAGGGCCCAGGGCGTCACTGCAGTCACTCTCCAGCCCTCCCAGGCCCGAGCACTGACATGGCAGGCGCCGGTGCTGCTTGGGGGGAAAGCAGACCCCGGGAGCGACGCCTGCAACTGGCGACGTGGCGCACGGGCTCCGGCGGGGCCCTGCGCGCAGGCCCTGTGAGCGCTTAGGTCTGACAAGCCGGCGGACGGGGCGGGGCTCTTACCGGTACCTGGAGGGCGGCTGTCTGGATGGGGGTGGTGAGGGCAGTGAGGGCCGGGTTCTGGACCGTGGCCATCACAGGGCTGCCATCCGTCTTCAGCGTGGTCAGGACGAGGGAATCCGTCTTGATGATCTGAGGCTGCACCAGGACCTGGATGGAGAAGAGGACAGTGTGGCTCGTCTGGCACCTGTACCAGCTCTCACCGCACGGACCCTCCAGGAGAGGATGAAAAACCGAGACTGCCGTGAAACGGGCTCCCACACTGCCGTCTGCACTGCCGTGCACACAGCGGGCGCCCTGTGCGGGCAGGGGGGCAGGGCCCTGCCGCAGGGTCCTGGGCTCGGGCTGAGAGGTTGCGGGGAGCAGTGCCAGAGGCCTCGCGGGGCACAGCCGGCCTGGCGTGGATGGCAGCGGGGAGAGACAACAGAGTCCACAACAGATGATAAACCTGGATTTTCTTTTAAAAATACATTTGTCGGAGGAAACTCAGCCATGTGACACATGACTTAAGACTCCGGCACCTTCCGTCCCGCTTCCCAGCAGCGAGAGCAAACGCGCGGCCGTGCCTGTGCTGAGTCTAGGCGAGGCCCAACTCAGTCCGGACTCCCCACCAGCTCCCCGGTGCCCTGAGGGGCCCTGCAGCCGCGCCTCAAGGCTGTCCCTCCCTCTCTGTCCCTCCTTAGCCAGGGGCCAGCCCAGGGCCCCAACCAGAGCCCCCCGCCTGCCCCGCTGGCTCCTACCGGGACCTGCTGCACCTGGGGCGCAGCCACCGTCTGCACGGTGGCAGGGGCCAGCGTCTGCAGCGTGCCGTTGGCCGTCTGCGTCAGCACGCGCTGGGCCTGGACCGTCTGCACCTGCTGCTGGATGGTGACCGGCTGCACCTGGGGCGACGTCACCAGGCTCTGGACTTGCGGCTGGAGGACTTGGAGGGAAGAGGAGAATCAGGCAGAGGCGGACCTGGTCACTGGAAGGGGCACCCCCTAGTGAGGTGCTGCTGGAGAGGCACCCAGCCACCAACAGCCAGGCTGCGCTGGCTCCTGAGGAAGGGGCGCAAGCCCTCGTCTCATGCTGGCTGCTGGGTGGGGTGAGGGAAACTGACCAGCAGTGACTGCGACCCGCAAGGGAGTTAACAGACATCAGGAGCCGACAGCTCCCTGGGGCTCCCTCTAGGAAGTGGAGGGAAGCGCCCCCCACCCCAGCCCCAAGTCCCTGATGCCCATGGAAACAGCTGTCAGATTCCTTAAAATTCAGGGCAGCACTAATTCCACCTGCGGACCCCCAGGGTCAGAGGGACTCTGATGAGAAAGCCCCGGGGCAGGGCGGACAGGGGACACAAGACGCCACGCCCCAAGGCCCAAGCCCAAAACCCCAAGGCCCCCCCCCCGGCTCCGCCTGCTGGGGCCCAGGTCAGTCTCACCCCCGTGTGTCGGGTCTCTGAGCAAGCACCCTCAAGGCCGGCCCACGGGCATCCAGGCCTCTGGGCCTCCTCGCTGCTGCACGTGAGACCTGAGGGCCAGTCCGCAGCCCGCCGCTCCTGGGGGGCACCCGGCCACCCTCCCACTGCCAGGCGCACGGCGGAATCACCTTGGAAGCTGGTAGCTGCGTTCTGGTAGATCAGAGGCTGCTGGATGATCCTGGTCTGGGGGGTGGTGCTGAAGGTGGGGGCGATCATGACGGTCTGCTGCTGCAGCTGGGCTGGCGGCTGGGGCTGCGGCCGGGGCTGCAGCACGGGCGTGGCCCTGGGGGGGGTGGGGACCGTGGCGGGGGGCACTTTGACCTGCAGGGCTGGAGCTGGGGGGGAGGCGGTGGAGGGGGAGAAGGGGGCCAGCGGGACCTGGCTGAAGACTCGCTGCATCGAGGGGTCCACGGTGCTGCCCCCACTATTGCTGCCGCCGCCGCCGCCGCCGCTGCCGCCGCCGCCAGGGAAGGAGCCACACAGCGGCTCAGAGAACAAGTCGGGGAACTCGCCCACTTGGTTGCTGACGAACTGCAGCATCTCTGTGAACAAATGGAAAGGAGTAACTGGGCCGCCACCCCAGGATCCGTGTCCCCCAAATTCGTCGAAGAAACCAGGGCACGGAGATCTAGTGGCCTGCACGGACCAGCAGAAGGGGCCGGGAAGCCCCTGCTGCCCTCTGCATGGGGCCCAGGGCCAAGGTGGCTACAAAAGACGGGGGACGGGACCCAGATGCTCCGCGCCCCCTCTCCCGCCCCGCTCTGGCCACTTTCCCGACTGCCCCTATCGGCCCGGGGGTGCTGCCTCCATGCCAAGTGAGGGTTGCCCTGGGGGCTTCATTTTGCACGTGGGGACACCGAGCAGAGCGGCGTGGACAGGCAGCCCCTGGAGGCCGTGCCCCTCTGGGACCAGGTTCCAGACCTGAGACCCTAAGAGCCTCAAGTCGCTCCGCGGCCTCGACCCGGGTTCATCCTCGCGCAGCGAGGCTTACCAGAACCCACCTGCAGCCAGGACTAGCAACTCCTCGCTCGCCCTTCTCCTCACAGGGCTGGCCCTGCAGGAGGACTCCGCGGTGTGCCCCAGGCCGACAGGGCTGGCCCTGCAGGAGGACGGCCGCGGTGTGCCCCAGGCCGACAGGGCTGGCCCTGCAGGAGGACGGCCGCGGTGTGCCCCAGGCCGCGCCTGTCCCGGCATCTACCATCCCCTCCCTGCACTCTCCGCCCACCCCTACGCTCTCGGGGTTACAGGGCCTGACCAGGATGGACACGCGCACGACACCACCTACACTCATGTCCCCGACCTCCACCAGCAAGTCCCTCCGGGCCTCCAGGACCACGTGGGGCAGCCGGGGCTGGACGCTGACCCCGGGCCAGCAGCACTGCCCGGGTGGAGTGACCGGGCCGCACTTCTGTCCCCGCCCCCCGGCCACCCTCAGCACCCCCAGCCGCTGCATGGGGGTGAGAAGGGCACATCGCACAGACACCGTAGCCTGCACCATTTCAGCTTCCTGGACGTGATTCAAGGTCAACAGAGATGCCCTCGGACTCAGCAGAGTTTAGACACAACAAAACGCAATTTAGTGTCTACATTCCAAGTACAACATGAGATCAGAAAGTGCTTTAGGAAAGCGTTTAAGAGAAATTAATAAATTATTAAGGTATCCAGAATCCCCATAAACCCCCAACCGGGGGCCAACACAGTCTGCCTGGAGCAAAGAACATGGCTCCCTGGCTGGATGTGGGGGGGCGGGGGGCTGGGAGCCAGGAGGCCCCTCTCCACGCCACACCTCGGGCAGGGCCAGACCCTCCTCAAGTCCCGTCAGGAGCTCTGATGCAGACAACACGGGCTGCCATGGGGCGGGGGCCCGTCGGCGTGCCCGGGCAGGGGCTGCTGCAACCTAAATAAACTCCTTGTGGCCAGCGGGACAAGCGGCAGTGGTGTGCCCGAGGCGGCAGATGGGCCCCGGCTGGGTGGCGCCAGGGGACTTGGGACTGAGCAGTGAAGGTCGACTTCAGGGAAGAGGCTTTGAGCCTCCCTGCAGGGCACCATGCGCCTCCAGGCCCCAGCCAGCACGGGCCATCCCGGCCGGGCTCGGCTCTGCTGAGCGCGAGCACACCCGCGGGAGCCACTGGCCAGGCCCACGTGAGCAGCGGCGCAGGCTCGGGCTCCGCAGGGAGCCGTGAACCTAGAAAGGGGGGCCTGGGAGAAGCAGGGGTTTATGGGGCTTAGAAAATGATCCCGAGCCAGGAGCTGCAGCCCCAGGGCTGCGGGCCCCCGAGGGCCTGCCAGCCCAGCTTACAGGCGGCTTCCCTCCCTCCCGCAAGCCACACCGCGGTTTTTGCTGACGCTGCTTCTTAAACTAAGGGGCAAGGGCCCAGTAGAGCTGACCGGGCTTTGGTCTCTTTAAAGCAAGGAGCCCACATTACGGCCGTGGCTGACACTTGGCCGCGTAACCAGCCCCACCTCATCTCAGGTTCTTGGCGGAGTTTGCGAGCGGGACGTAAACGGACATGCACTGCCCGGCCCAGCCTGTCCGAGTGAGGTACCTCAATTCTGGGCTGGACGCTGTGCTGAGGAGTAAGACCCAAGGCCCCAAGGAGGGACTTGATCTCCAACCTGCACAGTCCATACCGCTAGTGGATTTTTAAAATTTATAAATGGAACATTGTAGCTACAGAAAACAATTAAATGAAAAAAAGATGGTCCAGCAACTCCCCCAGAGGTCGGCAAAAAGATGGTCCAGCAACTCCCCCAGAGGTCCGCAAAAAGATGGTCCAGCAACTCCCCCAGAGGTCTGCCGCAGCTGGGCAGCTGCTTCCCGGCTTGTTCCCCAGCGGTGGCTCCCCCAGGCCTCACAAAGGGGGGGGGGACACACGACATGGCTGGCGGCAGCACCACCAGGGAGCACCTCCACTCTAGCACCGCGGCTGGAGAATGTAGCCCCCCACGTTACTGTGTTACTCACGAGCGGTGGGGGTCTTCTCCACCCCTCTTTCAGAAGCTCCACGGGGGGCCAAGGGGCAGCGTGCTCTGGAGAGCTCACACCCAGCTCCCTGCTCCTCTGCCCGGAAGCCGGCAGCGCCCCCCTCTGACCGGCCATTTGTATTGATGCAAGTTACCTTCCTCCAGGCGCCTGCTGGGCTGTCTGTCTACTTTGGCTGATTTGCATAACTTGTTCTTAGCTGCCTGCTACGGGCAGGTTGAGCCTCTCCCAGCCTCAGCGTCCTCTCCCAGAGGGGCTGAGACCCAGGCCACGAAGGCCCCCGGTTTGCAGACAATTCCGGCAGACAGCGCCTGCCTGTTCTCCACACTGGCTTTGTTTTGAAAATGCGGATTTGCACTAAGCAGGGACCCGAGACAGGGCTGCGCCTGCAGACGCTGCTGAAGGGGCCCCGGGATGGGCTGGGGGGCGCACAGGGGCACCGGCCCCCGGGGTCAGAGCAGCCCATCAGCCGTCTCCCTGCCACCACCTCACTCGGGGAGCCGCCTCCTACCCACCTCTCAAGGCCCTGCGCCAGGTTTGCTGCGCACCTGCAGTCCTTCGCCCCTTAGTACAGCTGTACACTGTGCTGTCTGAGTGGAGCCCGACCTTTTTAGTTATTTAAGGTCTTTTCATTTATTTCCTCTCCTTTTTGGTGGCTGCTGGAGCTTCTGAACTGTGATGCCCTTAACCCCGTTTCTGCCCAGAGCCGGTGGTTTCACTGCACGCTTTGCCTGTGGTAACTGAGGCAGGCACAGGCTGCCTCACAGCAGAACTCGCTGCACACATTAACCGCGTGTGGAAGGACAAGGTCTTTGTGTCACAGTCTGAAAGTCCCTCGCCCCTACGGCTGCAGGGATGCTCGCTAAGCCGCTGGTTTCGGCGCTCGAGCCATCCTCCCCAGAGCTCTGCCCCGGACCCGGCTCGGGGAATCACGCGTGTGCGGAGCGGGCAGCTTGCTGGGCAGAGAGGCACCCAGAGGTAACGGAGGCCGCGCCACCAGGTCGGTCGCCAGGGCGCCTCCGCCCGGTTGTGAGGGCCGCTGCTTCTCCAGGCCCTAAAGCGGGGGTGGCCGCTGAGGGGCAGCTGCTTCGGGCTCCACCGCCCACCCCCCTCCACGCGGCAGTCCTGCAACAAGCGGTAACGCGGGGAGCGCAGAGTCACGCGGCGCAGGGCCCCAGAGCACCCCGGCAAACACGGGGCGCGCCCACGGGAAGGACGGCTTCTTGGCACCCGGGAGAGGGGTTCGGAGGCGGTGCCAGCGACAGGGTGACAAGCCAGTGGCTCAGCGCCCGCCACCTTAAGAGAGGGTGAGCAGCCCTGTCTCCTGGCAAAGAAGCCAGAGGGGAAACCGGGGCGGGGCGGGATGGGGCGGGGGCTCTCCGCACTTGGCGCCGCACGGATGGGTCACAGCCCTGTGTGTGCAGCAAGTATCACGTAACCAAGCAAATGTCGAAAACTGAGAAAAAGAAAGCGCAGAGAGAAGCCGGAGCCATTCTTGGAGGTGCCCTGGTCTGCTCTGACTGTGCCCGGCCGCCAGCTGGGTGCCAGCAGCCTCGGGGCCTCGGGGCCAAGCCCTGGCTGCTGGGTGCACACAGCAGGTAAACCAGGCCTGGCGCTTCGGCACCACCCGCAGCGCCCACTTCTCTGCTCTCCTCTGCCACAAGTTCGCCGCGGGTTCCTGGCAGGTCGCCCCGAGGGCAGCGCAGCGTTATCCCTGGGCTCCGCTCGCACTGTCTTGATTTCAGCCTCAGCCTCCCCCAGGGACAGTGGTCAACTGTGTCTGTTGGTCCAGCTCTTTCAAGCCAAGTCAAGTTTCTCAAGCAGGAGCCTCCACGCTTCCCACTGGGCGCTCCCTCCCACCCCGGACCGGTTCACCATCAGGAGGGCGCCCGGGCCTCTGGGGCGCCCCAGGAGGGTGCTGGCGCCCGGCAGGCTGCAGCTCACCTTTTCTCCTGGTTGCCGCCCTCTTACTCCTGAGTTTCACAACTCCGTTTCAAAACGACTTAGTTACTTCCACCAAGGACTTTTTCCCATCTTGATTAGTCATCTTTTAGCCCTTGAGCCCAAATATGATTTGCGAAGAAAAATGATCCCAAACTCAGAAAAGACCGGCCCCGAAGACCGCTCCCCTAGAAAGTCACAGAGGGCGCTGGCTCCCCTCCTGCCCGGCGGGGTGCGCTCTGCTCTGCAGACGCGCTCCTGTTTACTGCGCGTTCCGCACACCTTGTGGATTAGATGTTAGCTTACTAGAAAATTGTGAAATTGCAAGTGATTTCTGATTAGTAAAAAAGAAAACCTCCAAGACTTTGTTTTTATTGCCCTGTAGAACATTAAGCGGTTTTGCATCCAAATCAGCAAGCTG
>NW_004567105.1:2294466-2297504 GCF_000260355.1 Condylura cristata
AAAAAAAAAAAAAGTTTTACTCTGCCACATCACCTGCAGTCAGTGATACTTTTCAATGCTCTTCTCCATCTTGTGTTCCATAATCACATGGAGAAAAACCTTAGCACCCATGTGCTTCTCCACACGCAGGTTGCTAAAATATGTAATATGTATCATATATTATATCTACAGGCCCTGGTTTCACCGACCTGCTCTCAAAAGCATGCTTCATGCAATCTATAAAAGCATTGTTCATGCTTTCTGAATCAAAGTTCAAAGGGACACAGCCTCATCATAGAACAAGAAGTTTTTAAAATTCAGATTATCCTGGAAACGCTGGGGTGGGCACAACCACTTCCAGTTTCTGCTTCGGGGGAAGTAGGTGTGTTTCACAGAGAAGGACTGAAATCTGCTGGGCACCCATTCACATGTGCTGACACCCTGACCTCAAAGACAGCGCGGGTGACCAGATTGCATCTGGCCCAGTAACTGCCAGAGAGGACAGACGCAGACTTGAGAGACCAAGGGAGACACGGGGAGCAGCGTTGGCCCCTAAAAAAGGCTCTGGGGTGCAGGCTGATGGTGACGGGAGGTGAGTACCCTGCCTAGGGAGCCCCAGAAGCCGAGCCACGGCATACACACTGGGCCCCTGCCTGCCACAGAGAAAGGGGGCGGGCACCAGCTGGACGGGGCCACACCGCCACGGGCCCCACGGGGCGCGGTGCTGAACTCCGTCTTTCTCCTCAGCAAGGAAGAGAGGCCAGCAGCGCTCTGGCAACTGCAGGACGGCGAGCCCTCCGGTGCAGGGGCTGCTCCCTGCTTGTGAGGAGGCAGTTGCCCTGGCCAGAGCCACAGTGACGACACGAACTCATCAAGAACATTCTGAGCAAAAGTCAAGGCCTAAATTCTTACTTGAGAGGAGAATATCAGAATGGCATAATGGAAAACTTGGGTAATTCCATCAACTGAGAGTCTCCTGAAAATCCACTGAGGAATAAAGCTCTGGCTACACGTGAGGAGACGCACGCGGAGAAAGCAGCTACCCCGGGCGAAGGGAGGGCAGCCAAGCGTCACGTTAAGGGAGACGAGCAGGAGGTCAAAAGGCTACACCGAGAACTGCCAGGACAAACAGAATGGGATTTCCAAGCTTAAAAGCGGAGAGAACCGGCCAGGGCACGGGCGGTGGACCCGCAGCCCGGGGTGACCAGCCGCGTCCGCCGAGCTGGCGTCGGAAATTCAGTCTCCCCAGACTCAGTTTCTTTACTTGTAAGTGTGGACTAATCCGGTCTGATGAGCGCATAGTAACACCTGCAATACCTCCAGCACCTCACGAGATGTATTTGACTCCACAGCTTTTTTTTTTTTTTCGTTAGTGTGAATTGGAAAAGGAGAACATCTCCAGGTTAGATTCCAATTTAACCTGTAAATAAAGCCACTAGGCACACTTGGTGTTTAAAAGTAAAAACAACTCAGTGACAAAAATAATTAACGTTTACGGAAGGTGGTTATGGCTGAAAGGAAGTTAATTTCACGTTGACCGTGAATGGACCACTTGACCAACGGCAGGGAGGTTCCACAGCACTTGACACCAGCCCCGGAAACAGTACTCTTCTACTTTTCAAGGCGAGGGGAGTCAGGTCCAAAGAAATTAAATAACGTGTGCCGGCCCGAACACTACAAAGTGACTGGGCCCGGCCGACAGAGAGCTCTATCTATGTGCATCCCCCTCAGTTTCTCTGCAGTGCCCAGAGCTTCCCCTACGAAACAACATTTCTTGGGAGACAGATGCAAGACAGTCCTGGAGAACGGGGGGTGGGTACGGGAGAGGGCCCTCTCATTCCGCCCAACGTTAAGTGCAACGCCAATACTCTCAGGCTAGGCAGGCGAGGCCGTGGTGTCTGCGTCAGGGAGGGACATTCTGCCAGGCTGTCTGTGGTCTGCAAACTCACCTTCCTAGCCCAATTTAAAATGACTGGCATCTTACCCAGGTAAGACCTTATGCCGTGACCACATCCAACTTTCTAGAAGTTTCTTTTTGAAAATTAGTGAAGATACATCCCTTGACGTGAACTCAAGAAGCATGAACTAAGCCTACTACTATGCACCTCATACAAAACTGAATTCCCCGGGAAGGCCCTGCTCTCCCGGACACAGCAGGGAAGACACACCAGGGCCCGGGCGCCAGCGTCTGTGGGCGAGCATACGTGGTGATCTTTGAAAGCAGAAGCTGACTTCTCAGCACTGTTCGTTTCCGAGCTGCGGGGGCCTGGCCCCCAGCACAGCCTTCCCACCGGCTAAGGCTACAGTCCCACAACATTCCAGTCACCTGGGGAGGCAGCCTTCCCGGCATGCTCTTTCCACTAGCTAGTGCTGTCCAGCATTTAGGACACATGCTTGAAGAGGGTGGTGACCAAGGCCAAAACAGTCTCGGGCAGGTGGGGCGACTGTGAGGCTGAGGCAAGTGCCTCCTCCGCCCCCCTCTTTCCCCAGACTGGTGCTCAGGGGGCTGGCCACTGCCCGCAGTGAACGAAGGCGCCAGGCCATGGGCACCCCGAGGGCGGGAGGCTGTGCTCACTGCCACACGCCTGCTCTGAGAGGCCCAGAGTAGACGAGAACAAGGCGGCAGGAGAAACACGCATCCTGGCTCTCAGTCCAGCAAGCCCTCTGCCCAGATCTCCTCACTCAATGGCCGCTGGCTCTGAGGCAGAGATGTCTACCTCAAGTCACTGGGGCTCAGAAGTGGGGAGCATTCAGCCCGGGCAGGGGGAGCGCAGCGCGGCAGGGGGAGCGCCGGCCTCGTCCACCCCGGCTCGCCCGGTGCTGCTCTCTCCCGGAACAGGTGACTGAAAGTTGAGCAAGACATGACAGGGACTCCAAGACACTGACCCTGCTCGATCCTGTTCCGTGAGGGCCGCAAGTTTCACAACGCCAGGGGACTGAGAGTCAGGCACAAGCCACTTCACCTGAGCTGATCACCTGCCGGGGACAGGTGGGGCGACCTCAACCCTTCAGGGACCTTGAACCGAAGGTGCCAACAGCCCTGCACCCTACTCTTTTAT
>NW_004567105.1:2297604-2306309 GCF_000260355.1 Condylura cristata
CCGTGAGGGCCGCAAGTTTCACAATGCCAGGGGACTGAGAGTCAGGCACAAGCCACTTCACCTGAGCTGATCACCTGCCGGGGACAGGTGGGGCGACCTCAACCCTTCAGGGACCCTGAACCGAAGGTGCCAACAGCCCTGCACCCTACTCTTTTATTCATGACGCCCCTCCCACCCCCCCCCGGGATCACAGTCAAGAAAACGACTCCGCAAAGCAGGGCATGAAAGGGGGCATGAAACGCAAGCAGCAGCCTGTGGGCAGAGATGCCCAAGCTGCCAGCACACCACGGGACGAGAACAAGGGCCATCACAGTGGACACTGGCTGGCCGAGCCTGCAGTGCCGTGGGGGCCGGGCCCCAGGGGAGGAAGGTGCTGGGGCCCGGCACGGCTTCCCCATTGGCTTGGCACACCCCAGCTGCTGGGCTGCCAGGACCTGCTGCTTACCCTCAAGCTGATGCACGGAGGCGGCGCGGGCGCTCAAAACTGCACTTGAGAAACCAAGCGACAGGCCTCCAGAGGCGGAGGCTGCAGGTCGCCCCTGCGCCCCCAAGCCTTTCGAAAGGGCTCCTCCTTTGGTCCTTAGGCCTCCACTTACAAGATGCCTCCCCGGAAGCTTCTCTGACCCGCCCCCACCAGTCAGGTAGCCTGGAGGCAGCCCTGACGTCCAGATTCAGGGGTACCCGGGCTTCCCAGGCACTCAAGTTTGAGAAGCTCTGTCCACTAGATGCTGTGTGCTGGCCACACTGAGTCATGGGTCCCCAGGACATGCCAAGTTATTCCCAGCTTTGGTCTAATTCTGTCCAAAGGAGCACCGCCCTCTTTCTAAAATTCCGCTCCCTCACACCTCACAGCTCCACTCAAATGCCCAAGGCCCTGTGAAGACTCCCCCAGTGCTCCACTCTGCTCCCTGCCATGGCTTCTGTGCTTTTTGCTTTGCGCTATGACTCTTAGGGTGTCGGCTCCCTCAACGTCAAACTGCTGGATGCATCTCGAATACCCCAAGGCTCTGCGGGGCATACTCATTTGTGCCCAGAGGGAAAGAACTGGAGGCTCAAAAAGTCAAAAACAGCATTTGCCCGGAGCAGGCGTCTGAGAGAGCAGCTTCCGGCAGTGCGTTGCTGCCTCAGGACCAGGGCTGGGAGAGCATGGTACCCCCCCTTCCCCCGAGGCCCACTCCGCCTCCCCAGCAAGGGAGGCCCCCGCCAGTCACGTTCTCCTGGTCGCGTCCCCACCTGCAGGCGGAACTCAAGTATCTACCTCAGGCTCCACCAGGAAGACTGGTGTTTCCCGACTCTGGGCGGCCAGCCTCGAGCCCCGGCAGCTGTGGCAGAGGCCGGCCCGAGGGGCAGGCACCCGGGCCATCAGGCTGGTCCGGGGCTGGTCCAACAGCCGGAATTTCATCAGCGTTCCATGCTCACCTGGAACCCAACAGACCTGTTCCGCTGAGCCCGTGCAGGAGGCGGATTACGAGGGACACTCAGGCGCATGCTCGTGAGCAATTCCCAAGGCCTGACAGCTGCTGAGGGCTCTGCCCGCCCCCACGGCCCCATTTCAAAGGCCTGCGATGGTTGAGGGTTCGCTTGTCCACAGAGCTTCCCCGGGAGCCACCGCTGGCGGCCGGGCTCTGGGATCCTGCCACGCTCTAAAATCTTCCATCACGTCAGCTCCTGCGGTCCAGAAGTGGAACACCTCACCCTGCTCTCTGACTGCTCCTCTGTGCCCTGCGCACCTACAAAAGCCCTTTCAAGAGGGAAAAAACTAAACACTCCAAAACTGAGTTCCACAAAAGGCGCCCGGCCCTGGGAGGCAGCCTGCAAGCTGAAGCCTCTCTCCTTGGCGGCAAAGGCAAAGGCGAGCTCCTGCCGGTCTCAGTGGTTAGCTCCCTTCACTGCTAGTCACTCACTCAACTCAGCAAACGAGTGGCTGCTCCCCACCCCCTTCCACTGAGAAGGGAAGGGCCGCAGGACCAGGGCAGGCTCTGGAAGAGCAGGGCGCAGAGCTGACCCTGCGGCCTCTCCACACACTTCCCTGTGTGCACAGCCTAGAAGCTTCCTTCAGACAGGGATGAGGCGAGGCGAGGCGAGGCAGGGTGGGGCAGCGGGCGGATGGAGTTCGCCCTCAGCACAGCCGTCCCTGGCCCTGAGCACGCCGTGGGACTGGACAGCAGACGACACTCCGGGCTTGTCACGAGACAACGTGGGCAAAGGGTCGCGCTGTGTGAGCAGGGCCCTACCTGCCCGGCCAGGCCCCAGGGGAGGGTCTGGGCCACGTCAAGCTGGGCCCGTGCAGTTGCGACCCACAGTGATTTCAAAAGCTGGTGAAGGGTGGTCTGTCGAGTGGCGCAGATGCCAGCCACCCCCAAAGAACAAGATGCGCTCACGCCCCCAGATGAAGCGGGCGCCCGGCATCAGTGACCCGGCCTTCCTGGTGGAAAGGCGACCCCTGACCGAGGCATGTGAGAACTGGCACATCGGAGGCCAGCCCGGAGCCAGGCCCGGCTCACCAGCCCGCTACCAGCACAAGGTCCACAGCAAGAAGGCAAAGGGCTGAGAGGAAGGAGAGGCAGGCTGGGGGCGTTTCCGAGCACACCTGCGGACGCTGGGGAAACGCGGGGTCAGAGTTACGAGAGAGGAAGCCACACCCAGGGCTCCGTCACCGGCCCCAGACAAAGTGTGCGCCACACAGGAAACTTCTGGGCAGATGCAGCTGCCCCCAGACCTGTGTGGGGGACTCAGTTCCAACCAAGCACACAAGAGGAGACCGTGTTCTGCAAGCCCCCCGAAACAGAGGGCTGGGAACTAGCAGGGCTGTGCGCCAGGGTGAGAGAACAGGAGAGACGGAGGGTCCCTCCCAGAAACCAAAGCGGCAGAGGCAGGAGTGGCTCGCGGCCACGGGGCCCTGGGCCAGGGGCACATCGGGGAGGTCCCCCACTCAGAAGGAGGGGTGCAGAAGAGTAGGGTGACAGCCAAGAGGCAGGCAAGGATCTGTGTGCGCACGGCTGGGGGCGGGGCGGTGCCAGCGCCCTACTAGCCTACCGTGGGCGAGAGGTGGGCACAATGAGGGGGCCAGGACCCCACAGTGGAGGGAGATAGGCCTTGCCTGCCCACCAGCCGCCGGGGCGCAGCCTGCGGCCCTGAGGGGCACGCTGACAGGCCAGGTCGAGGCGCAGAGGCAGGCAGAGCCGGGGCCGGAGGCCGGTGCGGGCTCCCGCGCTCCCTCTCGCCGCCTCTCAGCTGGCTGCAGCACCCGTGATGCAGGCCTGACGCCCCCACTTTGACCAGCGCCCCCACTCTGGTCACTTCCCTGCACCTACACGCGTGTGTGAGGCGGCCAGACCAGCGGGCAGGTCGTCATGGGCGCGTCTACAACAGCGGGGTGGGCGACAGGGCACCAGGACAACCTGCTGCGAGCTGGGGCAGGGAGAAAACGACTACTTCTTTGCGGAAAAGATAACAAGGGGGAGGAAACCTTTAAATCCACACTTGTGGTTTGTTTGTAGTGGCATCGAGTACATTCTGAAGATGGAAGCAACTGAAAGAGGACTTGCTGGTCAGCAGGTGGGGCGTGGGCCCGTGCGGGCCGGGCCAGCGGGCACTCGGCCTCAGCTCCCGGTGATCTGTGCTAACTTGACTAGCCGGGAGGAAATAACAGTATTTTCAAGGTGCAAGTCCCGGCCACGCCGCCGGTCACCGTGGAGGGCGGCGGTCACGGCTCCTGCCGGGACGCACCGGCTGGGCCAGCCACTTGCTGCTGAGGCGCAGCACAGGAAGTGCGTGCGGGCAGACGGGAGGTCAGCGCCTGCCGGCGTCTGTGGCGCCCCTGGCCGTTCCCGCCCCCCAGTCTGCTCTGAAAATGCGCACCAGCTCCTGCGCTGTGGACCCGTTCGCGTTCAGACAGGAGCCCAGAGGACAGGTGATAATGAGGAAGCTCCACGGAGCGCTGCTGCTCACAAGTTCCCTTTTAGTTATGAAGCTCAGGAGAGAAAAGACCAAGTGCAGTGAGACAGACAAGAAAATAAACTTAAAAAGAACAAAGGCGGGGCAGAGCTGAGCAGAGACAGCTGGGTGTGAACGCAGGGCATGTCTGTGCGGGGCGAGGCCGAGCAGGTGAGGAAGAAACCCAGCAGACTGGTTCAGAGGTTGAGCAGCCCCAGAGGTATGTCCCAGGAAAGTCCTGGGTGAGATCGGGAGGGGCGGTGCAAATAAACAAGCCGCAGCAGCATCAGCGTCAGCGCAGCGATCAACACTCTGTCAAGGCAGCCGGGCCCTGCAGCGGGCGCTGGGGTGAGCCCTCTGCCTGTGCCGCAGCCCGGCAGGGCATGACTCACGGAGAAGCGAGGTGGGGGCCCAGCTCTGCCCTGCTCCCTTCCGCCTCCTGGGGTGGGGGTGGGTGCCAGCCGCCTGCAGGGCACCCTCCCCGCCCAGCTGACCACTCCCGCCTTCCGGGAAGCCTTCCTCCTTGCCAGACACCTTCACAGGGAGCTTTCTGTACAGGGACTGTCCGGGCCCCGCCCGAGAGAAGCCAGCGGAGGCCCAAGTCTGTGACCTGAAGGCTCAGGACCCGGAAGCCCCTCTGTGGGCTGGCGGGGTGGCTCCATGCATGCAGGCAGCGGGCGGAGTGAGCCCTCCGAGGGGGCACAGTGAGCAGCAGGCAAGTCAGGACAGCCGGGGACAGGGCAAGGGTCTGCCCGTTTCCAGAGAACGCGCCCCTGGCAACGGGCCAGGTCAAAGTGGTACAGAAGCTAGAAGGCAACGTTCAGACTGCGCTTTAATAATTGACACCGGCCTCCCGTGCGCAAGGGCTTAAGCACAGCACTAGGAAGCTGTCGCAGCCCCTGAAGCCTGAGTTCGATCCCCGCCAGGGCGTGACCCACAGGGCGCAGAGGCCTCTCCTGTCTCCCGCTGCCCCCTCAGCAGAGGATTTCAGTGGATCCGCCTGAACGGGTCCCCCACGCCTCTGGCCTACAGCCTAGTTCTAGGATGCATAAATTAATAAATCCTTTCTAGAAACCAGATACAAACCTCAGTCTAAACACAGCCGAATGATCAAACTGAAGTCAGATTAGAATAAAGGCATTTTAGCCCCCCCCCCGGCACCCCAATGTGCTCCTTCTCAAGGGGCCGTGAGAGGACGTTCCGCATCCAAGCAGGGAGTTAAGGACGAGAACCAGAGAAAGGGCCTCCCCATCACCCCAGGACACTTAGGTCAGAGAGGGCGGCCCAGAGGCAGCCACATGGGGTGAGAGGGAGACAGAGCACCGAGCCGTCACACTGGAGCGGCTCTCCTGACAGGCTTGAGTAAGCACCTGAATAAACCGCTTATAAACGCTGGAAAAATACTAACAGCAACAAAAACACAGAGGTCAGCCCAAAGAAATGAAAACACGCCTCTACACGAAAACCGCTTCTCCAGCGTCAGAGCGCCTCTACGCAACCCCAATGCCCGGCACAGGATGAATGGGGAGAGCGGAGGTGAGGGGGGGCTCCCCAGATGAGCCAGCCCCCTCCCTCCCTCCCCCAGAACAGAAGTGATTTAGCGCATCAAAGGGCTTCTTCGGCCATCTCCAGAGGGCACAGCTGTCCATGCATCTAGCACTCCACTCCTGCCTCCGTCCGGCCCGTGTGGCATACTGGTCACCAGTCCCCCTACCTCCTTCCAGGACTGTCCCCCGCCCACCCCCACCCGGGTCCTCGCAGCACTGCTCCCAGGGAGGCGCCCTCCTGTGTTTGTGGCCATCCCTTTGCCTCCTCTGACGCTCCGGTTTCCAGCTTCGCTGTCTCCATCCTCAGTCGTCCACAGTGGCGGTGCCTCAGTCCTGTGCCGGGTTCTCCCTTCTGTTTCTTATTGGATGCCCTGCTCGGGGCCCAGTCCTGCTTGTCGAAGAGGTTTTCACTGTCTCCCCAGCCAGCGCCCCTTCCTTGCTGGCTTCTGCGCATGCCCAGCACTGCAGGGCCCAAGTCTGGACGAGATCTCAGAATCCCACCTCCAGCAGGCATCAAGGCGACACCTTTGGGAGGCCACGGCCGGCCTGTGCAGAGCCTGCATGACAGCCCCTCCTAAGTGGTGGCTGGTGGTGGCCACCAGCCTTCCTTGCCCGTCACCCCAGTTGAATTTTCTTAAAACCCACGGTTAATGTGTCATCACTTTGGAAACCTCCCTTCATTCTGCAGGTCACCTGCGACTGGTATGAAGACACCCAACGGGCTCAAACCTCACCCCTGCACGGAGCTTCTGAGACGCGGCTGGGAGCCGCGATCCCGAGGCGCTTGATCCTTCACCTCCACATGCTCGCCATGGTGCTTCTGACACCCACTCACCCTTTTGGGTCCTGCACAAGAGGCCATCGCTCTTGATGGTGACCTTCCTGCCCCCAGCAGACCCCTCCTGTCTGCCTTCAGAGGCCCTGGCTTCTGACTGGCCCTCTCTCACAGAAGAGCTCCACCGAGGAAGAGCTGCAGGTTCTCTATCACGGCACCCGGCCGGGCCCTGGGGACCAGCTAAGCAGCCCTGGGCACCTGGTCTGACCTACGGCCCCGCAGCATGCGCCTTCAGAAGTAGGTAAATACTGAGTCCCGTTTAAAAATCTAGATGTTTCACATAAAAGTCCAGACCTGGGCATCTCCTGAAAAAGAGATGCTGATCTCTCTTCCAGAGCCTTCCCTGCCTCCGCAGTCACTGCAGGTCCTCAGGGATACCTCCAAACCTGTCTATTTCATTTGGCTACTTTTGTTTCCTCCCTGAAGTTCCCCAAGAGAAAAAAACACCTCCTACGTCTTGCTCACAGTGGCCAGCACCGGGGGCTCAGAAGCCCCCAGTGAAGTGCTGAGTGACCCGAGTGTCTCCGGGGCCTGCTTCTGGGAGGGCACTGATGACGGCAGACGGGTGGGTGAAGGCACCCACTGCCCGCGCCCCGTGGCAAGTCCCACGGCACACACAGAGGACGAGCACTGGTTCCCAGAACCTCTGCTTCACCTGATGACTCCTGGGGCGGCTGGGCTGGCCACCCTGACCTAACTGGACCCCAAGGGTTATGTCCAGCACAACCTAAAACCCAATCCAACCCCCGGGCACTGAATCCATTCCGACAGTCTACAGGAAATTAGATCTACATGCGCGAAGCACAGCAGGAGCGAGCGAAGGTGCAGGAGGCCAGCCCCCGCTGGGAGGCGCAGAGCGAGGGGCGAGTGGGTACTCCAGGGTGCTCCTACCTGCCACCGCTGGCCTTTAGCCTGCCCAACCTCCAAGGCCCAGGTCAAGGGCCACCTCCTCGGTGCAGCCTTCCTGGCAACCCGCCTTTACCAGGCTCCCATAATTGCTGACTTTTACTTGTGCCCTTCGAAGTGGTGAGCTGGTCTACACTCAGCACTGGTTTTACTGTTACTCATTTCAAGCTCCGAGAGGCCATAAAATTCCATCTCCCCTACCTCTCATGTTCCCCACAGTTCACAAACCACAGCTGGCACTGACTGTCTGATCAACGGAGACAGGGAGCGCCCCCTTCTCCCCAAATCTGACACGGGGACTTGTGCCGCCACTGGAACCCTGTGGCGCTTTCCAGCAAAATTTCCATTGACTCAGAAATCCATGGGGATATGGTTAAAACATAACCACCAGGTAGCTGACCACATCACAAATTAAGGGACGGATCATGGGCCGGGAATGCAAAATGCCCCTGAATTTCTTTTGTGAACCTGCGGGCAGGCAGCTGAGTGGTGTGGGGGAGCTGGTGAACGGCCACCCTTGGGCCTCGGTTGTGGTATCTGCGAGAGGGGCCGGGAGGTGGATAAGGGCGTCTCCACCTGCCCGGACACACGTGGCTGTCTGCGCAGCCTGGCGCACGAGCACGGCGGCCCTTGCTGTATTCCAAGAACTTCTCTCTCCCATTTGTTTTCGGAGGTGCTCAGTGAAAAGTCTGTAGGTGTGTTGGGGCTTCAGTGAAGGGTCTTACCACACTGGCCAGATGACCAAACATAAAACTCAAGGACAGGCCGAGGGCACATAAGCCAGACATGGCCGCGCGAGGGGGTCCTTTCTAGGGAGCTGCTGCCACTCAGCTCTCTCCCCAGGAGCTTCTGCTGCCTGTTTCTTCAGCTGCACAGTGGGGGTGCAGCCATCACTCCTGCCTGCAAGGGCTGGCCAGATCATGGATGTGAGAGCTCTCGGTAAACTCAAGAGCACAAAGCACCTGAGCTCCTGCTGACCCCAGTTACTGGGCACTCTAAGTTAGGCAAGCCGCCTGTTGGCTCCGTCCAGCCTCCTGCAATACAGAAGCAGCAACTGTCTCCCGGGACTGTGGTGAGGATAAGTGTCAGCGCTCCGGGCCTACCTACACCAGAGAGTCCAGGACCAAGAGTTACGTTAGGATTACTAACTGAGGCATTGCATTCCTCCTGCCCCGGGCCAGGCAGGGGTGGCTCTGTAACCAGTGGCTAACTTGACCTTGGGCAAGCGGCAGCCCTGTCCCACAGGGAGAGCATTGCCAAAGGGTCGTGGGCTCCTAACACCTCTTCTCCGCTGCCAGAACAAAGTTCCCGGCTCCCTCCCCAGTCTGTACCCGAGGGGCTCGAAACGCGAGATTCCCGCCGCTCAGCTCCCACAGCAGCTCCGCAGCAGGAGCTCCTGGCTCCATCCCGGAGAGCCGCGTCCACCCTCGGCCGCCACCGCCGGCTCATCGGCATCTTCCTTTCTGCCTCGAGCTTCCTGA
>NW_004567105.1:2306758-2319062 GCF_000260355.1 Condylura cristata
CGCGCCGCCGTAACCCCTTCCTCCCCGCGCGCCCCGCGCGCCCACCACTCACCGTCGATGTCCCCCAGGGTCAGCTCGTCGCCCAGCTCCGTGAGCGCCTCCATGGTCTCCAGACCGACCAGCTCGCCACTCTCGTCCATCGCCCGGCTCGGCGCAGAGGCCCCCCTGCCGTCCCGCTCAGGGAGACACGGGGGCGGTACCGCCGCCACCGCCCATGACACCCAGCAGCCCCCGCCCGGTACCGCCTCACCGGCCGGTGCCAGCAGCCGCCATGTTTGCGCCGCGCGGGAGGGGCGGGGCGGGATTCCCCCGCCCCCACCCGCGGCCCTGTAGCTCCGCCTCTCGGCCGCGCGCCCCCTTGTTTGTTGTCAATGGGACCAGGTTCGTGGCGGCCAATCGGCAGGAGGAGCGGCGCGTGGGGTGATGGCGCGTCATCGATCAGCAGCTCGGATTTGCATAGAGAGGCCACGCCTCTCGCGGCCTGGTAGCGAATGCGTAGCGTAGCCTCCGGGTCCCCAGGCCAACCAGATTCCCTGCGCTTAAAGGAACCGCTTCTTTTTCCGTTGGGTCGGCTCCGCTGGTTCTCTAGTCACCGGCTGGGGACTGAAGGGTTAACAGGTCCACCTCTCCCGTCCTCCGCCTGCGGGTCGCCCCCGGAGCAAGTTGTGAGCACATTACGTCATCTGCCCAGCGGTCCCCCTCCCCTCGCCCCCTCGAACCCCGGCCTGTGCGTGGGAGAGCGGGTGGGATCTAACCTGGCCGCCCACCCGGAGCGCCGTGCCAGCCGCGGTGCTCCCATCCCCCGACAGAGGCGGAAAACGAGGCTCGCCGCGGCCACGTGCTGGGCGCATTTTGCCGGCCCGCCGCGCCCCTCACGCGGTGGCTCGCCGCTGCACGCTGCCCATGCCGGCCCAGCCCGGCCCAGCCCGGCCCAGCCCGGCCCAGCCCGCCGCCTCCTCCGGAGGTGGCCCCCCGAAGCACTCACACTCCTTCCAGCACCTCCCTCCCGCATCATACAGCTGGTCACGATGTAAACAAAATGTGCAAACTTCTAGGAATTTACCCTAAAGAATAAAATAGGGGTGCTCAAAGAAGTGTGTGTTTCGAGACGTTCATCGCGATGTCCTCTGGGACTCGGAAAACGGGGTGTCGGGCAGGGGCTGGGTGGATAAATAGGGCCACACCACTGGGCAGCGCGTGGCAGGGCAAGTCATGGGCATAAATGTGCATTTACTGACAAGCGTTTCACAATGTACTAACGGGAGTTAAGTTTACTGCGGACCTAGAGAGGCAGTTGCTGCTTTGTGGTCAACACAAAAGAGCAGGCCGGCTGCGTGGCCGCAGAGGTGGCTCGTGCTCTAGGCCAGTTTGTTCTCTATAAAAGGGGAGACGGCCCTCCCAGTTGTGAAGATTAAATGGCTGAGTCGTGCATTGGTTTGACGATCTTTATTGAACATCTCTGGCAAGCAAAGGGCTCCTGCCCTCTGACAGCATCCAGTCCAGCCAGGAAAAGATGTGAAACACAAATGACACAACGCCACAGGCCATCAAGGGAGAGAAAGGGCTGAGAGGCTGCAGCTGGGGTTGTCGGCAAGGATGCTGGCTGGCATTTAAGCTGAAACTTTTGAGAACTGGGTCTGGCACAGCCGGTGGGAACCCAATAGCATGGACAAGGGCCTGAGGCAGAGTAGCTGGCTCCAGGCCTGGCACACACTGTGTGCCCAAACACTGCAACTGAAAATGCAGTGTCTGCGTTCTCATGTCACAGGCAAGAAGGGGGGTTGGCCAGTGGCCTTGACCCAGCAAGGTCTAGGGGTGTAGTTGGGTATCGCGCAGATTTTGCTTCCTTGGTATTTCAGTGCTGCTTAAAGCACTTTTCATAACGAACATGTGTAAATAAGTAAAAGCATCTAACCTGGGCGGGGGTGGGTACACCAGGAGGCTTGGCGTGGACAGCACCACTCCCCCTGAAAGAGACCAAGCCTGCTGCCCCGCCTGGACCATGCCACCTCCTACGGTGCCTCTCAGTGGCCCTCGTGGGGCTGCCCACACTGGGTGACTGTCCGCTGGCCTACCGTGACTCACTCTGGCCCAGTGCCCTCCCATCCCGGAGCCCTGCCCAGGGCCGCCAGAGTACCAGGTCCAATCGATGGGCAGAGTTCCCAGCTGGACATGCCCAGGGATCACAGCACTAGAGCAGCGAGCACAGATGCAGGTGGGACAAGTGAGGAGAAAGACGGCAGCGCTAGCCCCAACCTGAGCGAACACTGCAGCCCTCTGCCCTGGGGGCCCCAGCACCCCTTCCGGCCACACCACGCCCTCGCCAGGATGGGGGGGGCAGCCTTGCACAAGCTGCTCCTCCAGGCCTGGGGTCTTTGTCGGCAAAGGGAGGGACTGGACGAGGCCTGGTGCTCAGATGGCCGCCACTTACGGGCACCCCCCGCGCCCCTCCAGGAGCTGGCCGGCGTCCACATGTATCTCCGAGCCCTCCCTTTCGGGCCTCCACCCCACCCCCAGGGGCTGCCCCCACCTCCTCACTCTGCCAGGACTCAGTTCGCTGTCACTTCCCCCAGGATTAAGCAAAAAGCATAAGCCCCACTGCTTGACACTGGTTGGCAGGTGGCATCAGGGCAAGTGTCAAAGCTTTGGGGTCTGAAAACGTTAACTGCCATACGAAAAATCAGAGGAGCCGAAGCTGAAAGAACCCTGTTAAGGGGCAGGTGAGAAGACCCGGAAAGAGAAAGCAGACTCAGACAGGGGCCGAGAACCAGGGCCAATAGTCCTAGAAGCCGGCAGGTCATCCCCAAGAGCCGCCAACATCATCTCTAGGCATCTTGTCCCCAGAGGACATCTGGCAACAAGGGGACATTTTTGTTCGTGCCACCTAGAAGACTGCCACTGGCATCCGGGGGCAGAGGCCGGGAGCGCCACTGAACACCGGGCAGCGGCAGGACGCCCCTCACACCCCAGCAAGGGTCTGGACTCTGGAAACCCCCACTCCCAGCGGCCCTGGTCCCTGCGTCACAGCTCGGCTTCTGGCTGGCGGTGCTCAGTCACCAGCCAGCCCCGGCTGTGAGGAGGCTGGACCTCGGTCCCTTCCAGCCCGGGGCAGCAGGGAATAGGCAGGCTGGGGACAGTAAGCCTCGAGTAAGCGTCCGGAAGGGAAGGTGAGCAGAGCGACTGGGCCCATGAGGGCAGGAGCAGAGTCAGCCAGGGTGGAAAGAGGCTGAAAGTGAAGACAAAGGAGCCAGCTAGGGGTGCCCCCCTCCCCGGCCACAGAGGTGAGGACAGGTAAGAGCAGCCCACCTGCTGCGCACACCTGGGGGGGGGGGCTCACAGCTGTAGGGACAAAGGAAGAGCGGTGGGAGAAAGGCAGCTGTCAGGCAGCGCCCGGCCTCAGAGCCAGCTTAGGGCTGCGCAGGGCGCAGGGGCTCGGCCGGCCGCAGGAAGCCACCGCACAGGGAAGGCTGCGATGCAGCGAGTCTGCAGGGGAGACTCGGCTCCTACTGGGGTGGGGCGGGGGCTTGCAGCGGCGTGTGTCTCCGCCCTGCTGAGAGGCAGCTCCCGCTTGGCGAGGGCCAGAGAGCAGGCATCGCCACCAGGGCGGCCGCCTGCTGGGGCAGCCTCTGCAGCATCCAGGAGTGGCCCAGGCCCCGCTCACTGGCTCAGGACCCGGAGCTGCCGCAACGAACACAAGTGGACGCTTCTCCGGGCTGCTCAGGACAGCCCAGGTACCCAGACAGAGCTCGCGTCGCTCTGCCCGGCCCACTCCGCGGCATGGCTAACTGCCTCTCTGCGCCCCTCGGTCTCAGGGGGACCACTGGCTTGCGTAAGAGAAACATCTGCCTGCGAGAGCCCCTGCGGTGCCGGGTGACCACACTGCTTGGGCTAACCACCTCCTGGGGCTCTGGGACTCCCCCTCGCCTTCCTAACACTGACCCTTTGTCAGGACGGTGCTGGGCAGTGAGAAGCCTGAAACAGACCCCACTTTTCCTGCCTCATGAGTGCCTGGGGCGCCCCTAAAGGGCAAGAGCCTCTTGGTCTCTACACGTCTGAGGGTCACTGGTGCAACCCAAGCTCCTGAAGGGACTCAGAGCTCCCTGGGACCCCAACCAGTCTCAGCGGGCCCGGACGCTTCGATGGCCTTTATTGTGCCTCTGCGGGGCACTGGCGCTGGAGGCCTGGCAGTGTGCGACCCGGCCGGGCCGGCGCAGATGTGGCACCCCCCACTGCCGAGTCTGGCTCTGTGGCCTCCCCAAGAAGGGTGGCAGCCAGCTGGCCAGCGGCCCTCACCCTCCGGAAGGGCCCAGCCCCACCCCTCCTGCCTCCCAACACCGCCTCAGGGTAGCTCGGCAGCACAGTGTCCTCAAGGCCCCGACAGCCCCAGGCCAGGAGGCCCCCCTGGAGGAAATCTGGCCCTCCGGGCTCAGGCCCTTCAGCTGGGGCTGAGTCGTGCGGCGGGGGAAGCTCAGCGTCGGTCCCCAGGCCGACTCACAGGCACCTGGCAGCACCGGTGGCACCCAGGCCCTGCCGCCTCCTGGCCCTTGAGCTGCCCCAGGCTATAACTCAGACTGGGATCTCGAGATGCGTGGGCCTTTCCGGATCTCTTTCCGCCTCTCCTCTTTCTTCCTGCGTTTCTCCTCTTCCCTCAGGGCCTTCTGGAAAGGGTCGGTGCTGGAAATGAGCTGAGGGAAGAGCAGAGTGGTCTGGTTTAGGGCGAGCCAGGCTGCTGGCCAGCAGGCAGGCTGCTGAGACGGGGCCTGCCCTCAGGGGGCCCCAGGGGTGGCTGGGGAAACGGCTGCCTTGAAGGGTAAGCAGGAGCTTGCAAACAGTGTTCCGGGCACAGGCCCGGGCCCTCAGAGAACCACAGCAGACTCCCCTCGGGTGAGGGGCTGGGCGCTCAAGAAAGGCTGGCCTGAGACCTGTGAGCGCCCCAGCCCCGTGACAGGCAGCACACACGGGGCAGAGGGGCCAGACGCCAACCTGGCAGAGCCGGGAAAGGCAGCGCGAGGGAGGAGGACGGCGCCCCGGCTCAGCCTCCCCAGCGGGCGGCTGGTGGTGCCAGTGAGGAGGGAGTGCGGGCAGGAGGGCTCTGACAGGCGCCTTCAAGGGCAGCCCCAGCCCCCTGCTCGCCCCAGATCAGCCCACCCAAACCCAGGGTTTCTGTGACACCTACGTGAGCAGGCACCCCCGGTTTGCACCTCCAGATCTAGATGCCTACGTGGTCTTGCACTAGATGTCCTTACCTTGGCATGGACCTGTCTCCCCAAACCCAGACCCTGTCATCGTCCTGATGAGCACGCTGGCTGCCCACACCCCAGGCTAGGCGAGCAGGGTAGAAAGCCAGGGCCTGCCCAGCACCCCTGCCCACCATGCTGAGCCGTGAGCAAAGCCTGCGCATTCTGGCCTGGAGGCCCTCTAGAGCGGCTGCTCTCCTGCCCCTCCAGCCAACACCTGGCACCCGCCCACCGCCCCACCCCTTCTCTCCCAGAGGTCTCCACACCCCCCGGGCCACCTCAAGCCCGGCTCTCTTCAGAATACAGGTGTGGCTTAGCGCTTCCCAGCTTCCCAGCCTCCCACTGCACAGGCTGACCCGCGCCTGCTCACCATCTCTCCCTCCGCTCCTGTCTGGCTTGCGAGCTGCAGGCTGCGGCCCAGGCCCGTCCAGCCAGCTCCCTCGTTAGCTCCAGCTCAGCTGTCCCGGCCCTGATTCCCGGCCGGAACTGCCCTGCTTGCTCCTTGGAGCTTCTCCCTCACGGCCAGCCGACACCCACTCACGTCCCTGCCCGAGGCCCACTGAGCCAGGCGCCGCCCTGCCCGACCTGCAGTACACTCTGGACAGGTTTCTCAAGTGGAGAATACCACCACCGAGATCCGAGAGACAGTGGCTCCCGCTTAGGGAGATATGCCTGTTTACTCCTAGCAAGTTTCACAGACATCTGCTGAAGAGAGAAGAAAATAGGCGCATCCCCTGTGGTAACTGGGAAGTGGGGTGACACGCCAGACGTGAGGCCCCGAAAGGGTGAGTGACTGTTCAGCTCACACAGCAAGCAGGAGCCCCAGGGGGACTAGGCCCCGGGCCTGTGTTTGCTCGACCAGAGGCTGCCTCCCACCCCTGCAGGCTGGTTCTGGCCCTCTGGGGAGAGGGAAAGGAGTGGGCAGACCCCAAGCCCTCGGCTCTGGCAGGGAAGTCAGGAAGCCCGGAGAGGCTGGCCCTGCCCACCGAGGGCGCCAGCCAAGCTGGGGCAGAGAAACTGCCCTTCTCTGCTCCCTTCCCCTACGCCTGGCTCCTGCCTTCTCATCTTCCAGCCTGGCCTCCGGCTACCCTTCGGGAAGTCTGCGGGGTGTCACCCCCATAAGGGGCAGCAAAGAGCCCCTCACTTCTGGATGGGCTTACAAGGTGCCTGACTGCTTCCAGCAAAGCCCTCCACCGTGCTCTGCCTGCTCCTGCCACAGGCCTCACCCCAAGGAGCGCAGACACCCCCTGTGGCCCTGACCCCTTAGCCCGGAGGCTTCCCATGGCCTGTGCAGGGTCCGTCAGCCCATCACTGAGCGCACTCCTAGCCACGACACGCAGACCTCAGACAGAGCCTGGCCAAACCCAGGCTGCTCACTCCATCCTTATGGCCGAAACTGCTACAAAGAATCAAGCAGGTTGCGCCAATCTGGGCGCGCCCTTCAGGGGCCTGGCAACCCAGGAGCATCCCAGGGCACTCCCCCACCCCGCATACCTCTTCACTAGCCTGCCGCATACCAGACCTTGCTTCCGCCTGGCCTCGTGGGAAGGGAAGGCGGGGGAGGCAGCTTCCACAGGCGCCCTCCCACACCCACCCACCCACGGCCTCTGCCCACCGCCCTCCCAGGCAAGCAGAGGCCCACCGCCCTCCCAGGCAAGCGGCCAGGCCGGGGGCTGGTGTCCCTGCCCCCACCTTATCAACAGGTGAGCAGGCTGTCCTCTCCAGGGAGCCCACAGGGCCCCCCCCCAAGCCCCTGCCTCCCTCCCATCCTGAAATCCAGCCTTTTGCCTTGGCTCTGGCTACTGCTCTGGCCTCACTCCTCAGTTCCCCACCCTCAATGCGCTTCCCACACAGAACCTTTGTGCTTGCCGCTCCTTTAGCCTGGAATATTCTTCCCCTGAACCCACAGCTGGCTCCCTCCCTTCTTTCAGGTCTTTAAAGTCTCAAGTGGAGAGCTCCCCACCCCTTTGCTCCCTAAAGTCGGGCTGCCTCTGGGCTGGGCACCAGGCAGGGCACCCAAGAAGCAGGAGCCTCTAGACCAGACCGACACAGAGGGCGGCCGGGGACTCAGGGAGCCCCAGGCCTGCTGGAGACCGGCCCACGCTGGAGACCAAACGCGGGCCCCAGCCCTGGAGCAGCGGCCCCGAGTCTGTCAAGAGTGCGACACCCAGACTCACTCCCTGGGTGCCCGGCCCCGCCGGGTGACCTGCAGAGCAAGGGCCAGCGCCACAGTGACCAGCGCCGGTGTGGCGCCTTCGCTGGGCACCTTCAGCCCGCCTGGCCCTGCCTTCTCACGTCCGGTATTGGAGTCAGGAAACACTGGGGCACCACCTCAGCGCCACAGGAAGGGCTGGCAGCTACTCTGGTGGGAAAAGCACCGCCCTGGTGCCACCTGAAGCAAAATCAGGGGCTCACAGGGCCCTGGGTCCAGAGGGCCCCCTCGGACTCCCCAGCCCTCAGGCTGAGGACCGGACTGGGGAGGACTCCCGCCGGCCCAGCGACGGGCCCTCAGTGCGCCTCGGCTGCTTGGAGGGGCGGCGTGGCTCGTGCTGAGCGCCCACTGCCCTCTGGACCAGCCGGGGTGCCAACACCAGCCTCAGCGGGAGCCCCAGGCCTGAGTCTCTAAGGAGCCCCCGACGGGTGGCACTTCCTACAAGCCGGCCCAAGCTTCTAGGGTCCGTGTGCTCCGCTGGGAGGGGCGTGTGCCCGGCTCCCTGCCCTCGGCCCTCGGCCGCTCGGGCCCTGCCTGCTGCACTGAAGTAAGTCCCAGCCGAGAGGCCTCCTAGGGACCCCTGACTCAAGCGTCGAAGGGTGGCAGCCAGCCAGCCCAGCGGCCGCCTGGGGGACTGACTCCTGGGAGCCCAGTCGGACCACACGGGTGGAAAGCTGCCGCGGCGCAGACAGCTCCCTCGCCGTCTCCCTGGCTGGCGTGGCGGCCCCAGCGCCCGGTCACTGCTGGAAGGCAACAGCGACAGATCAAAGGTGGGGTCACCGTTGTGACTGACGATGGACAGGCCGGGCCACTCGTTTAGATGCCCACAGCGTGGCCTAGTTCTGATGACACCGACCAGCACCAAAATGCTGACCAAGGCCCGGCCCCCAAACGCACCGGCGCACAGGACTGGCTGACTACCGGGGTCCAGGGCTGGACACCGTGGCACGAGGCCCTCGGGACTGACCAGGTGGCTGAGCTCGCGGGGCGCCGAGAAGGCAGCCGTGTGGCGTCTGCACGCGCCATGGAAGGGCCCTTCTGGATGGGGAGCTGCAGGTGAGGACCAGGGAGGCTGGAGGAAAGCGAAAGTACAGATCCTGGGATGTGACACCCTAATTTTGCAACAATAATCCCGTCAGCCAGAGAGGAAACGCCTCAGATCCCAGGAAGCGCGGGAACAACTAATCCTCTTACCCCTTCCGTCCGGTACCGCTACTTGGCAAAACCTCCCAGCAACGGCCCAAGTCGAGTGACTGGGCAGCGGACACTGGCCAGCTGTTGGGTGCCCCGTACTCGAGCCCACGATCAGACACCGAGCCCGGGCACGGCGAGTGCTGAGCTATTCTGCTGTGGCTGGCGCGTGGGGGCGGCTCTGGCAGTGGCCCTGGCCAGACCACAGGCCTCATTTCAACGGGACAGTTACCAGTCCATCGGCTCCCCCCGCCCCAGCAGTCTGGGGTCGTGCCATGAAGGACAACGGAGGCCTACGCCCCAGGGACAGGGCCCCGGCTCAGCCAAACAACGTCACGGAGACCCGAGCCCAGGTAACACGTGGGCAGAGGGCTGCGGCCGCCTCTCCACGGCAAGCAGGACCGCGGGGGGCTGTCAACTACCCGACCACTGCAGTGGCATCAGGGCTGGGTCTGGCGGTGAGTCTGAAGCTCCCGTGGGTGGGAGTGGGCTGGCCTTGGCCTCTAACCCGATTCTCTGCACTAAGACCTGCCGGTCTCCCGGGATCTCGCTCAGTGCAAGGCTGCCGCTGGCCTCATCCTGCACGAGGCAGTGAGACAAATGGAGCAAACCTGGCCCCGGCCGCCACAGGCGGGGCTGATCAGTCCGAATAACACGTTTATGTGGAAATCTGAGGTAAGCGGAGAGGCTGTGGGGGAGGCCTAACGCCTGGGCGTCCTCACCAAGAACCTCCCTGGCCACTCTACTCGGGCAGCTTCTGCTGGTCGTGTTTGCAGAGAGCTACCCTGAAAGATACAGTGGCCTCACCCCCAAAGGCGATAGGAAGCAGGTTTGCATTCCTAAAAATGGATACCCAAGCCCCTCTCAAGTTCCTCCTGCGATGCCAACCCACTGCGTGCACAGCGCCTGTCCCCCAGGGCCGGGGAGCAGGGCACCCACGAGACGACATGGCTTCTGCTGTAGTGAAGTCTGATGTCTGCTCTGCTGGCGCCTGTGAGCCAGCAGGCCAGCTTGGCAGCCCCCACAGGGCACAGTCCTCCCAGAGCAGGGCTAGTCTGACGGCCAGTCCAGACCTCCACCCTCTGTCCAGCCCCTCTGGCCTCGGCGCGCCATCTCTGACCCCTTCCTCCTGCTACCTCACGGTCCCCCCCGCCTCCTCCACCGTGGCCTCCGGCCCCCATCTGAGGTGAGAGCAGGTGCAGGATGGGCAAGCGCAGCCCGCCGGGGCCTCAGCTGAGGGCAGTGGGCTGGCCTTCACCTTATAGGGACCTTCAGTCTCTCACCGGCCCCCTTCACTGGGGTCTGCACCACCTGCTCTGCTAAGCCATAGCAGGCCCCCCGAGTGCGGGATGTTCCTGGCCCCAGACCCGGGCGCGTCTGGCTCCCCAGACCTGCAGCCCCTGCCACACTAGGGCCAGCAGAGGCAAAGCAGACAAGGTCACAGGCCCCACTGCTCACCTCGGCGTGGTCTACTTTAAAGGGGTTCTGGAAGTCGGAGTCTTTCTCGCTGATCCCCAGCTCCTGGGCCATCTGTGGGTGAGGACAAGTGAGTCACCCTCTGCCTTCTCTGGCCTCCTGCTCAGCCCAAGGTCACCCCGCCATCCTGGCACACGGGAGGCAGGAGATGACCCCAGGGGACTCCAGTCAGCACAGAAGTCTTAGACCTGGACTCAGGTCCAGGTTTTGCACAGAAAACAGCTGCCCAACGGCTGATGCTCAAGTGATGGTGGACACAGTCCCGGCCTCTCCAGCTCAGTCCTTACCAGGCTGAGGATGGGCGCGTGGGCCCCCTGGTCAAAGACGCCAGACTGGTTGCAAAAACTGATGCCCCAACGGATGAGGAGGTTCCAGTTGGAATTGTGGTCGAAATAGTGGTGCACAATCCTCGGGAAGCGCAGCACCACGTCACCGAAGAAGGCCGTGTTCTCCACCACCTGGGAGAAAGCTGGCGGGGTGGGAGCTGATGAGCAGGCGCCTTCCCCACCCCACCCCCCGGCTGCTGCCTGGCCAGCCCAGAACAGAGGCCCCCCAAGCCTGCTCCCCGGCAGCCTCCATGCCTGCCCGCGACCCACAGCAGCTCCCCACAGGAACGGGGCGTGCCAAGCGTGAGATATGCGTGCCGGGTTGGGACTGAGACAAGTGGGGCAGAGACCCCGGGACCTCCAGGAACACAGGAGCTGGCTCAGTGACCAGGTACAAGCTGGGAGAGCCGCTTGTCCTGGGAAGGGAGGAAGTGCGGCCCTCCTGGGTGACACAGCAGCACCACCTAAGACCCTGGATCATTCACTGGTAGCAGTCAGTGCGGAGGGGAGGCGAGAAATTCTGGAAGGCGGAGGAGGGACATAGACCGTTTTCCCCTTACTTGTCTGTGTGCCTCGTCTGGTTTAAAAAGTGTGTCAGGGTTTATAGGCCCTGCAGCAAGAGCGCGGACCCGCCCCGCTGGCCAGTCCCTTCCATCACCTCAGATTTCCTCCCTTATGAGGGAGTACCCCTTGCCTTCTCCCCGAGATGGGCCAGGGTGGCGGGAAAGATAGGGCGGCTGGGGTTGTGGGCAGAAACTCCCCCAGCCCTTCCCCGCCCCACGCAGGACCACGCAAAGGAGCATGTCTGTGCCAGGCGCCCAGAGACGGGCTCCACGGCCAGCACCGGGGACAACCAGAGACTCAGCCCCCCCCAACACCTCCCAGTCCTGGGGCCCCACTGAGAAGGTGCCACAAGGGCACTTCCATTGCAGGAACAGGAATGACAGGACAGGCGAGAGCCGAGAACCCAGGGTGGGCGGCGCGAGACCAGAGACAGGTACCATCTTTCAGTTTCTCGTCCTGGGGGAAGGGCCCCTCTGGGAGCACGTCGGCCGCGGTGAGCGCTGTCCGGGAGTCCTCCAGCACCTGTGGGAACCCGGTGGTGAGCGGCTTTGCAGAGCCTGGCCTCTTGACCGCAGCCCCTTTGAAGGCAGTTCAGTTACGAACCCCTGGGCCCCCACGCCTGCCCTCCGGGGGTGCAAGGGGGTGCAAGACTGCCGCTCGCACCTTAAAGAGCCCCTTGAGCATGACGTCAAGGATCTTGTACTGCTGGTGGACATCGTTCAGCTGTGCCAGGTTCTTCAGTGCCAGGAGCTGCTCCCGCCGCTTCACCTCAAACATCTTCTTGTCTGGGCAGCACTAGGTTAAGGGGCTGCCACGGACACTCTGCCCAGACATCCCAGAGTCCAGTCCTGACCAGCACGTGTCCGTGAGGGCCGCAGAGGTCCCAGGTTGGGCCTCGCAGGGAAAGAGCGGGCTGCCTGCCAGGGAGCAGCCCGCAGTGTGTCGTCGGCCCAGACACAGCCCACCAGAGTGCCCTCCCCTCGCTGTGGCTCCCGCCAGAACCTCACGCCGCCACTCACGCACACTCTGCCCCGATGCTTCTCCCCCAAACGCCCCCGCCCCCGTCTCTGCCTTCCTAGGCATCAAGACCCGGTTCAAAAGCCACAGCGGTGTCCCCCACGTCCCCTGTGTTACATCAGAGGACATCAGAGCGGATGGTCCAGTGTGCCAGGGCCTAAGCCTCCATCTGGGGTCTCGCTCACAAGGTGCTAAGCCCTTGAACAATCCCAAGAGACCTCGTGGCTCTGAGAAACATTCCTTACCTTCTCCATTTAGCATACAGATTCAGAAGAGACTGA
>NW_004567105.1:2319232-2320965 GCF_000260355.1 Condylura cristata
CTCATTCGCAGACTGCTGGAAACAGTTCTACTAACCCACCTCCAACCCAAAGGATACAGATCTCCAGGCTTGGGTCTGGGGAGCTCCTCAAGGTGCCGGTGACTCCTGTTCCAGAGAAGAGCAGGACAAAAAGGAAGACCAGGATCCGGAAGGCCATAGCTAAGGCTCTGGAGCTGGGAGGCGCAACCAGAAAGAGGTAAGCCCCAGGTAAGCCATTCTGCGAGTGAGCGAGCAGGTGACGAGCATTTCTAGGCACCAAGACACAGCCTCTGCGTGCCCAGAGCCCAGCTTTGGGGAGCCCAGTCCCAGCCTCGGGCCTACGCCAGCAGACACGTGACTGAGAGAGTGGGGTGGGAGGGAGGCAGGAAGACAGACCTCGGCTACAAAGGAGCGCTGAGAGCACAGGGTGAGCACCTGGGGTTGCACGGGAGCCCTGGCAGCCCGACCGACCGTGGGCTGCTCAGCCTCTCGGAGCCTCGGCTTTCTCACAGGTAAAGCAGGATAAGGAGGTGACCCCCCTGCCACAGAACGGACTGGACGAGGCTCTGTGCCTGGGGAAGGAGGGGCTCGTCACTATCGTTCCATCTCAAACCCTCATCCTGGCCTTCCAGGAAGATGTCTGGTCAAAGAGGCCCAGGCAGAGAGGATGTGAAGCTTCTGGGGTTTCCCTTCCCTGACTTCTGTCACCAGAAAGGGAGAAAGGTGCAGGGTGAGAAGGGTGCGGGATAACAGGGCTGCTATTCACTCACTCTAGAAACACAGGCACCACCGGCTCTCATTCGGGTACATTCTGCAACTCTCAGCACCCACCCACCCCAGGCGCTGTTCTAGGCTGGGTATACCGCCATGCATAAGACCAAGTCCCCTGCATGGCTGGCTCTGTGGCCCCGCACACGAGTAAGAGACAACCAACAGACGCACAAGCCCCAGAGGAGAAGCAATCCCAGGGGTGCAGTATTAAACACAGTGCTTGCAGGGGGCCTCTCGCTGGGATGACAGCTGTGTGGTTTCACCAATGTGGACCCAGGAAAGTGAGGGGATTGCCCAGCCACTCAGCTCCCTTCAGGCTAACCCTAGAGCCTGGTTGCCAAGCAGAACACCTGCTCCCTGGGAGAAGTTCCTTCCTGACAGTGACAGTCCGAAAAAGTCATTGAGAGAAGCGCCCCCACCCCACGCTGAGACAAACACAGGCTGGGGGTGGGAAATAGTCCAAGTTCATTTGGGAACCGGCACCTTCCAAGACTCGTTCTCCATCCCGGAGTCCCGGAGATTTGGGGCGGCAGTCCAGACTCAAGGGAACCAGAATCAATCTTGGGGGACCTTGAGGCCAAAGGGGTGTATGAGTGATGACTGAAGCAAAGCAGTGGGTCAGCAAAGGCGGAATGCCGCCGCGTGGGGGTGTCCCGCCTGCTCTGCTGTTATTCCCCCCAGGCCGCCCCCAGTCCCCGGGGCTCTCCCGCTCGGCGACTCTGCTCATTCTGCAGGATGGCGTGGTGGTGGCGGGCCCTGAGCCGGGTACCCCGCTCGCGCACTCGGACTGCCGCCCCAAATCTCCGGGACTCCGGGATGGAGAACGAGTCTTGTCAGAGACGTCCCGGGACGCAAATCTCACCCACCTCCTGCAACCCACTCGGGACTCGGTCCCGACGCCGACCGCGGGCTCGCCCGCGTGGTGCCCCCACCCCACCTACCAAGCAAGGCCGGGCGGGCAGGGCCAGCGGCGGGCAGGCCCC
>NW_004567105.1:2321578-2334748 GCF_000260355.1 Condylura cristata
GTCGGCGCCTCGGCCCTCCAGCCCCAGCGAGGGCTGCCGCCCCATCCTGGGGTCCCCGAGCGCCCCATCCTGGGGTCCCCGAGCGCCCCATCCTGGGGTCCCCGAGCGCGGCTTTTTCTCAGCAGCACCAACTCCGTCCCCTTTCCTGGGCGGGCAGATTGGCCAGTGGGCTGGCCGGAGCCCAGTTAGTTGCGTGTTTTGGGAGATGCACACATGCAGGTGAATATCCATTTATTGCTCCATTCCAACCACAGCCCAGGAAACGGCCGCACTCGTCACCCATCTCCCCAGCGGCTGTGCCCTGACGTCTTCTCCAGGTCTCAGCTCTCGCCATTTCCGGGCCTGCAAGTCCTGAGGGTCAGTCCCTGATGTGGGATAGTGACACAGCCACCCCTGCCAGGCAGCTAGCAGCAAAGCGCGAGCAGCAAGGATGAGGCCAGTCATGGAGAAACACACTTCCAGAGCCCAAAAGCACCAGCCGCAACAGAGGCGCCCTAAGAGCCTGCCCGAGTCGGACATCCGGGCCTGAACACCTGGACCAGGCCCTGGCTACACTGTGGGAACTTGTGTGGACAGGAAGAGGGGTGCAGGGCGCAGCTGGCTGCGGAGGGGAGGAAGCATCCTGCACCCCTTCCCCCAGGGCTTCCTCCTGGACATGCCGGTCACCCAGCATTCTCCATGAGGGCTGAGGGCAGCACCGTGTAGTGCGGATGGGCAGCTTTGCCCAAGGCTCTTGGGGAAGGACTCGCTCTTGAGTCTGTCCAGGAAGCCTTGGAGATCAGCACATGCCAGGTCAAACCCTGTGATCCTGGGCACATGGCCTACCACCATAGCCCAGTTGCTAGGAATAGTCAGTGCGTGTAACGGGACTAGACCTGAGCAGCTGGTAGCAAAACATGTCACTGTCACTGCTGTCACAGTTCATCATCCTTGCTGACCTACCCTTGCTTTAGAAGACAGGGCCGCAGACACTGCATTCTCTGTCCTGACACATGATGCCACAGGCTCCCCCAGCCTGGGTGGCCTTGCCCGGGCCAAGGTTTCAGATGCACAAAAAGGATACAGCATGTCTTGGGGTGGCTGGGCAGAGGAAGTGCAGGGGGAAAGGCCCTCCAAAGAGGCCTTCAGAGTCTGGGCTGTGCTGTCATCGGCAAGGAGACCCATGCTTTGGACCTAAAAGGGGATGCAGGAAGGAAGACAGGCCCACCCCTCAAACCCCCACTCCTTCCTGACCTGCCATCAGCTGCTGTGATTGGAGCCCCACCCTCCAGGCAGGGTGTGGGGACCTGGCCTTGCGTGCTTCCCCAGCAGCATCCCCTCCCCACCCACCTGCTGGAGGAAGCCGTGTAGCGCCTGGAGCGTGGCATTCGGAAGGGTAGAGGGGTCAGCCAAAGCCGCGCCTCGCAGAACCTGCGCCACCTCTTCAGGAGAGAGGACAGTGCTGCTCCGGAAACGCACAAACTGCCCGGGAGAGAAGCCCTACCGTGAGCAGCAGCTCCTTCTGCAGACCCATCTCCTGGGCCCCTGCGCGCCCAGCCCCAGCTGCGGACGCAGCTCTGAAGCCCTGCGGACCCAGCCTTCCAGGAGAGGCGCTTGGGGTTGGCAGGGTGGGGTTGTCATGGGCGCGTGGGGTGCGTGAGGCAGCCTGCGAGACAGAGTTGGCCTGCTATGACCCCCCAGCCTGCACCTCCACCATGTGCTCTCACAGCTGCTGTTCTCACGTCACGTCACCACCTGGGTACCTCTCCTCCACCTGCCAGCCCTGCAAGTCTCAGCTAAAATGGCGTCCACCCTGCCCACCCCGCTTCCCTTCAGGGAAGAAACATGGGTGTTAACCGAGTGCACACACGTTCTCCCTCCCAGTCAGTTACCAGCTCACCAATCACTCGCGGGCTCTGGGCTTTGTTGTCTTCTCAGCGGGCACCCTGTGTGCCAGACACTGAGCCTGTCTCCTACTCTGCCACTAGTGACATATTTTAGCCAGTTTGCTTGTCTGCCTCCTTCACTGAGCTTAGCTCACTGGCCTCTTTGGAACCCAGCGCACGGTCTGGTCAATGTTTCCCGACTGGCAGGGTTTTCCAGGGTGAGGTTTGGGCAAGTAGCAGCATTCCTGAGCAGGTCTCGTGTGGGGGACAGCCTACTCAGCCCCTCCATTTTTTGGTGAAGACTCAGGGTTACCTAAAGGAAGGTGTCCCTGTGCTACTCAGGACCACCCAGCTCATGACGTCCTCCAGACCACAAGGCCATCTTTCACCTACCAGAGTCATGAGCCTCAAGACCTCAGGTCTGAGGAAGGAGTTCTCGCCGGCGTCCAGGAGGGTAAACAGCAAAAACCGATTCCAGGGCTGGGAGGCCACATGGCACGCTATGGGAAACCAGCCACTGTGGGTGTCAGTGCTGCTTCCCAGAGGCCTCGAGCACTGCAGAGAGGACCTTAGCTGCTGGCCCCAAAACCGGCCGCTCGGCTGCAAGCGAGGTGCTGGGCAAGTTGACCCTGGCAGGCTTCTTTCTCCCCTGGGCTTCTGCCCACCCCTGCTGCTTAGCCCCGTGAGACCACACATCCACCGGCGGGGTGGGGAGGGGCAGGCTGGACATGCCCCTCGACCTCAGCCGATGGCCTCACCGCACACGCGCGTGAGCATGTTCTCGCGGTGGTGGTAACATTCGGCAACGTGGTTGTGAATACAGAGCAGGTGGGGTAGAGTGGGAAGGTGGCCGGGGCTGAAAACTACCAGCGAATGGGGAGGTTTCTACCAATGTCTGGGCTCCGCGCATGCAGGTAGTCAAGCAAGGCTTCCAGACAGCCGACGCAGGCGTGGGGCAGCAGAGGGTCCTTCTGCAGGAAAAAACACACACGGGACTCGTGGCAGGTCTTGCTGCCGCTGAGCCCTGGGCCAACTCAGAACTGACATTTGATTTTCAGAGTAATTTCACATTGGATTTCAGAATCTCAGACTTGGGATCGTGTCCCTGTAGGTAAACAGAACTGATGGCAGGTTTCCTCTCACCCACACCCAACAATTGCTCACACTGGCCATTTAGCAGTTGGAGGCTGCTTTGTCGCAGCAAAGGAGATCGGCCCTGGCTCCAGAAGCGATTCACAGATGACGGACTGTGAGAGCCTATAGTTTACCTCAGGCAGCAGAATGTTTCCTCAAATACCACAGAGCTCTAATGATCTCACCGTGTCATTCGGGAAGCGCGTTAGTCACCACGTGCTGCCACGACATACTGCCAGTACCTCGTCTCAGGCACAGCGCCGGGGTGTGAGCTAGAACTGGGACTCAGGCCGCTGGCGGGGCGGCGGGGCGGGGCGGCCCTCTGGAGTGGAGAAGGTGGGATGGCTGCTTATCCACGAAACAGACCTCCCATAGGCAGGCAGGACTGCGCGACGCCTGTGGCCTTTGCTCCCAAATGCTACCCTGGGATGACCTAACACGGCTTGGGAAGGGCTTCTCAGAGGGGCCCAAGCTAGTCACTGCAGCAGATTTAAAAGCAGTTTCTCTGGCTCCTGGCAGAACTGACAAGGGTGGAGTGTAAGGACTGACGTGTGGCTGCTGCGACAACGGGGAGGCTGTTGGGCAGACCGTGGGCAGCCTCGCAGCCCTGAGGAGGGCCCCGAGGAACAAGTGGGTTTCAGCCTTGGGAGACCCTACATGTCATCCCATGTTTGGCATAGTCGTGGGTGACACAGGTGTCTGCAGTATCTTGTTACCCAGCAACAGAAAACTGGCAACACTCTGGGTGTGTACCCACGAGAAATGCAAACAGATCCACACAGATTTGTGTACCGCGGGCCCTTGGATATTGTGACACTGGTGAGAGAGAAATCCTGGGCGCTGTTGAACAAAACAAGGCCCTGGTTTCATTGTGTTGGGAGGGTGGTTTGTTTTTGATTAAAGTCACAGTGGTGAGGACTTCGTGTACTTCCTCTTCGTGCTCAAAGACCCCTTGTGTTTGTGCATGAGGAAAAGTGAATCTGTCAGAGGAAGTGACTGGCTAGACCAGCTCGCAGCTGGGCGTGGCTCACATGCCGTGTGGATCCGGCCGGCACCCTCCACAGCCTGCACTGCACCCCCCAAGGCTGCTAATGACTGTACAGACTGCTCACCACCTGGCCCGGGCTGCGGACTTGTGCCACTCTGGCCCAGAGGTGCTGGGCGTGTGACAGCCAGTGACCTAGTTTTCATCTTTCATCCTTTCATACCATTTTAAAAGATAACAGCTTCACTGGGATTTTACTAACCATAAAAATCATCCTTTTAAAAGTTAATTTGGGGCCCTCGCCGGTGGCTGGTGGCGCAAATGGTAAAGTGCAGCACTATGAAGCCAGCGGCAAGCTGCAGCCACCTCAGCACAAGTTCCATCCCCGCCCTGGAGGAGACCCACAGGGCGCGGCAGACCTCTCCTGACCCGCCCGCTGCTCCCCTCAGCAGTGTGCTTTGTCCATCTGCCTGTTCTGCTCCCCGCTCTGGATGAACTGCACAGGTTGAGATGACACCGGGAACTGCAGGTCCCACCATCACCCAAGGGAGAACTACTGGCCGAGGGCGGAGGTAAGCAGCCCGTTCCAGTAACGGACGCACAGGCTTGGGGGCGCTCGGCTGCTGGCCTGACTCGGCCTCCCCCGGCTGCCAGTGTGCTGCTGGGGTCTAGGTCAGGGCTACTGGTGGGACGCATTCCCCACGCACCTCCCTCTTTCTCCGGGATTGTTTCTTTATTTCCCTTGTTTGTTTTCTTTTGTAAATAAACCCTTTATTAACCTTCGCGTGTGCGCCTGCAGCTGCCTCTTGTAAGTCCCTTGAGGTGCGGGTGAGGGCCTGCAGGCAGCCCGTTGTGGGGGTGCCCTGAACACCCTCACGTTCCTCTGCCCTTCGCCCCCACACTCCCGCCATTCGGAGAGCTGGGTGTTTTGGGGTGCCTATCCCGTGACTCCCTTGATGACTAAAATCCTGTGTGAAGACAATTAAGATTCAGAGTTTGGCTTTCTGGGCCTGAGTGAAAGCCCCGGTTTGGTTACACCACTAAGAACTTTTACACAAGTTTTATGCACCCATTTGAGTGGAAGATGCTTTCAGTTTTCTTGAGCAGTTACCAAAAAGCAGAAATCTATGGAGTATTCTGAAGCACCTCCAGGCTGTTCCACGTAGCTGCACACGGACCTTCCTCTACTCCACACATCATTTGGTCTTTGGTGTTATCTGTGCTTTGCTTTAGCCATCCCAGGGGGTAGCGTGGGCCTTCAGCCACTCGGTCACTGCAGCAGCCTCTTGCTCAACAGCTCCCTGGCCTCCCGGCCCTCTCTGCCTACCCATCTCCCCTCCCTTGGCTGCCTCGGCGAACTTTCAAAACAGCCCCTCCTTGTGGGATGGAGTCCGTCCCTGACTGCCCCAGCGCTGAGCCTCCACCTAAGGCCATTCTGGCGCCTGCCTTGACTTTCCATGTCATCTCCTGGGACCACACCTCACACTTTCGCCACCCGACTTCCCTGTCACATGATTTTGTTCGCACTGGCTTTCCTGCTTGGAATGCCTTTACCTCTACCTCAACCAAGACACCCTGTAGGCTAGAGTTCAAATGTCACCACCCCCCTAAGGGAAGTTGTTGCCTGAAAGAAATTTACGTTTCTTTGTAAGGCACACAGACCACTGGCCACCTGATAAAGTAGGGCGAGTACTGTCCTCACCACGGGGCTGAATGAGCCATTGGGGGGGCCGAGTGGGGAGGGGCTTCCCAGTCTGGGGTCACTGTGGAGCGCTGAATGGGAGGATGACAGGATGAATAAGGAACTACTATAAAAGGGCAAACTGGATGATTTTCTCCGGGTTCTCCAGTCGCCCTTCCCCACCCCGCTATCCTGTTAGTGTCATCAGCACCTCCGCCCGGCCCATCCTGGGGGGCGTCCTGCCAAGGACGGGCATCCACCTCGTTCCTGGGTTGTCTGAGGGCTCCAGTTACCCGGGACCCTGCTCGACAGCAAAGTGGGGTAGAGAATGAATGCCTACAGATGATTACTGGGGATTGGAAGTGCTTTGGGCTGTTAGACATGTGGTAATGTTTTTATGACCAGAAAGACGTGTAGCCAGGTGCTAGCCAGTGGCGGCACCGAGCTCCTCACACGTCTCCGGCGTAAAGCTGCACTTCCCGGTGACGTTGGCTGAGCCCTTCTGTGCTTCCTCTGGCTCTCCTCCCAGGGGTCTCCGTGGCTGCACCCCACGGCCCCGCCCCACGCACACCTCTGAGTAGGTGTTAGCTCCTCAAAGGCAGGAGTATCCCCCCACGCCCCACCACACTTCACACAGGTGAAGGCTGGACACGGACATCCGAGAGCGGACCAAGCGGCAACGCACACCCACGAGGCCGGAGGGGCGTCTTCTGTTGCAGGCTCAGGCGCGTTCCGCCTCCTGTCACAGGGTCCTTGCAGGACCCAGCCTTCTCGATACTCAGTCTGCATGGGCTGTGGCGAGCTGGCCACAGGCTTCAGCTTTCAGGAGATACTGCTGCCCACGCCAGGCCCCGGCCAGTGAGAGGCACGTGGCCACGGTCAGCTACTGGGACTCACTTGGGCACTGGGAAGGGAAAGTTCCTGCTGGCAGGATGCAAGCCAGGCCCTTCTGCTGGCCTCCTGCTGCCCACGAGAATAAAGCTGTCAGAAGGAAAGGCAGAGCCTCGGGGTGGGGACAGCACATGACCGGCCTTTCTTGGGGGTCTAGCACGATCCCTGGGCTTTCCGGTTAAAAGCCAAGTTGAATTTCCTTTCTATCCCTGCAACCTTGTAAATCCCAAGCCACCCCAGGAATTGCTGAAAACACCAGACTCCCGACAGCTGCCCCCTCCCGTTGCTGCCGTAAGGAAAATGACCTCAGTCCGGCTTTCTGCCCTCCCGCCTCCAGCCTCTACGCTGCCACCTGCGGCCTTGTTTTCCTCCCAAAGTTCGCTACCCACACATGACATTGTGTGATTGCAAAGGCTCCTGGGAACACGAGCATGGGGCGCGCGGGCCTAGGATTCAGACACCTGGGCCGAGCGGTCGGCGAGCACGAGGGTGCATGGACCCAAACACTCGAACGCCCGCCGAGGACAGGCGAGACCGAGGGAGAGACGCCAGAGGGAACGTGCGGAGCACGGAGACCACAGGGCTAGGAACTCGGCGGCCGCCGCCCTGCCAGCTGGTCTGCCTGTGTCTGGTCCCCTGCCGCAGCCTTAAAGGCCTGTCGCATGTGCGGAGGGCCCCAAGACCTCTGTTTGCCCGAATCGGCCCTGGGCCTGCCTGGCTGGGTGCTTGCCTCACTGTCCGAGAGAAGCTCGGCCTTACCTGCACCAGGAGGTTCTGCAGTCCAATGACCAGCGACAGCACTTGAGATGTTCCCAGTGGAGCTAGGACAGAGTCCTCACAGGCTGGCAGGGGTTGGATCTCTGAGGGCACCAGAGTCACCAAGGCAGAGGAGAAGCTTTGCTGCAGGGCCGTCCGCAGGAAGCGTGAGATGGCAGCTGAAAGTGACAAGCTCCTCATACCCAGTTCCAACCTCTTCCCTGCCCCCACCCCGCTGTCACAGGGAATACAACAGGGAAAATGGGGTGACCACAGGCTGGTATGGGTGGGGTGTCCCAGCCTAGAGTCTAGGGTGAAAACTTCCCAGGCTGGAGGTCCTGGGCCCACCTGAGAGCAGGGCAGCCTTTCTCTGTGGAAAGCTGAGGGCCTTCAACACCTGGCCCAGGTCTACGGACAGCACCTGGTGAACCTGGCAGGGCAGGGGGAAAGGGCTGGCCTCGCTCTGGGAGCCTGGACAGAACATTACCTGCGCCAGCGTCTCTCCTGCCCACCCCCACCGCGTCCGGGACGGAGCCGAGCACACGCCATCCCGGCGCCTCACCAGTCCTTGATCTGAGCACGAGGAGGAAACCAGCCAGTCCCTGGAACACCCTCCTCCCCCAGGCCGCCCCGACCCTCGAGGGCCGCCTCTGGCCTCCACCGCCGCGCACCATCCACCGACTCAGACCTGCAGTCAGACAACGCAGTCAAAGCCCCAGCTCTACCCTGCCAGTGTGGGCCTGGGGGGACGGCAGGGCGCCTCCTGTTTCCCCATTTCCTTTTTACTTTCCTACTTTTGGTATTTTCTGTATTGCTGGTTACTTTTATTGCTCCCTCTCAGCCTGACTCACTTTCTCCATCTCTGAAATGGGCCCGGCGCCACCTGCTTTCACTCTCCAGGGCTGTGGTGAGAGCGGTCGGGGGTCAAAGCAGGGTCCCCCCGGAGAGGTGAGCAGCTGCAGTCAGAGCTCCGAGTCCTCACCCAGAACACAGCGCCCAGGGGTTCTCGGCCTGGACCTAGCAGCCTAGCGCGGAACAGCTCCCCCAAAATGCCCGCAGGGCTCAGCAGCTCTGGGCAAAGATGCAGATGCCCCCTACACAGGGTGCGAGCAGAGACGGGCGGCAGGGCGCTCGGTGGGGGCGAGCTGCGCTATCTGCTCCGTTCCGTAAGTCTAAACTGTCCCGAAGTCAAGGCTGTTGAAAGTCAACCAAAAAGCAAAGAGAAGGTGTGGCAGCGTCAGATGCACGCTGACCTGGGGAAGGGCCCCACCTGCCGGGGGGGGGGGCAGCTGAGGTGGCAGAAAGGAAGGCTGCAGGGGCCGGGGAGTGAACAGAAAGGCCGGAAGGCATGAGGGCAGAGCCCGGCCCAGCCACCGTGGCCGGAGGATGCGGACAGACCTGTCTGGTGAAAACAACCAGAGCAAGGGCACTGGGGAGGGCCCGAGGCAGGTGGCCGGGAGGGGCTGGACAGGTGGGAGTGAGGGCGAGGGGCGGCTCCCCCCAGCTGAGGGACAGGCTCTGGTCCCAACCAAGCCCGCGGCCCACACCTGCACATCCGCTAGGGCACAGACCTATCTAGCTGCTGCCACCCTCGAGGCCAAACTAACACTGGCACACTGCTGGGCACCAGGAAGGCTGGGGCGTGGCCCACAGGGAGCAGCCGGGCTCAGAGAGGAGACAGAGAGTGGGAAGCGGCCCACGGAGCGTGCGTGCGGGCACCGGGCGCACGGTTCGGGGTGGGGTGGCCTGAGATGCTCTCCCGAGCCCTGGCCGCTTCTCCAGCAGTGACGCTGACACCCAGGCTCGTGGGTGGCCACAGGCTGGCATGCGCCCTCTTGTCCAGTCTGAGCCATCCTGTTCGACCCTACTTTCCAGCCGCCCGCTGCTCACCACTCTCCCAGCGCCACGCTTACCCTTCGCTCCCGCGGCTTGGTGCCCGGCCACTGTTCTCCCCCCGAATGCCCCTCCCTGCTACAGCCCTTCGTATCTTTAAACTGTGCTTAAAGACCGCAAGGGGGTCGCGAGGGGAGGGACGCGCTCTCATTCTGTACTTCCCTGTGCCTGGACCGCGGCCTGGTGTGCAGATCCACGCAAGCTAGATGTGGCCCAACCAGACGACCACCGGCAGCACCGGCAGGCTCCGCTGTTTCGTAAGAGGAGCTGGAGCTCGGCGCGTGAAATACCTCACCAGGACACTTGGCCAACCACCTCGCCCAGGAGAGCAGCTGAGCCACGCTGCGCCCGGAGCTCCGGCTCTTAGCACGCCGCGGGCCGCCACCCTGCCGCAAAGCCACCCACCGGGCCGGAGACCCACCTGCAGGCTGCCGAGGCGCTGGTGGGCAGCCAGGGAGGCGGCGAGCAGCCAGGCAGAGCCGAGGAGCTCGGGGCCCGGGGAGCCAGCCTCAGCCCTGGCCCAGGTGCGCGCCAGCATCTTGTCCAGAAGCGAGATCAGGGCCGAGCTGCTCAGGAGCACCGCGGCAGCTGCAGGGTGAGGAGCGTGAGAGGCCCGAGCCAGAGCGAGTCCGGCGAGGCAGCGCTCCGCGGGCTCCCGAACCAAAGGTCCTCGGAGCACGAGGGGCCTGTGTCCACTGCGTCCAGCCACGCTCCCACTCCGTTTTTGTAAGATGGGAAAACCGAGCCAACAGACACAGCCCGGCACCTCCCCGAGCTCCGCACCTCTCCTCTGACTGCCTGGCGCCGGCTGGTGGAGGCTGCAGTACAGGAAGTTGAAGGAGGGCTGCAGGACGTCCTGGTCGGCGGGGCCGCACTTCCCGCACAGCTCGCTCACTGTGAGAGGAGGCCTGCACTGCGCGCCCGCTCACACGCTCACACCGGCCAGTCTCCAGGGCAGGCTCGGGACAGACGCCGAGCACCCTGACCCGACCGCGGTGGAAGGGGCACGTGCAGAGCCGCGGCAGTTCTGGAGGCACCTCGCTGGAGGCAGGGCCTGGGGTGGGCCGCAGGGGTCGTGGAGGCCACCCCGCGGGGGAGGGCCAGCCCCTGGACTCCCAGGGATCTCCGGCCACCCTGCAGTTCCCCTTCCCGCACCTCCACCGCTGACTCCTTAGCCCCTATGCAGAGGAGACCAAATTCAGAGGGGCCCCGACGTAGGCAGAGCACAGCCCTCTCCTGGGAACCCCCACGGCGCCCCTCAAAGCTCCCCGTCGCCACTATGCACTTCTTGGGCAGTTGCCAGACAGACCTGGCTGTGGTCAACCAGACAAGTAGGTCTCCTCCCCTTCGCCCCAAAACTACAGCCCTCTCGCCACAACGCTCCCAAACAAAAGCACCCCACGTACCACGCACCTTACACCCGCGTGCTGCAGCCCACTGCTGCTCCCTGTCAGCCTCGGCACGCTGCTTTCATCACACAGGCCTCCCTCCCGGCCTAAGGTCACCCCGAGCTGACGGGCCAGCACTGGCCACCAGGCCGGCCTGGGACCTCTCGGGATCCCGTCGCCAACCCTCTCGTGGGGGGCTGCCACGTCTGCCCCCACCTTTCCCAGGCCGCGGTCTGAGGGGCCGAGGTGGGGCTCCTACGTCTTCCTTAGCGCCAAGGTGGCGGAGCTGGTGACTACGCTGAAAACAAACTCAGGCCCGTCGGCCCTACCCAGGCCGGGTGGGTTGGAGGGTCGGTTTATGTACCGATGATCTAAACTCCCAGACACTCCCCAAGCATGGGCAGAAAGATCTCAAGGTCCCGTAGCAAGAAGCCCAGGAAGACTGACCCCAGAGCCTCTCCTGAGGGACAAAGGAAGGGGGGGAGCAGCACCGGCACACCCAGGCGCTGACCGCACCTTGGTGGAGGAGCTGCGTGGCCAAGCTGTCCAGCTCCTGCCCCGGCTGGTTCCGCAGCTGCATCAGGGACAGGAGGCTCAGCAGCAGCGACAGGTTCCCGGAGGCTGCGAGGGGCGACAGGCCGTGGGCCACTGCTCAGCCCGCCAGGGCCAGCAGCACCCTCCCGCCCCCACAGGGCGCGTCCTGGGGCTGCCCCTTCTTCCTGCTGCCCGCCTCCCTCGCGGACAGGCGGGCCCGCCGAGTGCCAGCTTGGCTGGGCCGCAGGAAGTCATCACTTCACTCACTCCCTCAAAAGCCCTGGGCATGAGGGAGTCTTGCTACTCTGTGTGAGGACAGGTGAAGCCGGACAGGTGAAGTCCACCCCGTGGTGGACACCTGGCTGCTGTCCACTAGGTGTCGCCACAAAAGCTCAAGGTCCTCGAGCACTATTCTCAGGTGAGCGCGGCTGGCCCTCGCCACAAAGGAAGGACTGAGCCCCTCCAGGCAGCCGGATGCAGCCCGCTGAACCCCCATCCACAGTCCAGTGGGACAAGCGCTGCCCAGCTCTCCCGCCTTCCCCGTAACTGCCTGGAGGTTAATTTAAAAACTTAACTTTCTGAAACTTGGAAAAGACAAACCGATCCTAACCTCCTCAGTGTCTCCCTGCTGTGCCCACTACAGGGGATCCGTGCCAAGTCTGCAGACCCAGCTGGCTCTCCCAGGGCGCTGGCACCCAGTGGCTCCCCCCACCCCTGCTGGCTGCAGCCCCTCCCTCCCCCCTCCCCCAGATTCTGTTTTTTCTCCCCGTCAGGGCTGCCATCCTTGAGGCAAGCAGCTCTGAGCGCGGGCACTGCAGGGCGTGTGGGGGCTCACACACTCATCAAACGCACCCATGCTGCACACACACCACACACAGCCACATGGGCTAAGCGCCTGCTCTCGGTGAGAGGCAGGAGGTAAAGCTGAATCTGAAGCCACACTGGCCCGACTTCGTTTGCACAGAAAGCTCTTATTCCCACCACAGAGCAAATCTCAGGACAACACTGCCCGTTCCAGAGGACCTCCAGGTGAAACGCGGCACGCGGACGGACCTCCCGCCGGGGAGGCGTCACGCTCCACCAGCAGGCGCTGCAGGATCAGCAGGAAGTGGCCACGGATGAGCCCATCCACTTGGGCGCCTTCATTCCTCCTCAGAAAGGCCCTCAGGACGAGCAGCACCTTGCGGGCGATGGCCACCGGGCTGGAGTAGACGAGGTCCTGAGCGGGAGACGGAAGCCAGAGCTCAGGGGCCACGGGCAGGCGCAGGGGACAGGGCGGAGGGGCAGGGCGCGGGCCCAGGACGGCGGCGGCATCACAGGACCTGGCCGAGGACGAGCTCCCTCGGCACCCATCATGCGCGTCCTGTCCAGCAGGGCCCCCTGAGCGGGAGGAAGTGGCGACTCGGAGACCGTGTCACGCTCGAGGCCCGGAAGCCGTTTGGGGACAGCCAGGACCGGAACGGCTCCGACTCCAGGCCCAGCTTTCTGCTTTCCAGGATGCCCCTGGCGTGCGATGAAGGTCAGGGTCAAGAAGAGGTTACTTCTAAATGGGGCTTGAGTGTGCCTGAAGAAGGGGGGGGGCAACAGAGGACAGGTCAGGCCAGTTCAGGGCACAGGAAGGGAAGAGGGCCAGGTGGGCCCTTCTTCACCCCGGCCTCTGGCCATCTCCCCCGAGTCCTACAGGCTGTGGAAAGTGGGAGGAGCCATCGCTTCTCATTGGCTTTCAGAGTGGCCTGCGCACGCCAAGAGCAGAGGCTGCCCAGAGGCAACCCCACGGCGGCTCCTCACACCGGTGCTGGACGGGCGTGTGCTGGGCCAGTCAGGGCAGTGCCACAGGCCGTCGGCCAGTCACACTCCTCTCCCGCACGCAACACAGACGTGCTACGGGGCACCGGACAGACCCAGACGCGCTGGTCACCGGGAGGCACAGGGACGGCTGCATGTGGCTCGTCATGAGCCCCCACAGTTGCCAGGGAAACGGCTGTGACATCAATAGCAGCCCCTCGATTAGGGGCTGATAACGCCAGGCTCACGCAGCAGCCG
>NW_004567105.1:2334848-2335997 GCF_000260355.1 Condylura cristata
CTTCTTCACCCCGGCCTCTGGCCATCTCCCCCGAGTCCTACAGGCTGTGGAAAGTGGGAGGAGCCATCGCTTCTCATTGGCTTTCAGAGTGGCCTGCGCACGCCAAGAGCAGAGGCTGCCCAGAGGCAACCCCACGGCGGCTCCTCACACCGGTGCTGGACGGGCGTGTGCTGGGCCAGTCAGGGCAGTGCCACAGGCCGTCGGCCAGTCACACTCCTCTCCCGCACGCAACACAGACGTGCTACGGGGCACCGGACAGACCCAGACGCGCTGGTCACCGGGAGGCACAGGGACAGCTGCATGTGGCTCGTCATGAGCCCCCACAGTTGCCAGGGAAACGGCTGTGACATCAATAGCAGCCCCTCGATTAGGGGCTGATAACGCCAGGCTCACGCAGCAGCCGTTTGTTATTACATCTGTAGTTCCCTAACAGTCCTTCCGGCTAGTGTCACCCCAACCTGTCAATGGGGAGACAAGGGCAGGTTGAGGAGCCACGACAATGTGGGCACCACCATGCCAGGCTAGTGGGGGCAGGACTGAGGTCAACTGCATCTGTGTGGCCCTGTGAGGTCTCAGGAAGCATCTGTGGGGAGGTGGCCCCAGAATGGAGTAGCGGGAATCTCCACTCACCCCCCACCCCCACGCTTTCACTTTACAGCGGCGGAGGCTGCAACCGCATGGGGAGGCCTGTCCAAGGTCACGGGACCCAAGACACCCCCGTCCCTGCATGCTGCCTGCGGTCAGAGCTGCCCAGCAGAGCCCAAGGGGAGGGTAAGCAGCCCCTCGGCCTGCGGTGGCCCGGGCACCCAGCAGGTGCCGGGGAAGAGTGTGGACCCCACCTCAGGGTCAGCGGGTGACTCTGGGCTGGACCTGGACCAACCTGCCCTCTCGCCTGCCTAGAAGTGTCCAGGACTTTCTGGTGCTGACTGAGCATAACGTGAACAGCAGGCTCCAACCACAGCTTCTGTGGCTTCACGTGCATCCAGACAACCCACGTGAGACCACCACGGATAAGCGTGGCGATGAGCAGCTTTGTTTTCAGCTGTTAGCTCCCCACATGGAAACCCGGAGCTGGTGCAACGCCTGTTTCCGGATTCCTTCCCCTTCCGGCGGCGAGGCTGGCCGACGAGGCAGGAAACCGGCAGGAGC
>NW_004567105.1:2339413-2339979 GCF_000260355.1 Condylura cristata
TGGCGATGAGCAGCTTTGTTTTCAGCTGTTAGCTCCCCACATGGAAACCCGGAGCTGGTGCAACGCCTGTTTCCGGATTCCTTCCCCTTCCGGCGGCGAGGCTGGCCGACGAGGCAGGAAACCGGCAGGAGCACAACGGAGTGCCTGGCCGTTCTGCTGTATCTGCGACCTGAGGGCGCCGCGAGTCCTGGCAGTGCCCGCAGCTCTGGGCGGCTCTCCCCAAGCTGCCCGCTCGCTCCCGCAGCCCTGTGCTGAGTCGCAGGCCCACAAGGCCAGGCGCTGCCCAGCCACCTTCCAGAAAGGAGGTGATAAGAAAGCGCGGGCTCGAAGGCAAGAACTGGGGCGGCGGACCGGACCCGGGACAGGACGCCCGAGGCTGGTCTCTCTCTGACTCCGCCGCGCACTCACACCCTCTGAAGCTAGAGGCCTGCGGTAGGCTTCAGTCCGGAGGCCGTCCTGCGGCCAGAGGCAGGTGCTATGGGCCTGGAGTTGCAGGGCGAGGTGGGGGGAAGAGAGCTGTGTCACCGGACAGCGGACAGCGTGGGGAGCACCGAGGGAGGAGCCCC
>NW_004567105.1:2340259-2383790 GCF_000260355.1 Condylura cristata
AGAGGGGCCAGGGCGGGACCGTGAGTGAGAGACATGGATTTGGGGAGCAGAAAACTACTTTGTCTGCACGGGGAAGGAAGGGCAAGCCGGACTGGAAGGCAGGGAGCAGGGAGCCCCCACAGCCCGCGGCCCTGAGCCAGGGCTCTCTGAGCTGCTTTCTCTGGTTCGCTCCTCGGGTGGAGGCTTCTAAGCCCCTACCGGCCTGCGATTTCCCACAAGGGCCAGGACTGACCGTGCCTGAATTACCTTGCTGTCCCCAGCGCCTGGTGCCCAGTAAGTACCAACTAGCACGACAGTGAAGCGTGACGGAACCCAAGGTCTCTGAACGCTCCTCCCGACAGCTCCTGTAACAGCCTCCGAACCTCCAGCCCCTCAGACCCACGGCCCGCTCACAGGGTGCTCACTCACGCCCCATGCTGGCTGCAGGAGTCCGCCCAGCCCGTCAAGTCCTGTCAGACAGACACTGGATCACTGCTGGTTTCGCTCTTGTCTGACAATCAGCTTTGTTTACTGGAAAGATCCCAGGAATCAAAACCCGGCCTTTAGTGCTCCCTGGGGCCACTGTGAAGCCACTGCAGCGCGAGTGGGATCCAGGCCAGGGACTGGCCCACAGGGCACCGTGGACCTCTGCCCGCCCACCTGCTGCTCCCCTCAGCCGTGCATTTCATCTGCCTGTTTGGCTCCCCACTCCGTCTCGGGTGAATCCTCTCACATACCTCCAACCCCCACACCTCTGGCCTGTACCCCAGCTCTTCTATAAATAAATCTTTTAAAAAACAGAACAAACCGGGCCTTTAATCTCAATCACTGTCAGGCCTTGGGGAACTGTCTCTGACACAATCCTCCATCTGGTTAAAAATAAAAACCAAGACACCACCCACCCCGCACCTCTCAGAAGTCTGGAGCTCTGGGTTTACCCTGAAAGGCGATCCCCAGCACCCCGACTAAAGGCCGGCGGCACGGTAAGCACCTGCCAGGTGTGCGGAAGCCCTGTGAATCCTGCATCGGTAAAGAAACCCCGAGGCGTAGCTGCCGGCTGCACGCTTCCCGACACCATCTTGCCGCCTCCCCACCCACTAGCGTCTTTACCCTGCTGCTCCTTCCTTCAAGGGGTCCCTGTTAACAAGACAGGCGTGACCTCAGGGCCGGAAGATGGAGGCTGCGGTGTGATGCGAAGTGTGTGTGCGTGAACGCGGACAGAGGCAGGCGCCGGAGCGCCTGAGGCAGTGACACGGCGACTTCCTCCAGTCGCTCCGGTAACGCGGGGGACTCAGTGATGGGGCTGAGTCACCCTCCCAGCAGGGCTCTCACGCAAGTGCCCAGCGGCTGGTGCACTCAACCAACAGAGGCCTGCGCCCACAAGGGCTCACCGAACACATGTGAAGATGAAGTGACTTTTTTTTAAAAAAGACACACACACGACGGCATTTTCCTCTACGATACGGGCACTCCTATGAGCCTGCTTTCCAACACGCTTTCTCGAGTGGCGGAAACAGGCAGAATGAAAACCATGTTTTAGCAGCTGTGGACAACAGGCAGCCTGCTGCCCTGTGTGTGCCTGCGGGGTCGCTGAGGGTCGGGCCACAGAGTGCCGCGTCCTGCCCCTGCCGCCCGAGGGAGTCTGCGGCACGTGTGACGCTGTGTGAGTGGGGCAGTGGGAAGGAGGCCAGAGGCTGGCCAGGTGTGTCTGCGACAGGTCCTGGCGTCCATGGCGCGAGACCTCTGTTGCTTAGAGGCGGCGGGGCAGAGGGGGTGGTCGCCGAGGGGAGCGGCTCAGTTAATCCCTGGGGAGCAGAGAAGGCGGCAGCACACTGCCACGTCTGGGAGAGGGTAAGGCCTCCCGGGGACCGGGCACTGGCCAACCCAAAGGCCCCGCCCCGACACGGAGCAGCACCAGGCCAGCGGCGGGGCCCTGGCCGCAGCAAGCCAGCGCCCGGAGACGGAGCGAGGGCCCGCGGTCTCGAACACAGAAACAAGCAAGTGGCCACCTACGAGCAAAATGAGCAGGATGCTGGGGCTGCTTCTGAGCACGCGGAACAGGGCGGCCAAGCTGGCGGGGAGGGCGGCCTTGCCGGCAGGCGAGCCAGGCCCCGGCCCCTCGGAGCTGCTCTCTTCCCAGCAGAGCCAAAGTTCCAGGACGCGGTGTCCAAACCTGCTCATCAGCTCCGGATGCAGCAGGAAGAACCTGAGCAGGAGAGGGTGGTGGCTGTAGACTGAGCGCAGGTCCGGGACGCCCTCGAGGAACTTCCTGGTGGCACTGACCACAGCCTGGAGGTGAGAGAGAGAGCCAACCTCGCCTCGCAGAGCTCCCACCAGCACCCGTCAGGAGCTGGCCGGAAGCCCCCCAGCAGCACGCCAGGGCCCCCCAGTGGGCAGACATCCCGCGCTTACCCTGCAGCAGCGCTTCCAGCTGGCCTGATTTTGCTCTCCATCACATTTTGAAAATGTCTGGAGATTTTGATTTAGTGGGTGGGGGTGAGGCTGTCGCTACAGCCTGCGACGCACTGCACGCCTCCACAGGAAGAATGCTGTCCCGCAGCACGGCCTGGCGCCGAGGAGCAGGCGCCCCGGGACGCTGGCCACGGTGTGCTGCAGGTCGGCCTGCCTGTCCGCACCAGACGCGAGCTGCTTGAGGGCAAGGACTGTGCACAGGCCTGGCACAGAGGGGCCAGGGGCAGGTGTGCTGACGTATTTATCACCCCTCAAAAAACTCTTTCGGGCCCTCCCTGGTGGCGCAGCAGGTTAAAGCACAGCACTAAGAAGCTAAAGCCGCTTCCGCATGAGTTCGATTCCCGCCTGCCCCAGAGGTGACCACAGGGCGCGGCAGACCTCTCCTGACCCGCCTGCTGCTCTCCTCAGCAGTGTGCTTCGTCGATCTGCCTGTTCTGCTCCCCGCTCTGTCTCTGGTGAATCCTCTCACCCTCTGCATCTCTGGCCTATACCCCAGTTTCGTATGAATAAATAAATCTTTTTTTAAAAAAAACACTCTTTCTATTGTATAAACCTCAAATTCCCTAATGCCATTTTGAGTATTATAGTTCTAGCTCTTTCATTTAGGTCTCTAATTTATTTTGCGCTAATTTCTGTGCTTAGTAGGAGGTAAGAGCCTGACTCACTCTTCGCGTGTGGCCACCCAGGTGACCCAGCACCACTGGCTAGGGACTCGTGAGCTCTGGCATCCTTATCAGAAAGCAACTGCCATCAGCATCAGCACACGGCTTACTCCTGGACTCCGGGCTCTCGCTCTCTGACCTGGGCGCCCACAGCCGCGCCATGCGGAGCACTACTCCGGGACCAGACAGTGAGGGGCCACGCGACACGGCCGCCGGACCCCGGCTGAGGGCCCTGGCCTCAGGGCTGGTGACTCTGAGCGCGCCTGCAGAGGTGTGGGGGTGGGAGGGATCACCAGGGTGGGGTCAAGAGTGCACAGGAGAGCAGGGAAGTATGTGTAAAGCCACACTAGAACCTACAGCCCGCCAAAGTCTGTCAGAGCACAAAGGGCTGTGGGAAGGACTCAGAAGCTACCCTGGCTAGGCCCCCACTGGCCAAAGATAGAACAGTCTGAGCCTGCAGAGGAAACACTTCAAATATTTTTAAATCCATGAATTCATGATGATACTAAAGTATCTCTTTCCACTACAGAGGATGCAAACTGGCAGTTAAAGGAAAGACTCAGACACTCAACCTACACAGCCTGTTCAGACACCTGACATCTGATGAGGAAGCTCCTGGCATACAAGGGCTCCAGTTAACACGCAGACAGAGGGCGACAGACTCGAATGTCATCACCTTTGCAGGCCCTGGGCAGTGCTGACCGCGGCTGTTAATATCGCAAAGAGCAGCGATGGGCATTGTGTCCTCAGTCCCTTACCTAAGACCTGGGCACTTTCTTCACGCCTTTCCGCTTTCATTCAATTGAGCCAAGTCTGCTCATATCACATTTGCGCCAACAGTGATGAGAAAGAGGCAAAACCAGCAGCGAAGGGCGGGAAGCCGCCGGTGGAGCTGGCTGAGGAGCCGAGCAGGCTTCAGTGCGAGGCGAGAGGTCGGCCTTGACTCGGGCCTGTAGTCCTTACCCCCAAGAGTTTACAAAAAAGCCAATTTGTCCACACACAATCACCTTAAAGTGTCCAAGACCGACCAGGTAAACGTGACCATGGGCCCGGCAACCCACCGTTGGATGCAAGGTCGCCAGAGGCAATGCCAGCACCCCCCTCCGCCCACAGAAACCCGAGGTGGCACCAGGTCAAGTCGGAGTCCTGGTTCCCCATCAGTTAACGAGCGAAGGCTACGTTACCCGAGTCTAGGCTGTCTCGCATGGAGGAGAGTGACGCCGCTCGCCCCCCAGGATGCCGAGAGCTGGCTCCTGGCTCCTGGTCAGCACCTGTACCGTGCACCCCCAGCAGCCCCCCACTCTCTGCATACATGTCAGCATGGGGTCCTCAGGAGGAGACACGCCCCAGGTGCCCCATCCACACCTGGTCTAGTGCGCCGTCTTTGTCCTGGCAGACGGCAAGCAGGTAGACGGAGGCTCTAAAGACCAGCAGTGGAGGGCGCTCCCCTTGATCCTGCAGAGACAGGAGGAAGCTTTGCACAGCCACCAGTAACTCCGGCTCTGAGACAAACCTGTGGAGCAAGGGGCGTCTGCGTGAGCAAGGCAGAGAAGGCGTCCTGCCTAGACGCAGCCTCCCTCAGCCACCATCCTGCTGGCCCTGCATGCCTGCAGCCGACGACCCCGAGCCCAGCGTGCTGTGCACACTTGGTGAGCGACTGTCACGCCTGCGCAGAGTGTGGCTCTGGCCTTTGGGCAAGTTAAGGGCAGAGCCGCCTGCTCACTCCAGGCGGTGGGGGCCTGCCAGCTGGCCCAGCAGTGCCAGACAGGCACATGCCACGCCTCTGGACTTCCAGAGGCCCCACCCGCCCTCTTGTTGTGTTTCTCAGTAAGCCTTAGTGTGTCCAGGGGGCTGTGTGTTCAGGGCAGGGAGGTGAGAAGGAAACTGAGTTTCACTATGAGACCTCGTATTCTTTTTTAACTCTCTACCACAAATATGTCTCACCTATCAGATTATGTATCCCAAAACTGAGCACTTAAAAATAGTTCTTTCACCATTCTGGAGCTTGTAGAGACCTCTAAAATATGTCTGGAAGGCTGTGGCCCAAGGTCAGTTTGCTGGCTACAAACAGGGTCTCCAGAACCTGAAGGCGCACAACTTCTCTTAAAATTGAAGGTGTTTCTGCTTAAGATGAAACTGAATTCTGCCTAGTCAAGAAATGCGCTCCTGTGCACAAACCAGGAACACCACAGCGTCTCCTGCTGGCGAAGACCACGGGGTCCTCCTTAGCACTCCAGGCCTTCCTCGGCCTGACTTCCTGCCAGCCCTGCGCCCCTCCAGGAACACAGCCACTCCTTTCCCACTGCCCTGGCACCCGCACCAGCCTGGAGAGGGTCCTCCGCGTGTGCTCTCTGAGCTGACCTGGGTGGCACACACCGGCCAGCTCTGCACTGACCTGTCGTCGTAGGTGTGAGCCAGGTAGAACAGGAGCAGGAGGCAGCACTGTCTCTGGCGAGCCACCCCCTCCACATATCGGCGCTCTGACAGGAGGGCAAGGCTCTCGGGGCTCCTGCTGCTTATCTGGGGCAGCCCGTGCTGCAAGAGCTCAGCCGCGGCAGAGAGTTCTGGAAGGAGCAGGAGAGAGGCACAGAGAACACAGGCTCCCCTGCGGGCAGCAGCTGAGCAAGGATTCGAGTATTACACAGAGGAAACCTGAGCTGTCAGTCTGCGCCTGCTGCTCCCGCACCTGCATGGCGGCTTCACCTCACCGGATGGCTGCTGAAACGCCCTCCTCACAGGCCTTCCTGGACCACCCTCGGGGACACGAACCCCACCCCATCACCCGCCCTCCCGTGCGCAGTGTGACTTTTTCCACAGCACCCACTCACCCGACGCTGACAGTGCACGTGCTGCCCCCACCCCGAGGCCACAGGGCTTTGTGCCCCGGACTCTAGAGCCAGAAGAGATAGTGGCACACAGTAGATGCTCAAGAAATACCCGGCGAGTGAAGGAACAGAGCAGCTTGACAAGCTGTTGGAAGTGTTTCGGAAAGAGGTCCCAGAGTAACAGAGGCCGGGTGTGAGGGAGGCTGCAGAGACGACGGCCAGGTGGGGCGACGGGCTTCATGCGCCTCTGGGTGTTTCTCGGAGTGGTGAAGCCCTTCCTCGGGCACCTCCTCGGCCTCGGCCCAAACTCCGTGATTCCTCCTCTCTGGTGAGCTCCAGCAGAGGGTCTTGGTACTGAACTGACCACCACCAGCCAAGACAGCGACCCTCGAAGACCACCAGGGGCCTCCAGACAGTCGAGCGCAGCTGCTTACCTTCCTGGGACGGGGCTCCTGTCTTCTCTGGGGCTGAGAGGAGGTTGAGGCACAGGTGGTGGAGGAAACTGGAACACACCTGATTTAGGGCTGAGTGACTTGGAGAGGAAGCAAGAACAAGAGAAGACATTGCCACGTTGGCTGCAGCGTGTGCTAAGGCACCATGCTTTGTGCCAGGGCCTACTGAAACTCCACGGTCCTGGCAGGGGGAGGTCTGTGGGTGGCAGGGAAGAATAAATACGGGACTTGTTGCCCGTGGCTGTAACTTGGGCATTGGGTCCATGAAGGCAGTCACTAAAAATTTACTGAAAAAATACATCAAGGAAGGGATCTTACTACTGCGCTGACTCACCACCAGCCAAGCAATCAGCAAGACAATTCAGCAAAAACAGAAATTTCCAGAGGAAGCCATTCCGTTGGCACCCACCTCCGGTCACTGCAGAACCTGGCCTTCAGCTCCAGGGTCAGTCTTATGAAGGACGAGGCCGCTTGGAGAAGGGAGGGAAACGGGGCTCACACCAGGCTTGTGAGAGGGAAGCCCGGTCCAGGTGGCACCGCGGTCACACAGGGCTGGGCTCGGAATACGCTTCCTCGCCATCAAGTGGAGTGACTGAAACACTCACTCCATGTCTCTGAGGCCTGCTTAAAATCCCTACCTGATGAAAAGCTCAGAACAATGCATGTGCAGCCCCGGCCGGCGCGTGGCTCAGAGCAGGGCTGAGCACATTCGCCTTCCTTTCGGAGACGTCTTCTACTGCGGCACCGCCCTGCCTGCTGAGGAGCCTCATTGCCCAGTCTCCCCGGAGCCAAGAGTCCTTCACCCTCCCCGGACTCTGCGCCTCCTTGGCTGGCAAGGCTGCTTCCTTCTCTCGTGCAGTCTGGGCCTCCGACCAAGTCTGCCCTGGCTCTGGGCCACACCGATCTCCTGATGCACAGCCTTTCTCTGTTACCTCTTCCCCACCCCAGGTCCGCACCCTGAAGGTGATTCATCTAGCACCCCATCCTAGGTCTGGAGGGAGGGCAGGGAGGGAGAGTAGACGCCAGGAAAGAAAGACGTGCAGCTCCGTGGTCAGAATGACTAAGAGTACAGTGTGGCAAGAATGTGTGTGTGTGAAATCTCAGCTAATTCTCATTGTTATCACCGTGTTCCAGCTGGGGACGAGAGAGCAAGCTGTCCAATGTCAATAAACACTGACTTCTTTGTTGTCTTGTCTCCAGCGCCCCAGAGAGCCCCCATGCACAGGTCACCTCACCCCGAGGACGCGTGGCAGCTGCCTGGGAGCCTGCCTCCACCCCTCCCACACTTGGCTGCCACCTACCAAGTTTCTTGGAGAACTTCTCCTTCATGTGGGGAACGATGACAAAGAGGCTGTGCAGAATCGAGAGGAAAACTTCCATCAAAGCTGGGTGGGTCACCTGCTCCGAGTGTCTCTGCAAAGAGCCAGGAAGAGAACACAGCCCACCGGGCCTGAGCCTCCGCAGAAGGAAAGTGCCAGCAGCATTAGCATCCAGTTAGCCAACAGCAGACTACGCCCTTTCCCTGGAAGGACACAGAGAAGCCGGGACCCAAGTCACAAGCCCACCCATGCTGACCCCTGCCGCCGAACGAGTGTGCACAGGGCGGTGCCTCGCTCAGCCTGTGCTCCAAAGAAGAGTAAAACAGGAACAAAACAGAAACAAGCGATAGCTGACGTGGAAAAAAGACTTGCAACCACGATGCAGAGGCCACGCGTGTTTCTGCAGTCAGTGTCAACAGTTCCCAAACTGTTCCCGAACACCACACTGTTGTTTTATGCCTTTGAACAGAATCACGAGCAGCCTGTGCGGTAGATAGAGCTCTAGGTTAAGAGGGAAACCTGGGCTCCAGTTCAAGCTCTCCACAGACTTACAGAGTGCTGCTGGGCAGTCTCACCCCAGGTCTCTCCTGGTTGCTGGAAATAGTTGGGCCCCAGAGACACAGCTCTGATAAATACTTTTGCTGTGGATTTTTCATTTAAAGAGTAACACATGCTCACCACAGACAACGCAGAAGGCAGGAACCAGTAAGCCTGGGATGACCCTATGCTCAGGCCCTGGGTCTCGCTCCGCCCTGCGTACCGCTGGGCCGGAGGCAGGGCCAGTGAGGACCCCCTGGGAACCGCCTGCCTCTCCCTGTCTGCGCTTGTGGTGAGGGCTGCGCCCAGGCCCGCCGGCTCATCCAGGGATGAGGCTCTCTCCGGTCAGGAGCAGACCGGCAGCTCCAGGTGTTTCGGGTGCTCGTCTCAGGCAAGCAGGGGCACTCCCCGGGCTCACGGCTCTCCGGACTTCACCCTGAGACTCAGGGGAACTCACCCTGGCAGTCAATTGCTTGGGACCCCGCTCTCCCTGCAACCTTGACCCTGAGTCGGCGTCAAGGAAGCTCTCCTGGTCCCTCTCTGGGAGACGCCCGTGCCGGGGCCAGGGCACGCAGGCCAGCGCTCAGCGGCTGTGCTCTGACATGCACAAGCGGTGTAGAGCTCCGCTCAGCGCCACCTGTTGAACTGCCAGGACTAGGACGACCGTGCCTGTAAGTTGGGGCAGTTACAGCAGCCATCTGGGAGTCACGAGAGATACACTGGGCAGGGGATGCAAGGCAGGCTGCCCTACAAACACCCCCTTTGTTATGCAATTATTACCTCTTTCTACTTTTCTTAAGAGTATCTATTAGTTTTGATGAGGCGCTACACTGTTTTTAAAAGCAAAGAACCGTGGCTGCAAGAGCAACTCTGAGAAGCCTCGGGAAGGTCCAGCCAGTGTGACCAGTGTCTCTCAGCCCGGCTGATGTCCATGGCCCCGGGGAACTCACCATCACCATGGGGATACACAGGGAGTCACAGGCACTGAGAAGAAATTCCGAAAAGGCCTCTAAGGTGTCTTCCTTCTCTGCGCTCGGGGCTGTGAATGGATTCTCCTGGGCAGAAGGCTCATTCTGGAACTCCATTGCCAACCTGAGGAATCGGTGTGTGAGAACAGCCACAGACTGGGCACACGAAGGCCAGAAGCACGGTCCCAGAGAAGTGTCGGTGCCCTGGGGCCTGGGAAAGTGTGCCCATCAGCTGACGTGGGGAAGGGCCAAGAGGCCTCTGTGAGAGCTCCTGGCCCTAGGCGGCTGCTTGGCCAGCCGGGCGCTCGCGCCGCTGCCAGTCACATGCGACGGACACGCCGCTGGCCGCTTCACCTCCATAGGCCGCCCCACTGCCCAGATGCCTCCTCAGCTCGGACAGCCTGATGAATCCACCGTATACACCAAACTCTCCTCCCCAAGAGCCTGAGCGCCTGCGGGCAGGCGTGGAAAGCCAGGCTCACCTCGCCTCTCTGCCCACCAGCCAGCACCAGGCCGGCACAGACGGAACCGAATCTACTCAACAAGCCTTCCGGGCGGTGCCACATCACGTCGCGGATTAAACTGAGTGAGAACCAACCTCCCGCACAGTAACGAAACTTTACCGGGCCGGAATGCAGAGAAACCTCCTGTTCTGCTAGCTGACTTCCAATCTACTTCCTCACACCCAGGCCCGCCCCATCCTGGCCAACGTCCGCTCACTAGGCCACCAGGCCTGGAAACCCCGCTGCTCCCAGCACCTCATCCTGCTGTCTCCCTCCCTCCCACAGGCCACAGGCCCCTCACCTGCAGGCATTTCTGAATCCCTCCAGAGCGCGCAGGAGGAACCTTCCCCTCCGAAGAACCGCCTTCTCTGAATCCCCACTGCAGGCTCGGCCCTGAGGGAGCCCAAGAGGGAAGCACAGTCAGCTGCTCCTCCCATGGCTCACCTCCGCCCCTCACACTGGCACTCCCCAAAAAGGGCGGGTGTCCCCTCACATCTAACGCTCTACAAGGGCCTCTCAAACTCAGCCATCTACAGGCGCCTTTAAAAATGGTGAAGGGGAAGCTAAGGGCCTGTCTCCTGGTGAACCACAGGCCTGCTCTTGATGCCCCCTGGCAGAAAGCTGTCAGAGCCGAGTGGGCATGAAGCCAACTGGGCACAATGCCAGAGTATCGCTCCAAATCATGAAGACCCCAGCCCCATCAGGGATGAAGAGCTGAGATTCTAAAGTTACTCTTGAGCATTCACATTAACACTATCTTTTCTGCCATTTTAAACCCACTGGCCATTAAAAGCGAACAGCCGTAACACAGCATATCAGTGCGGGCAACACGCTGTGTTTTCGGAGACCAGTGACCCCAGCATCAGTGTTGTGAGCAGGGCCACCATCCTGCCTGGGTGATGTCAAAGATAAAGCGTGTGGCAGGCGTGGCACAGACCAGACCACTGGGGCTTACTATCAAGCTCAGGCCTTGCCAGTGAGAGAGGAACTTAACCCCCTGAGTCTCCTAACAGTCTTAAAAGGAGGAGAGCAGCCTTTCACAGCCTCGCTCAGTGACTCATCGTGCCTTTTCCATAATCATCTCGAACTCATCCCCCCAGGCTCCAGGGGAAACGTGCTGGCACTGACCGGGGGCCTCCAGCTCAGCGGGGCCTGGGAGAAGTCTGCACACCGGCTCAGCATGGCTTCGAGCAAGGCCCGCAGGGCACCGTACTGCACAGGCCGGGCGCTCTGGTGGTCCTTCCTGCGTCCAGAGACGGGAAGCACAGCAAGCTGAGTGAGCCCCAAGAGCCCAGGTTTTCAGGGGAAACCCCCCCCCCAGGCTCTCAGATCTAATCTGATAAAAAGCTTCTCCAGCTGTACAAGTCTGTCAACATTCCAACCAGTTTCCTCACTGGTTAAAAACAGGTTAACTATTCCAAGGACTGGATTAGATAACCTATGCCAAACTAACGTGAAGCTTAATAACAGTAAGTTCTTAGAATTACAGCTGTATTATTATTAACAACATGGAAGATTCTCTTCACCTGCGAAGTGCCAGCTGGTGAAAGAAATACTACCTAGACCTGAACAGGTATGTGAAGAGATGTCTATGGCCATGATGCTCAATAAATGATGACCTCTCTGGGGCAAGAAAATCAAATTTGCTGTTTCTTTGACAAGGAAACAAAGATCAGTTGGTAAGCGTTACCAGATTTTATTCTGAAGAGCCTTACAAAGAACTTCGTAAGAGTCAAAACTGTACGGGTTTCCCCGCGACCTGAGTGCCAGTGTTCCTAGTTGGCATGTTCCCGTAGGCTATTTTGGGCCTGGGAATGCTCAGAAAATTATTCCACATTAATTAATGATAACAGCATTTCCATACACCCACAAAATGGCCAACCAAACCAACTTTTAAGCACGTTATTTGGTTTAAAATTTTTAAATATCAAGAACATTTCCCTAATCTAAAGAAGCAGCACCACGGTGGCCGGCCTGTCTTCCCAGGCACACGCAGGGCGGGAATCTGGCCCATCCTGGCCTCACCTCAGAAAAGCAGAGACGGCCTTCATCGCCTCGGCAGCCACCTCCAGCACGGGGCTGCCCACCGCCTCCTGCAGGGCCTGGCAAGCATCTCCGCACATGGCTGAACTTGTGAAGAGCCTGATCTCCTCCGGCTGCCTGAGAGAGGGTGGAGGAGGGATGAGAACGCGAAGTCCCAGCGGCCCCTGCCAGCCTGATGCTCAGTTTCACTCACCGAGTCAGGATCTCGGCAAGAAGCAGCAGGCCCTGCTTGTGCAGCTCCGTGTTGTTTGTGCTCAGGCTTCTCTGCAGACTCCTCACCACCGACTCAATCCCTACCTCGAGGACACGGGAGGTCAGGTCAGCGCAAGGAGTCCCTTCACCGCGTGCCCAGCGGAGAGGAGAGGTTCCTCCATGCTTAAAAGTTGTAATTTCTTGTTCCCACAGCTTGAAGCACTCTCTCTCGACTCTCCACTCGGACTAGGCTAACACCCTGGTGCTTCCTTTCTCCTCTCCCCGCGCCCTGGCTGGAAGTTCCCATGGAAGTCCCTGACGGGCAAGCCCAGGCTGAGAGCTCTGAGAGGACAGGCCCTTCTCGGGTTCATCTCTGTCCCCCCGAAACAGCACACATCACAGGTGCGGCCGTGGCACACGGTGCTTAGTGAGAGCTCCTGACCAAATTGTGTCTCCTCCACAAGGAACACCCTATTCTTCCTGGCAGAGTCAGTGAGGCTCCGGGAAGCTGCGCTGACACACACACGCAGAGCTGGGCCCGCTGGGCCCGCGAGACTCCTACAGTGCCTCCAGCAGAACTCCCAGCCGCGTGGTTTTCTCCCTGGCAGGGACCGTTACAAACGGGCCCCCGCAGGGCGTCTGCCAGAAAATGGGAATGCGAGGTGCACACGCCCGGTCGAAATACCCGAATGTGACACCCAAAGTCCCAGACCAGGAAGTGTCAACAAGCAGGCGCAAAAGGGGACGAGGCAGCGAAACTCCTGGGGCACGGAAGGGACCGCCCGCAAGGCAACCCCGGCCGACCCCACGGCCCCCACCACCGCCCCAAAGTGCCGGTCCCCCCTCGCCGCCCGGCCCCCCGTGATGTGACCCTTCTGCCCACCGTACACCGTGTGGCATTTGGAAAAGAAGAGCGGCTCTTCTGCCAGAAGTATCAAGCAGTTGTAGCAGGACCAGACAAGCACGTCACTGACAGAGGAAAGATGCTCAAAGAGGAACTCTGGGTGCGAGGGGAAGAGAATGGCGGTGGTTTGATCGCAGCCCGCAGCTGAAGCCAGGCTCGCAGACTTGCTCTCCATGAGACGCGGTTGCTAATTCGTGGTAAGACCTGGAAACGTCTTCTTAACGGATGGGGAAACTGAGGCTCAGAAGGCAGTGCGTCGTGGCAGCGTGGGGCTGGAAAGCAGGTCTCCAGCGCCCAGGGTGCTTAGCGGCACGGTGCAGCGCCTGGCCTCACAGCTTCTCTGCCGGTGGCTGGCCTTGTCAGCCTCAAGCAGTTATTTCCCTTCCCTGGCCCTCGACTCCTTCCCCGGACACTGCAGAGATAGGCGCCTGCGCGGCACCGTGGACAGGGCAGCTCAGGGCACCGCTCCTGGCCTCAGGAAGCCCTGGCTCGCTCTGCCTTCTGGTCTTTCTCTTTCCACCATCCCACACTAGGTGTTATTCCTAGATGGTCCAATGAATGACAGAGAAGTAACAACGCTGTGACAAAAGGTCACAGAAGAAACCTGTGGCAAGAGGCTCCGGACTTCAGTGAGACCCGCCTCTCTGAGTCTGCCTGGTCCCGCTGAACCCGCCGGCAACCCACCCACCCCCAGTTCATGTTACCAAAGCGCCCCCGCAGGACGGTGCTGCTGCTGCGCTACCCGGGGGTCTCCAGTCAGAACTCTGGGGCTCTACCTGGGATGTCAGCATGGATGAAGGCCGGAGCGTACTTCACTGGAGCGTGGACGAGCGCCACCGTGATACAGTGAGTGCTGGCCACCTGCAGAGTCTCGTCTCTCGAGAGCAGAAGCTGGAGAAACGGGCAGCAAAGAAACACCCACGTCACACCACACCAGCACCAGGGGGAGTGGGCCGGTGACGCTGGATGGGCTCCCAGTCCGCTCTGCATCCCCCTAGCTGCCCACTTCAAGGACAGGCTGGTGCTGAGGGGTCCGCCGGGAGTGTGGACAGTCTCTGAGAGCAGCAGGTGAAGAGTGCAGAGAGCTAAGGGAGCAGGCCTGTCTGCCACCTTCACAAGGCAGCCTGCCCGGCAGGCCGCTGACAGGGCCAAGGAATCAGCTTCCGGAGGGCCCCCACACCCAGGATTGTGGAGTGGCTCGCTGCCCTGAGCTGGTGTATCTATCTGTCATGCTGCTGGAGCCGAACACCTGCTTCCTATCGGGAAGCCTGGAGTGTCGGCATGCGCTGGGCAGAGGGTGCCCATGTGACTGGCCCAGTCAAAGCCCTGGGCACTGAGACCACGAGTTCCCACTGTCACAGCTCACTGCCGGAGGACTCGGGAGCTTCCTGCGCCGCTCCTAGGGGAAGGGGCTCTTGGCAGTGAGCCTGGCTGCCCTGGGCCCGGCCCTGCACTCTGACCTTCCCTGATTTGCTTTACATCCTCACACTACTAAGCCACAGCTGCACAGGGCTGGAGCACTGAGTTACGGGGTGCAAGGGACTTGTGAGGCTGCAGGGATAAGCAGTATCAAGAGAGAGAGAATACTAGGTGCCAAGCTGAGAAGCCAGAATTTACCCCTAAAGTAATGTGGTAGCTTTGTTTCTGTTGCTGCATGTAATCTCCACCCTCAGGTGTGAAGAGGGCTACGGGGATGCAAGAATTCATGGCTCATAAGAAAGCTACTTTGAGCAGTTCCAGCCTTCAAGGAAACGCGTTGGGAATCCGTCAAGAAGGACTGATGGATGAGGACAGACCAGCGGGCACGCGGAGGCCCCTGCTATTGGGCTGAAACCAGGATCCCAGGAAACTACCTTCTTGAGCACCAAGGGCAGAGAGGGCTCCCCCGGCAGCCCCTCCACGCCGTCAGCGCGCGCCGCCTGCACACGCTTGTCCATGATCACGGCCACAAAGAGGTCATCCCTCAGCAGCTGCCTCAGCAAGCCTAGGGAGGCAAGGGGAGGGAAGCGAGGTAAGGGGAGAACAGCCACCAGAGTGTGCCGGGGTCCCTCTCAGACGCCCCTGGAAATCGGTCTGGCTTTTTTTTTTTTTCTTAAAGATTTATTTATTTGTGCATACAGAACTGGGGTACAGACCAGAGGCTCAGGGGCGGTGAGAAGCTTCACCAGAGACAGAGTGGGGAGCAGAACAGGCAGATCGACGAAGTACACTGCTGAGGGGAGCAGCGGGCGGGTCAGGAGAGGTCTGCCACGCCATGTGGTCACCTCCGGGGAAGGCGGGAATCGAACTCATGCGGAGGCGGCTTTAGATTCTCAGTGCTGTGCTTTAACCCGCTGCGCCACCAGGGAGGGCCGGTCTGGCTTTTTTTTTTTTTTTTCTTCAGCACAACTTATTTATAAATGAAAGGAAAAAATCTCAGAAGTTGAGAAAGGTAACACTATTAATACTGAACACAGTCTTTTATTTCTCTTCCAATTCAGGATTTTTTACTTTAACTATAAAGATGAGAAATCACTTTTATAACCTGAAACATTTGCTGAAACTACACTAAACATTCATAAACAATACAAGAAAGGTGAGGCAGCCCGTGCGTTCCCAGACCTGCGTGGCAGCCACTCCAGACCGGTGCAGAGCTCCCGGGGAGCCCGTCCTGCTGAGCCCCCACGGCCCTTGGCTTTCGCAGTCAGACTCCCTGAGGCCTCTGCTCCTCAGAGAGCCATTCACCTCCCGCAGTCACTGGCCACAGAGGAGGGCTAGGGCCACGGAGGTGACTAATTCTACCCATTCTTCTGCAAGTTTCCTGGTGGCCCTCTCCCGTCACCACATCTGCAGTCAGGTGGGTTTCCGTAGCCTCTTCTCTTTTTGACACCTTGCTGAAGCAGTTTTGAAAAATGCAATCACAAACTCAGCTATTCCCCAGAACACGTTATCAAAGATAATCTCCATAGGAACTGACTCCAGCTGTCCCACAATGTCATTCAGGATGGAAACCGTCTTGTTTCTTATTCTCCTTGGTCTAGAACCTTCTCGCCTACACAGATTCTCCTGCATGTTTATTCTTAGGGACTAGTTCCTCAACTTTGTTTTTCACATAGTTGGTTATTAGTCTATAGAAATAATACTAATTTTAATATCCTGTGACTTCGCTGAATGCATTTATCAATTTTAATAGTTTTGGGTGGAGTCTTCAAGGTTTTTTATAAATAACATATCATTTGCAGAGAAAATTTTACTTCTTCCTTGCTGATTTTCATGACTGTTCTTTTTCTTGCCAACTTGTTCCAGGCAGGACTTGCAGTACTTTGTGGAAAAGAGTCCCACCTCTCTGAGAGACTTCACAGCGTTTCCCACCCTGGTCTAACTGTCCACATCTGTCTCCCATTCTGCTGTATCAACTTCCCTAGACTACAGCTTGGGTTTGGCCATCCTTATGATGCCAGAGCCCAGTATAGGGCTTAGTCCAAACGAACACTCAGGATGTGTTGCTAAACTGTTCATCAGGGAGCTCTTGGCCCAGACTGTGAAGAGGCTGCTGACACCAGACTGCACTTTCCTGCAGCTCCTATGTGGAACGGGTCCTCACCTGTCACCAACCACCAGGCCCACTTGCTCCGTGCAAATATAGGCTCCCTGCTCAGAAGCACTTGACAGCTCTTGTATACTCACATAAGGAAAGAGCAGAAGACACTTGAAGAGGTGCACAGGGCTGCTCAGGCACTTCGAAGAACAAGGGTAGAAACCTGGACTTTCCCCTGGAGGCCGGAGTAATTTTCCAAGACGGCAAACTGACAGGACGCAGTATACAGCGTGGGGACTAACTGGGCAGCAAGGCCGGGCGCACGGGCCAGGCAGGAGCACGCAGGGCGGGAGCACTGCCCCCCTTCGCCGCCCCTCTTCCCAAGGCAGCATTTACATGAGGCCACACCAACCCCAGGCATCGCTCATATAATCTGCGCATCCTGGCTCCCACACCAATGGCCTCTGTCCTGGACCAGGAAGCAAGCTTCCCCGCCACGAAAGCCGCCAATATCTCAAGTCCTTGTAATGTGACTCCACTCCACAAAACCCCACGGGCTGTCTCTTCCCACCTTCTCTGAAGCTGCGTATCTTACCTAAGCAGTTGATCTGAAGCTCCTTTGTCTGGGCACCATCCAGGGTAGACAGAAAGAGGGAACACAGCTTCTCCCGAAAATGGCCCGAGAGCATCTCAGCTGCCGCTGGTGACGAGTACAGCTTCCCATAGAGGTAACAGACAGAAGCCTGCACCCCCTCGTTGGGGTAGGCTAGACTTCTGCACAGATGCTCCATCAAGTCGCCTGTCCAGAAAACCAAAGGGCCAGGGGAATCTCACAATGTCAACTGTGGTATGAAACGCCAAACCCTCACTTCCAACGGGGCTCTAATGGTCCCTACTCTAATGTCCACAATACATGCTTTCTGGACACTTAATCAGAAGGTTCAGGAAAGTTAAGGGAGATCTTTATTTGTATTTTGCTGGTTTAAAAAAAAAAAAAGATGGTTCTATTCCAGAACAGAATTTTATTTCCCCCAAAAGGGAGATTTAGAGCAGGTACTTAATTAGTTTGTATTAAAAGCGTGAATAGCAATAGCCCAAGACCGGAGTCAAGAAGCTGAACTTTTCCAAACTGGGCAGCAGAGCTCACTTTGCAGGCAGGAGAAGGAAGCCAGAGAAGGGAAGTGAAGGCCCAGGTGCGCCCAGGAGTGACCCCCCCCCCCGTGGCAGCGAGACAAACGGGGGCAAGGCAGTGGCGGCCACTCACCGCGCTCCACAAGCTTGTCTGCCAGAGCAGGCAGGGCGTCCACTAGCTTGCCCAGAAGGGTCAGGATGGCCAGGCTGCCTCGCATAGAGGGCGTGTTGCACAGCTAGACAGTGAAGACACGCTGCTCTGGGAGTCAGGTACGGGAGAGCGCCCCCAAACGCCTCACACCTGCAGCGTGCCTGGCTCACGGCAGCCAGCAGCCAGCCTCCTGACTCCCTGCCGGACTGAGTCAATTCAGGCCACAGGCCACACACGCCTCAGTATACGTTCACTAAACTGAACTGAAATGAATATACACAGCCTCCCACAGCGTCAAGAACTGACGGCGATGAGGGTAGGGTGGGGGCGAGAGCTGGGACTGTCATGAAGACGGCATGCTGGCCCCTGCAAATACACCTGTGTTATCCTTATCGCTACCGTCACTAGCAAGCGCTCTTTGCCAGACACCAGGATCGAACTCACAGACTCCAGGCAAGACTCCTAACTATTTGGACGGAAATAACCGCACCAGCCTCATAGCGTCGGCTGCTTGGAAGGACTGAATGAGTTACTCACGTAAAACACCTCACGGTGCCTGTGTGTATGAAGGGCTCAGTAAGAGTTAAGTGGCCCCATCATAATAACAGACATTTAGATGTATATACAAACTCAATCTGATAATATGCACGGTAATCATGCTTCCACAAATACAATCGATAATTGTGTAATCATAACATAAATGTGTAATTTATAATGACTCTGCTAAGTATTACGCAAACTGCAGAAACTGGTCAGCTGCCCTTCACTGCACTGTACAGGCAGACGTACGCGGTGCTCCCCTTAGAGGCGGTAGAAGCAGGGGCCTCCGTACAGACGAACGTAGCCCAGCCCAAGCCACGGAAGCGCTACGCCGCGAGGCGTGAGGCCCCTACGAAAGTCCGGCTCACGTTTCGCTACTACTGTGGCAAGGGGCTGCAGCCGCAGCACCGGGGCGGGGCAGCACGGGAAACGGGGAGAGCAGCTGCAGGCTGCGGGCAGGAGCAGACGCGCCCCGGCCGCTCCTGGTGCCACTACTGAGACGGGACCCAGGCGCTGTCCCTCTCCTCCCTGGGCTTCAATCTCCTCCCCGCCCCAGGGGGTGCCCAGCTCGGACGCCGGAGGGCTCTGCGGGGCCCCACCCGCTCACTGACCTCGTTGCGGCACTCATCCAGCAGGCAGTGGGCGGCCTGCTCGCACTTCAGCTGAGTCGTAAGCTGGACAAGGACTGAGTGGACACACAGCGTTACTAGTCAGAAGACAACCGTGGCCCTGAGCCATTCGCACGGCCCTCTGCGCGGTCAGAGCGGGGCAGCGGTCCACTCCTGCCTCCCACTAAACTGTGTGCGTGCCCAAGAGAAAGCATGCGTGGCTCACCATTGTCCACTGGGGGTCCTGACTAGGTATACAACAGACTCCCGCAGGAAGCTTTGAAAGGCCACTAACACCCAAGTCCCACCCCAGACCAATTAAATCAGAATCTCTCGGGAAGGCGCCGAAGCATCTGGGTATTCTAAAGTTCACCCAAGTAATTCTACTGTGAAGCCACGGTTGTGTTCGGGCTTGTATTTCATCTTCACTTTTCCTTCGCTCAGTTTGTTACAGCGCCTTCATTTAGTAAGAACAGACTGTAAGCAGGTTCCTACGAAATAACCGCCTATGAATTACTTTTCCACCCACCCGCCTGTACCGCCGCCTGTGAGGCTTCTGGGGCGTCCACTGAGAAGGGGGAGAAGAGACTCGCCCTAAGTGTGGAGAAGCCACAGGCGACACTCAGCCGCGGCAGAGGACGTTTCTGCCTGCTCCAGGGTGAAAAGGCGTCCCCGGGCACGCAGACGCAGGGAGCAGACAGGACGCAGGGAGCAAAGCAAGTCCTCTCTCGAGCCTTGCGGCCTCTGCCCAGTGCCCTCCACTCCAGTGAAGTCGCTGGGGTCTGCTGAGGGGTCTGTGAGCGAGGCTGGCGCCAGCAAAGGTAGATGGCTTTGGGGTTACAGCCCCACGTGAGCGGCCCCGAGGAAAATGGACATCTCCCGTTCCTGCCCGTGGCAGGACGTCGCGTAACACGTGGATTCGTCCGAATCGCCGAGCCTGAGAGGCGGTCGACGTGCACACAGCTCACACTGACACGTGAGCTGTCGCCGCTGCTAACCGGCGGGGCACGTGCCGGGAGAGCGAGGGCAGGCTGCCGGCAGTGTGGGGGCGTGCGGATGCGCCGCTCGGAAGGGCGAACGGCACGTGGGTGAAGACACTGGCTCGATGCACACGCCCCCAGGAGCCTCTACGGCTCTCGGCAGTGAAGTGGACAGGAGAGCAGGTCTGCGCGTGTTGGTCTCGCTTCCCAGTCGCCCAGGCCTTACTCAAGGGGCCGGCGCCAGGGCCTGGCGCCTACACCGCAGGCCGGAAACGGCCTGCCGTGAACGGCCCGCCGTGAACCTCCTTGCACTGAGGGCGAACCTGAGCGCCAAGCCCAGCCCGGCCCGGCTAGGTGGGCTACACGGCTCTGTCCTCGCTGGAGTGAGCGTGCAGCTGCTTTCCACGCCGCATACTCCTGCCCGCCACACGTCCGCAGATGTGCAGAATGACCAGCTCAGCCGCAGCGTCCTCGCATCCGCTGGGGGAGGAAGTCAGTTAGAGCCAGAGCACCACAGCTATGGCCCCAAGCCATGAAGTTCACGGTCTTGCTCCGCCTTCCATCACCCAGAAGCAACTGGCCTGACAGAGCCAGAAAGGCCCACAAAGACTCCGTGGGGCACCAGATGAAGGACACCATTCGGAGTGCAGGGATCTGCTTACCCAGGGCAGTCAGAGACTAACGAGTACAGAGTCGTCTTCCCCAGTCAGAATACCAGCTCAGGGAACTGAAGTGAGGCGGGAGTCGGTCTTCTCACTATTAGACGTAATCACCCACTTTTATTATCCTGTCCCTACAATTTTAAGCTTCTAGTATAGAGGTTTCAGTTGCTACGGGAAGAACACTTCCAGGAGAGAACGTAGTAATAGTCTCATTGAATTAGAAGCTGAGACTACCGTTTTGAACTCTGTTTACCACTGAGCCGACAGGCAAAGAAAAAAAGGAGTCAGCTGCCTGGAGAGACTGATCCCAATACCAGAGAGAAGCTAGCTGCTGCTAACGGGAGAGCAAGACTGTGCGCGGGCCCCGGCTTCTCGGGAGCCCTCTTATGGCTTCCATGTTCAACAGTACAAGGTAAGGGGAAGCTACAGTAACCGAGAAAAGGCAGCATGGCTGAAGACTACATGCTTCGGGGATGCAGAGACGGCTCACACGTCAGGCCAAGTCCCAGGCGACTGATGTAGCGGCCGAGGCAAACACATGGAAAGGGCAGCGGAAGAAAGAACTTGTCGGTATTAACCACAGCTACGTGGCCAGCTAAGGAAATGAAGACTGTAATGAGAATGTCTGTTTGTATATGTTAACTCCTGTCCGCTCTTTTATCACTTGGATGAATCTTGTTGAATGTTCGTTTTAAATTTTAATCTTCCAGTACACAACATTCCGATGGGGCTATAAATAAACTCAAAAATGAATTGTCATGGCCCAGAGATGGCGCAGAATGACTGCGTCTCCCAAGTGGATACAACTAACACCGGACTTTGCAACTGCCTTGTTGACGACCGGGGCAGCTGTAGCTGTATGAAGGACATTGCCTCTTGTCAGAGAAAGACACAGTTGCGTTGCTGTGTAGGAGTTCAAATACGCGCGTGCAAAAGCATGTGCCTGGATACCAAACAGCCAACAGGGTGACCAGCCAGTCGTTTCCCTCCACCTCAGCTCCAAGCTAACCTTTCTGTACCTGGATGTGAGGTGCTGGGGCTGCAACTCTGCAAACCACGTTTCTCTCTGCCAGCTGGCCTTCCGGGGGTTCGGCCAACTATAGGCAACTATAGCAAGGCCGTAGAAGGGGGGGCTCCCTTGCCCCTTCCTCTGTCCCTGGCTTCCCGTGGCTTCCTGTCTGTGTCCACTCGAGCCGGGGCAGCGCCGCAAAGCCGGATCCGGACTGCGCTGTCTCCCTGTACCTCTCCTCCCGAGAGGTATCCTCCGGTCAGTGCTCTGCTCAGAGTTGGCTCCCAGCACCCAGCGGCCGCCTCTGGAGACCCACACCCAGAGACCCACGGCAGCCAGCAGTACCCGCCCCCAGTTTCATATACTGAGTTCTTCCTCCATGACCTTGTAAGTCTTAACAATTCCAATTTCTTGCCTTTGTTTCCGCAATCCTAAAGGCAGGAACTCCTCTTTCGGTCTTCAGTTATCTAGTAAATGACTATTGAAAGTTTCTTTTCTGTTCAAATAAGTTCTGTGGTTTGTTTCCTGACTGGATCTGAACTGACACAATTCTTGCTTTTTCTGCAAGAATTCTGCCATCCCAATGTTCTTGTCTTTGTCCTCCTCAAGCCCTTCACACACACACTTGCACAGCTTTAACCACCACCTACATGTAGTTAACTTCCAACCAACCAATGCGAATTTAAGGAAAGCAAAGTGTTGTGCATGCCTTTGTGACAGCGCCCATTTAGCTTTTATTTACCAGTCCATCTCCTCCAAACTGCAAACGCTTAGAGATCCGGGACTATGTCTTACCCATCTCTCCCTCCCTAGTGTCTGATACAATACCTGGCGCAGCGTAGGAACCAAGAAAGAAATGCAAAAGTAATGACTGACAACTAGTTGATTTCTCTGTATGTCTCCAAAGTGGAACATTTCAACAAGGTCTCAGATAGTCAGAGCTACAATTTATGCTGACATTACCACTTCTAAGGCCAAACACATAATTCCACCTTACCTTCGATACAGAGGTCTGTGACACTCCCGTCTTCTGCACTGCATAACAGTCCTTGGAGCGGTGGGAGGTAAAAGGCAGATGATGAGTAGTTAAGAGAGAAGCAAGCCCACAAAGGCACACCATGAAGTCTAAAACTAATAGCAGCTTAAGCAATGCCCCAGCTAAATTCAACCCTCAGCACCAACTTGACTTCCAATGTTCCACTCTGGCTTTAAAAGGATAAAAACAATGCAGCACAGAATAAAAACCGCACTCTGGAATGTAGCAGACCTGGGGTAAAATGCCACTTCTGCCAGCTGTGAGCTACAATCTCGCAGCCCTAGGGCCTGTTCTCTTTCCCTTAAAGCACTGTCTCAGCAGTGGAAAGCCCGAAGGGCTCTTGCAGAGAAAAACACACAATGGGAGCGAGCCCAAAGGGCTGCGTCAAAGGAGAAACCTTTTCATCCATCTCATTTTATACAGGAAGAAACTAAGGCCCGGGAGAAAGGACATGACTAAATCAGGGTCACACCCAGGTCGGCAGACACCAGTGTGGACCTTCTGATTCTGTTCAAGGGTCTTCCAGGCTGCATTCTTTGAAGAATCATCATTCTCCATAATCACCTTCCCATTTTTACCAACCGCTAAGCTGTCGTGAAGCCTATTCCCAAACACCGAATCACACAGCTGAGGAAAGGAATCATTTCATCACATGACAAAACAACCTGCCGGTAAATTAAACTGTACCGCTGCACAAGGCCTACATGTTTAAGACCCTTTCTCCAAGCCCCAGAGCAAATATACACGCTCTGTGTGCAGAGTTCCTGGCCAGACTCCCTTTGAATCTCACCGAAAAGCAAGCTCATGAAGTGGGTGCAGACTCTCTGGTCCTGGGCCACCAGCTGCATGACCAGGGGCGTGTGCCGCAGGAGGGCGTCTCGGAAGCAGGACAGCAAATGCTTCTTGCGCACCAGCTTGGGGCAAATGCAGAAAGTATTCAGTAGCAACCAACAGCAACCCAAGCTGTAAGTTTCCAATAGAACTACAAGCCGGTCCTGGAGGGGTCGGAGGCCCACAGGCAGGCAAGGCCGCCCCACGGCCCCGAGCATTCAGCGGGGATATAACAGGCTGAGTCCTAGCAGCCTACATTACATGGCATCTGACCTTCCCAAATCACTCCTGTTTGTTTATGCATACAAGAACTGGGGTGTACGTCAGAGCTGTGGGGGGGCGCTGAGAAGATTTACCAGACAGAGTGGGGAGCAGAACAGGCAGATTCACTGAAATCCACTGCTGAGGGGAGCAATGGGGAGGCAGGAGGCGTCTGCCGTGCCCTATGGGCCACTCCCTGACTGGGGATGGAACTCAGGCCACAGTGGCTGCCCAAGGCTGATGCCTCTGAGACTTGAATCGCTACGCCATCGTGGAGGCCCAACCCAAATCACTCCATTAACTCATTTAAGCCTAACAATGTGGTAAAACAAGCAAAAACATAATACTGATCATCACCATTTTGGAAACAAGAAATCTGAGGCTCAGACACTTTCCCGAGGACTCAGATCTAAGTGTCCCACCAGGTCAGAGCTCTTTCCACTACAGCAGTCCGAGGTGTGATTCCAGGGACCCATCATGCACGTCACTGAGGTAGGTGAGAAAAACAGCCTCCCATGCAACGCAGAAGTCACTTCCCTGTACAGGGAACTGAGTAGTAACTGTGCAAACACTCAAGGCAACAGCAAAAGCCAGGTCAAAAAAGGGGCGACGTGAAGGACAGAACAGGAGCACGGCTACAGGCAAGTCTCTCACCCCGTCAGCCCGTGCTGTCTCGTGCTGCTGAAGTCTTCACCACGGCCTCTCATGGCAGATTACGAAATGACCTAAATAAATTACTCCAAAAACGGATGATCTAGAAATGACCTGGAAAAATTACTCCGTGACTTTCCTTCACCTGACAAATTAGATCCAAGCTCCTCAGCTTGGCTTCCAGCTTTCCACGGAACTGATCTCAACCTGGCTTCAGCCTCACCTGCCCGAACTTTCCTTGGAACACCCCGATTCCCTCTTCAAGCTGCTCCTGCTGGCGCCCACCTCGTGAGGTGAGCCCCTCTCCTCCTGCCCAAATCAAGTCTCAGCCATCTCTCAAACCTAGCCCAAACAATTCCTCCTTTAAACACGCGTCTCCTCGCTTCCCTCGCCACCCGCCAGCACCTACCCACAGCGGCACGTCTAGACCCGGCCCGTGCTGCCCCACCTGCCCACCTGCCTCTGACTCACCGGGAGAACAGCAGCTGCAGCACTCAGGCCCCGAAGGCACCTGGACACCGGTACAGTCGGGGACCCCCGAGGGTGCCAAAACCTTTCCAGGGGACCCGCGAGATCAAATCTGCCTTGAGGTGAACCGGAGGCGCTCTGCCGCTTCCGCGCCGGCTGCCCCCACTGATGGCGGCGGCAGCGCCCCAGGTCACAGGCTAGCAGGAGAGGCCGCCACGCGGGAAGCCAGGCCGGGCCGCCGGGCAGCCGCGCAGCACTGCAGCCCAGCTCGCTTCCGGCCCCCTTCAGCGCTGGGAGCAGGTCCTGGCGCAACTAAAGCCCCGACTGCGCTTAAAAGTCAAACCAGTGACTTATGTCACAGCCTCCTGGCGGCCGCGCAAGTCTCCCGCCATCAGGCCACTGAGGCACCCCAGGGCGACCCCCAGGGCCCGCAGGTCTCTCCTGCCTCCCCCTGCACCCCTCACAGTGCGTCTCAGGGGGTCGCCTGTGCTGCTCCCCCTCTGGCGACTCTCTCACCCCCACCTCTGGCCTTCACCCCGTTCTTGTATGCATAGATTCCGTTACACACACATCACCAAAATAAAAACGCCACTGTGCAGGGTTGGAACCCCGCTTCCTCGGGCAGGCGGCACCGTGGCTGTAACCCACAAACGCAAGCTCCCGGGGGCCTCGACAGCCCCGGGCGGGACAGCCCCTACTTCAGCCTCAGCTCCACCCAGGCGGCCGCCCGTGGCTTGAATTTGAGAGAAAATTGTCCCCCAGCGAGCTCCAGGGGCGCAGGCAGAGGTGGGTCGGCTTGGGGAGCCCAGGCAGCCCACCTTTAGGCCAGCTCTGCTCCTGCACCCCACTTCCACCTGGCTGGTACATCACCCCTCGTTTTCCTGCCCGTGCCGACTGGGCAGAAATGGCGGGGGCGGAGCCGGGAAGACGCGGGGTGCAGAAGGGGGAAGGCGGCCACACACACGGGTGGGGGGCGGGGTCCCCAGACAGTGCGGACAGGGGGCCGGCTGGCTGGAAGCGCTGACGAGGCCCGGCCGTCCGCTGAGGCGGGAAGGCTGCCTGCCTGGGGGCGCAGGGCCGGCGGTGACCGCGCGTGAGGGAGGCGGCGGCTCAGCTCGCACCGACACGCAGGGCTCCGGCAGCAGCTCCAGCGCGCAGGCCAGGCAGAGGCGAGGGGTGGCGGGCAGCAGCCAGCGCGGGTCGTGGCGGTGGTGGGCCTTCTCCAGGAGCAGCGCCGCCTCTTCGTCCCTCCCGGGCCGCGGCAGGGCCGAGTCCCTCGCAGCCATCCTGCAGCTCGCTGGCACGCTCGCGCCGCGCTTTCCCGCGCAGTTGGTGCGCATGCGCGCTCGGTGGGGGCGGGGCGCTTATACACCTTCCGCAGCGGTGGGGTGTGCGGGTGGGCGGGGATCAGACAGCTGGAGGAGTGGGGAGCCCCAAGTGGTCTGCAAGAATTTGGGCCTCCGAGTGGCGCGGCGGGTTAACGCACAGCACTATGAAGCTTTCGGCAGAGACTGCAGCATGGGTCCGATCCCCGGCCGGGAGGGTGCCCCACATGGCGCGGCAGACCTCTCCCGACCCGCCCGCTGCTCCCCTCAGCAGTGTATTTGGGTGACCTGCCTGTTCTGCTCCCCACTCTGTCTCTGGTGAAGCCTCTCACTGCCCTTGCACCTCTGGCCTGCACCTCAATTCTGTATGCATAAATAAATCTTTTTTTAAAGTAAAAATTTAAAAACACAAATTACCCCAAACCCCACAAGGGAACACTCAGAAAACATGTGCCAAAGGGCCAAATAACCAATTTTAGTAGAGGCTTTGGGGGTAAACAAGCCACTCTTGTGCCTTCTCTGGCCGGTTCTGAGCGCTCCGGGCCTGTAATCTACCTTCTGAAGCCATGCTGGTGCAGAAAACACCTAACGTAGTTCACAAAACCAAACTTGCGGGGGGCTGATGGATTCTGTGGGACCCCATTTGGAGTCTCCCAAGCACCTTGGCTTTGGGGGCCCTCTGTCTTGGGAAGAGAAGCTGCAGCCCAGGAGTGAGCTGGGGGCTGCAGGTCCCTCTTCAAAGTGTGGTCTCTCACGCTGCCTGCTCCTGCCTGGGAGTCACCCCCTTTGCGGAGGGACATAGGACCCGGATCCCTCAGACTCAGACTGGGGGCTGAGTGCTGGGGCTCGGCCAGGGGAGGGCCCCCCACCAGCTTGCCCAGCAAGGTCCTGCCCAGCCCGGCTGCGGCAGAGTAGAGACCCCCTTTGAAGCTGGGGGTGGCGGAGGAGCTGGAGCAAGGCTGCTGACCCGGGTCTCTGCTGTGCGTGGATGCCAGGCTTCCTCTTGCCCAGCGTCTGGGGGGCTTCACGGGCTTCTGGGGCGGGCACTCTCCCTCCCAGGAGTCACAGCGCGTCCTGGAGTGTGGCCTCCTCTCGGCCAGCAGGGAGATGCCTGGCCTGACCAGGTTCCTGCCCTTGCCGCTCTCACTGGACAGCGCTCCCACCCTTTCTGGGACCCCACTGCTCCTAGATTCAGGAGGATCCCAGAGCGTGGTCCTAAGGGGAGCCTCTGCCTGAGCAGCTTGTGGTTCTCTGGGGCCCCCTGGTGGCCGTGATCGCCTAGGCTTTTCAGGGCAGACGGAAATGCCACTGGACTGGAACCTGGGGGGTCCACACCTCTCCAGAGTTCTGATCCCTGTTGGAAGGTTGGAGTTTTTTCTTACTGGAGGCGGAGGTCTCTGGGGCTTCTTGGGGACTGGCCTGGAACCCGGGGCCCCCTGCTGCCCTCGGAGCTCCCCGCCCTCCACTCCAGGGAGCTCCATTGCAGCAAGGGGCAGTGAGTGGAGTTCTTTGAGGTCAGAGAGCGAGTGAGAGGCCCGGATGCGCTGCGGGAGCCCCCACTGCAGGTGAGCCATCTTCCGCCGCATGAGGGACTCCAGCAGCAGTCTCTGGCTCTTCTTGAGGGCTGGCCACTTGGGCAGGACAGTGAGGGCGGGGGGGACTCCCACCAGAGCCGCGGCAGCTTGCGGGGCTCCGTCACATGAGAGAGAGGGGCAGGCGGAGGCTAGGCCTAGCGGAGCAGCCAGAGACTGTGGGTTCTGGAGATGCTCCGTCAGCCTGGAGGCCTCCCCTGGGGCCACCTCTTGGTTCCTCCGTCGCCTTCTTTGGGGTTTAGGTCGGGCCTGCTGGGGGGCTGCAGGGACCTCCACCTTGCCCTTCCTGGCGGGAGCCGAGCTCTGGCTGGCCAGATGCTCTCCCTGCCCGCTGGCCACTGGGATGAGCTCCTCCCGGCTGGGAATACGCTTTCCCTCAGGACAGGGAGCGGAGGCCGCTGCCTCTTCCTGCTCCGTGACCTCGTGTCCAGAGCCAGAGAGAGCTGGGGGCCCCTCACTCCCAGAGCAGTCAACTTGAAGATCGGTTCCAGCGGCCTCTCTTCCTCTGCTCCGGTCTTCGCTCCCTCCTCTCCCCCCAGCACCCTCAGATCCGCACAGGCTCTGGCTCCCGACACCCTGGATTTCTGCCGCACCCCCAATCTCTGACGCAGTTTCACTTCTTAACCATTTCTGCTCATCTCCCTCTGGGGCCTGGGCTTCGGAGCCATCCTCGCCCCTGGTGCCACTCTGCTGTCCGTCCCCTTGAACTTGAGTCTCTGCGTCACTGTCACCTCCAGTCTGCCCCTGGTTCTGCCACTCTGATGACCAGGTATCTCCACTAGTCTTCCTTTGTATCAGTCTCAGGTTCACTTCGCTACGTTTCTGGATGTTTCTACCATCCTCACTGCCAACCTCTCTCTCATTTCTCTTCTCCGGTGCTTGATTTTCTGCAATGTCCTGGTCTCCAGCCTGCTCCCGGGCCCTCCTCCACGGTGGAAGAGCCTCCCCAGTTTCTCTAGGTGACCGTCTCCTGTTCCTTCTCTCGGGTCTCTGAGTCTCTGCACCATCCTCATCTCCAAATTCTCTCTGGTTTCTCGTCTCTGGAGGCTCCATTTGTGCTCCATTCTCGCCTCCCCTGTGCTCCGGGTTCTGCCGTTCTGACAAATGGGCCTTCCCGTCGGTGTCCCCTCGTAACTGACCCTGGTCTCCTTCGCCAGCCGCCCAGGTCTCCGGACCTTCCTCTGCTCCGGCCGCTCTCGGACGTCCGTCCCCGGGAGCTGTCACTTCTGCTCGTTTCTCTCCTCCAGCCCGCTCCTCCTGCTCCCGCTCCATCAGACGGGTCCTTCCTTGGCCGTCACGTGCTTGCTCCCCCCGGTCCTCTGCCGCAGCCGCCGGGGTGTCAGCACCCCCTCTGCTCCTCAGGCGCTGGTGACTCCCCCACTCTGGCCTATTAACATCTCCACTAACTTCCCTGCTTAACTGACCCTGCTTTTCTTCCCCAGGCTTCTGGGCGTCTTCGCTGTCGTCACCTGTCACCCCTTTTGGGTCCCTCTGCCTTGGGGCCTGGATGTCCGTGCTGCTGTCATTGTCATGCTTCTTGCCAAACTGCTCTTGGCTTCTCCCTGCCGACGGCTGGCCCTCGACATGAATGTCACCTCGTAACTGTGCCTGCCCCTCTGCCTCCGGTGCCAGGGCCTCCGGTGCCAGGGCATCTGTACAGCCCCCACCCCCACCCTTCTGGCCGCGCCGCGCCCGCACCTGGGCCTCTGTGCTGTGTCCTCCCCCATCCTGGCCCCTCTTCCCCCCAGGCGGCATCTCAAATTCTCTGACAAGTTCGCTGATGGCGGGCGCCTGGTCTCCCCACCACAGCACCTCCATCACCATCCAGTCCTCCTGCCTTATCTCCCTGAGGAGCTTCCTTGGAGGGGGCTGGCTTGCCCCGGGACCCTCACCTCTTTGCAGGCCTCGGGGTCCCCGCCCAACTTGAACTTCCCGTCGTGGCTGTTTCTGGCTCTCTCCCCCGGGTTCTGGGGTCTCCCCAGGGCGCTCACGGCTGTGTTGACCCTGCTCCTCCCACCCTGGTCCTGGAGTCTCTGTCAGAGTCCCGCACCCCGCACAGCCCCGTTTGCCCCGCCCCCGGGCCCAGGTCCCCTCCGCGTGCCCTTTGTGTACTCCTGCCAGGGTCTGTGTCTCTGGTACTTGGATTTGCATCACGGTGGTGCCTGCTCCAGCCTGGCCCTGGTCTCTCCTCTCTGCCTGAATTTCTGTGCTGCTGTCACCGCTAACCTGGCTTTGCTCTGCCCACCCAGGCCCCAGGGCCTCCTCGCCGCTCTCACTTGCTGCCTGACGCTGGACCCCCGAGCCTCGGGTCTGGGTCTCTCCTCCTTCCCCCCCTCTGTCCTCTTTCTTGCTCTTCTCCAATGCCTGGGTCCCCGCGGCCGTCCCGGTGCTGCTCTTCACCAGGTTTCCCCACGCTGGCGTTTGGGTCTCTGCATCAGTTTTGCATCCTGACTGCTCCTGGGCCTCTCCCCTGTGCGGCTGGGTTTCAGAAGGACCCTCAGCCGCAGCCGCCCTCTGCTTTCTCTCCCTCAGTTCCCGAAGGCTGGCTCTCCTCTCAAGCCCCATCTGCTCTCGCTTCTCCCATCCGGGTGTCAGGCTCCCTCGGTCAGTCTGGCTGAGGCCTGGCCTCTGACCTCCCGCCTCCAGGACCCTGGTCTCCGCATCATCCTTCAATCCAAAGCCTACTGGGGGTTGCCTCCTAGGGGCCTGGACTGCCCCGGCCTCATCTCCTCTGTCCTCTTTCTGGCTCGCCCACTCCAGAGCCTGGGTCTGTCCACTCTCTTCTCTGCTTCGTGTCTGACTTTCCCGCCCAGAGGCCCAGGCCTCACGAGGACAGCTCCAGCGCATTCTGGTGGGCATTCTCACCTGCTGGGCTGAAGAAACGAGCAGTAACTCTCTGGAACAGAACGGCAGCCTCCGAGCGGAAGGGAGCTTTGGGAAGGAGGTGGCTGAGGCCACAGAGACGAGGTGGGGCGGCAGGCTGACAGCAGCCCCCTCTGACACTGGCTTTTCCTGGGAGTGGACAGGCAGCTGCCCCACTCTTCGGTGCCTGGCCGGCGTGCGAGTCTGATGGTCGTGGGGACACCAGGGTGCCTGCCAGGCTTCCCAAAAGCTATCCTGAGGGAGCACAGAGGTACTTGAGAAGGAGGAAAAAGAAATGGACTCAGCAGAGCTGAGGACATCCCAGGACGGTCCCTGGCGTGGCTGCTGCCAAGATAGCTGGCACTGTGGCCATGGCTGCTGGAGGCGCCGCTGGCAGGCCCACCTCCCCTTCCGTGCCCATGGCTGGACATGAGCGCCCAAGCCCCTGCACACGTCAGGGCTGAAGAGGAATTCAGGGGTACGCTCCAAGCAAGGGTCACATCTCATGGAGGGCTCTGCCCACTTCTGTGGTGGCACCTGTGGGCGAGAACACAGGATTGCGGTCTTTGCACACGTCCCACAGATCAGAGGCATTAATCTCCACCATGCCAGTGAGGACACTGGGACTCAGGCCAGGGGGAGTCACTTCCCTTAGAGCAGACAGCTTGCATTTGTTCGAGAAAGCATGGCTATTTCTGCAAGCCCTCACTGATGCCACCAGGGCAGAACTGGACCTATCTTCCAGACACAGAAGACATGATACCAGTGTGCCACATGTGCTCATGGAAATAAAAGCGGAAGGGGGTGGGGATGGAAAAGCCCCACTAGGAGCTGACATTTGACCGGAGACCTGAATGAACAGGGGGCAAACCAAGTGACATCTGAAGGAAGAGCACCGTAGGCCGAGAAAGATCAGTGCAATGGAACAGGCCACGTGTTCAAGGACAGCGAGGAAGCGAGAGGCCCACAGGGAGAGGGGAGGGAAGCGCTGGGGGCAAGGTCAGGCAAGCACAGGACTGGCTGTTGAGCCAGGTGGTGCTAAGTTCCGCAGGGAGTATATCCACAAGGGCCCCTGCAAGGTTTTGAGGAACCAAGCTCCCCAGTGACAGGGTAGAAGCCAGGCACAAAAGAAGGCCTGCTCCCAATAGCGGCAAAACGAGTCTCAGCCACTAGAAATGTTGCTGGGACTGCAGGTCGGGCTGCCGGCCTCGTGCCGCAGCGATGGCTTCAGTCTGTGACCTCGGCTTTGATCGAGGTCGACAGCTCACGATCTAAAAAGGAGGAAGAGAGAGGAGGTCATTCTTTCGACCGTGTGGAACGCAGCTGAGTGGTTGAGAGAGAGCGGCGACTGGAGCCGGGCAGGGCAGAAGGCAGTTTCTACAGTCCAGTCGTTTCTACAGTTTCTGCAGCTGAACGGAGGGGAGTCTGCCCAGGACTGTGCCAGGCTGTGGCAAGTGTGCTTGAGATATGAGTGACCAGTTATGAGAAACTGTAAGGGGGCAGCCTCCAGGCCAGAGGGCGGTGCCAGTGGCCAGCTGGCTAGGACAGGTGGAACTTTCTACTCCCCCAGTCCTTGGGACAATTCAGCTGGGCCCCTAGTTCCTAGCCATCCCCACAGTTAGTTAGCAAGTGGGGCCGAAAACTCCACCTCCCATCGGGCTGGTCATCCGTGTTACACACTGGCTGGGAGGTTGCCTCTCTCAGGATATGGTTTGTAAGTAGATGGATTGTGGAACTGTGAAGGGGGCAGGGATTTGGGGGTCCAGGGCTTGGAACCTGCTGACGCACTCCTTGGCCAGCCTGACTTCCCTGATGTGATTTCGAGTTCACAGAAAAGAATCTTGTCCCGAGTGGTTGAGACAGTCACGGAAGGAGGTTTGTGGGGTCCCCTCACCTTGATGGTCTTCTTCATTCTTGGATGGGACCTGGTGACCTGGTGCCAGGAGTGCCGGACCTGCCAGATCACAAAGAGGAAGAGGACGAGCAGGTTGCCACAGCACCGGGGGTCCCTGCAGCTGCGGTGCTCGGGGAGGAGGGCCCGCACTGGCTCCCACTCGGCGCCCTGGAATGGCCCCACCAAGGCACAGGCACCCAGCAGTGGCAGCAGCATGACACGTCTTAGGTCAGGCCGGTGGTGTTGGGGACTTGGAAGACAGGACTGGATGGCTGGCCCAGCCAGGGTGGGGTGGGACGGCTCCTGCCTCAGACCACCTCTGTCACTGAGGCCACCTCACAAAGCGTCTGATGCCCCAGCCATGGCTCCTCTTGAACGTGGTCACCAGGCTGGCTTGCATACACTGTGGCTGGTGGGTACAGAGTTGGGGAGCTTCCCTGGAGGAGTTAAGGAGAATTTGTCTTAAACGTGCTTGTCGTCTGCAGTGAGGAGACGGGGCTGCCCCCATGTACAAGGGGGTGACGGTAGCCGCTGTCGGCAGCCGCTGTCGGCTTGATCTTTCTTCCTATTTCTTTAACGCATGTGTCTGTCTTCCCAACAGCAAACATGTAGTGAAGGTGACATTGACCCTGTGTCTGACGACCCAGCACTCCTTCCTCTTTGCACTGTATCCAGATTTTCTGTTAGCGGGCGACTTTTGCCATCTCAGAATCAATAGTGGTGGGGAAATAAATGCCACCCTGAAAAACATCTTCCACCAAAGTTTGTATTCAAAACACTGCGGACTGGACCCGGCAGGGTTATAACCCAATCAGAAATGGGCGGGCCTTAGGGTCAGCAAAGTGATGGGACAGAGTGTTTACAGTAACAAACGATACCAGTAATAGCAAATCAGAAAGAAGGGGGCGAGACCTCGAGCAAAAACCGAGTCATACGTGTAAATACCCTAAAAAGGGCGTTTTGAAGCATTTTTACTGAACACATGCAGTTTTGAATACCAGGCAAATTAACTATATGGGCAGTCTCAGCCTCCTCGGACGATCCTGAAAGCACCGCTGAAACCGTTTGTTCGGCTGTGTTAAGTCTTGAGCGTTTACCACCACTTTCCACCAGCTCACGGGCCGCCCAGAACGCAGCCAAGGCGACTCGTCGCCCAGGAGGCAGCCGCTCGCCCCGCCCCTGGGCGTGGCCCCCGCGGCCGGCGACGCCACTTCCGCTTCCTGCTGCGCGCGCGCGGCCATTTCTCCTCGTCCGTGCGACTTTCCACCGGCGGGTGCAGCGCTCGCGCCCGGGCTCCGGCAGTGCCCCTCCAGGAGTGGGAGACCGCGGCACCGCAGCCATGGTGAGTGGGCGGCGGCCGGGGCACTCGGCCCGGCTGATCCCTCGCTGGCCTGGGTCCTGCGGGTCCGCGCCGTCCCCTGCGCCGGGCCGGGTCGGAGCTGGGGAGACCGCGCAACCCCGCTACCCGGCCCCGGGTTCCAAGTCCCGCGGGCGCGGGACCTCGACAGCCCGGCCCGAGGTTGCTCTGGAAACCGCAAGGCTCAACTGCTGCGATCTGGGTGGGGCGCCGTGCCGCAGTCTGCGCGAGCGGCCGAAGGCCTGGGTGGGCGGAGGGGCAGGGCCCGGCCCGCGGGAGACGGACCTCCCCACGTGGCAGGGGGTGTAAAGTTGGGTGAGCAAGCTCCGTTCCACCTTTTTTATTTCTCTGGGGTCGCTGGAGGATGGTCTGGACCCCTGGCTCCGGGTCCACGTGCCCCAACCCATTCCTGATGTTCGGGGGAGGAAGATGTTCACACCCCGAGCCCCACGTGCCAGGAGCTTTTGGCGATCGGAGACCGCGGGGTGACCCCGACTCCGGTCTGGACTGTAGAAAGGCTTCATCTGCGAAGTGTAGCCTCAGAAATGAGAAACCACGTGCCACTCCTCTAAACTCTTTGGTGATCTCGAATTTTGAATCAAATCGTGCGGCTGCTTTGGTTGACACTTGGTAGGGAGGGAAGAGTTTGCAAAGCGCAGCCACTTCCATAAGAGGTTTAACCCTTCCCTCGGATCTTGGGTTCGAGGGTACCTCCCTCCCCTCTGCACTCCACTCCACGTTCAGAACGCGAAACTTCTAAAGCAGTCTCCTCTTAGGCTGTGCTGCTCCGTGAAGTTTTGGAATTTGATGGTCTTGAGTTGAATTTTCCTGGGTGCAGGCTGCAGGGGATTAAATTCCACCAGGGACTGCATGTTGTGGGCCTAGCCCTAGGGCTTGGTGAACTGGGTGGGTGAGGGAGCAGCGTTTGTTACAGGTTTTGACAGGCTCAAGAGTGGGGAGAATGGATCGGCCTGGTGGTATGATTTCTTTCATTCTTTCAGTGAAAAAATTAAGGTGGAAAATACACAGCAATCAACTCTCAGGCTGTTTGTGAGCTCGGTAGTTTGAGTCAACCTTTTTGTTGTAAGTTGGTACTAGAAGGGTGAAGTGACCCCTCCTGATGAGTCTTCCTGCCCCTGCAGTCGTCCCCTTGGGTACATTTGAAATTTACTGGGAGTAATATCCCAATAGAGATCCTAATTTCCAGAGATGGGCTTCGGGGCCGGAGTAGAAATACCTGACATTTTTAAAAGTATGGGAGGGACTGGAGTGAGTGTCACTGAGTCATTGTTTGATGAGCTAGTGTCCGTAAGTTGTGAATTCTTACTTAGCCATCAAAAGAAAAAGGCCAAACCGGCAGAGGGAATAATAGTGAAAAAATGATTGGAAACCCAAAGGATGAATAGCAAGAAAAAGGAGAACAGACAGGACACGTAGACAGCACAAAAGGAGATTTGAACCAACTTACTGGCGGGAGTTAAATACTCCAGTGATAAGACCGGAGTAAAAAGAATAGAAAACAAAATGTTAATTTAGAAGAGAAGATCTCAGCAAAAAAAGAATGGCTAAAAAGTGAGGCTTGAATAAAATGACAGTGATGTAGTACAAGAAGTAGGTAAAGTGGTAATAACTGCCAGCGCGTCAGTCTGCGAGGCAGATCCCGGAGCCAGGACCCTCGTGTGGACATAGAGGGTGGCCCAGCGGCCATGGGGAGCCTCGCGGGCCCTGCACCAGGCGGCGGAAGGCGCTCTGCGAAAGCCAGGAGCATCTGTAACGGGCTGGCTGCCTACCGGGTCTAAAACCATTTCCAACACATTTCGAAGGACTGATAGTAGTAAACCATGTTCTCCCAGTCAGAACCCAAGTGAGTCAGACACTAGGGAGAAGATGCTTTGGAAGAAGGTAGCAGGAACCCAGGGTCAGTTCGTGAAGCGCAACAGGCAGCAGCTCCTGCCCCGTGACTGCAGGCGTTTGTTTCCTTCTCTTTCTAGTAAACCTGTCCTTTTAAAATGTGGGCACGGCGGCCTCCCTGTGGCCTAGGGGGCAAGTCTCAGCGCTATCCCCACCACGGTATCCGATCCCAGGGCAGGGAGTGACCCACAAGGCACTGCAGACCCCTCCTGTCTCCAGTCTGCCCCTCACTCTGTCTCTGGTGACTCCTCTCCTCGCCCCCCACCTCTGGCCTGCACACCAGTTCCTGTATGAGCCTTGGGGAGCCCTCAGCTGTGAGCTTGCTCTTGCTGTTTGCGGTGGAGCCCTCGGAATCAAGCCGGAGGCCCACTGGGCAGTGCTGACTTCTGACCCTCCTACTATACTTCTTGTTTTTTGTTTTAAGGTAAAGTTCTAATTTTTTTTAAGACTTAATTATTTTATGCATTGTGCATATGAAACTGGGGTACAAGCCAGAAATGCAGGGCCGGTGATTCACCAGAGACAGTGGGGAGCAGAACAGGCAGAATGAAGTGCACTGCTGAGGGGAGCAGTGGCGGGCCAGGAGAGGTCTGCTGTGCCTTGTGGGTCACCTCCAAGGCAGGGATCGAGCTCACACTGAAGCAGCCACTGGTGGGCCTTGCAGTGCTGCACTTGAACCCACTGCGCCACCAGAGTGGGCCCTGTATTTCTTGTTTTTAAGGGGAAGCAGGCAGGCCAGTGTCAGTTGAGGGTGCCTGTTTTGGGAGCGGGGGACTGTGGGGGGTAGATTCTGACTGTGGGGGGTGGATTCTCTTCTTTTGTAACTTGCCTGGGGTGACTTCCGGTTCAGGACTGACTGAGGCTGTGCTTCCCCGCAGACTGAGGCCGATGTGAATCCGAAGGCCTACCCCCTCGCTGATGCCCACCTCACCAAGAAACTACTGGATCTTGTTCAGCAGTCGTGTAACTACAAGCAGCTTCGGAAAGGAGCCAACGAGGGTGAGGCAGCGGGCGCTCGGGAAGGGAGTTAAACGCCCGTCTCTGGCCTAGACCTGCAGTTTGCAAAGGGCACTACGCGTGACCTGAGGGAGAGCCGCGGGGTGCTGAGAGCGGCATTTTGGCATTAGATCTAAAGGTTAATGAACTGAGAGTGTTTTAGATCCAACAAGTGTTAGCTTTTCACCACGCATGCCCTCTGCGAGAATCCAGATGGACCAGGCGGAGCAGCTCTGGAGCCAGCTCTTGCCTGGGACTCCAGTCAGTGTGCACACGGTCCTGGAGGCCTGGGCCCAGAGAATGAGCTCAAATAAGCACCACTTAGGCAGTGCTGGGGCCGGAGCCGCCCCCCCCTCCCCCCACCCGCTAAGCACCTGCAGGGCGACCACGGGTGTGGTGCTGGGATGGGGGCGTGGCAGAGGGGTTGGTTTGGCTCAGGGTGGCTTCTGACAGGACTCTGAGCCCCACCATGCATGTGTCTTGGGTTGCCCAGTCTTTCTTGCAGCGGTTTCTTTTCCTTGGGGATTGCTTTGCTCGGCTGCCCACCCAGCCCCACATAATCTGTGGCCCTCTTCTCTCCACAGCCACCAAAACGCTCAACCGAGGTATCTCGGAGTTCATTGTCATGGCTGCCGACGCTGAGCCCCTAGAGATCATCCTGCACCTCCCGCTGCTGTGTGAAGACAAAAATGTGCCCTATGTGTTTGTGCGCTCCAAGCAGGCCCTGGGGCGGGCCTGCGGGGTCTCCCGGCCCGTCATCGCCTGCTCTGTGACCATCAAAGAGGGCTCGCAGCTGAAGCAGCAGATCCAGTCCATTCAGCAGTCCATTGAAAGGCTCTTAGTCTAAACCCGTGGCCGCTGACTCCTGCCCTGAGGTCGTGTATCATATTGTCTGTGTTAGCATGTGGTGTTTTCCACTACCTTCCGTTGTTATAAAATATTGTAGTACGGAAGCCTGTTTCTGCATTTTTGTATTGTTTTCAGGTCTCTTCTCCCGCCCTCCTAACCCCCTCTCTGCCACATTTTTCTCCCTTATGCAAGTGAACCAATGCCAAAACAGGTGGAAGCAGGGTGGTGATGCTAGTGAAGGGCAGGAAGCGCCAGGAGATCAGGGTCCAGCTTTCAGGCCCTCACTGCCTGCTGTGTGCGGGACTTGGTGGAGGTAGATAAAGGGCCAGGGGGCCACGTCTCACCCAGGAGGCAGTACGTGTTCTGGGAGGTTGTTTGTGTACGTCCTGGTGTCGTTTGCTAACGTGTCCCCGCTGTGCAGTGTCCTACAGGACGTTAGATGCCATCATGTGGCCGGGGCGAGTGGGGTGGTTGACCTAGGCCTCAGATGTTAAGAGGGACAAGAGCAGAGTCAGCTGGTGCTGGTGCTGGTTCTGGGCAAGTCAGAGACCTGCGTGGAAGCCACAGCAGAGTTGATGGAATCCGAGGGAATGTCCTCTTTGGTGAATACTTTCCTCAGTGGACACTGGTGCCAGCACTGAGAGCCCTTCCCTGTGTCCTGCCACCATGGGTGTCAGAGATATGGATCCTGGCCACCACAGATGACAGTGTACTGTGCTGTTACGATATGAGAGTCCTAATAAAGAATATATTCATACTCCAGTGTGACAGATGCGTGGCTCTTGTCAGCGCCCAGCTGGTACCCTGATGGCGAGTCAGGTAAGGGAGGTGCTTGAATTGGCTGAGTGGCTGTCTCTCAGCAAGAGGTTAACTATTTTTAGGAAGTAATCAAAACATAAAATACAGCAAAATAACACGATTAATACAACCTTCCTGCAAGCAGGTCTGCCGGCAGCAACCCAATTTGCTCAGACTCAGAAGCGTGAGAACGGTACCTGTGCCAACAGTTCTCGAGGGTAGTTTGTTACGCCGCAAAACTAACGAGCTCCCGAGTACACAGACGTGTCAGAGCAGCAGCACACATGGTCCTAACAAACTGGGCCGCAGAGAGTACCTGAAGTTGGCAGGACCACAGACGAGATGTTCCGAACCAGCCACGTCAGAGAGCCTGGAAATGGGGACCCGCGGTTGGTCCCGGTGCAGTCTGCTGCAGTGAGACACGGCGGGCAGTTGGCTCAAGCCAGGGAGCTGGAAGTCGCAGCTCCTGCTGTGTGTCTTTTCCCAGTATGGTTTTACAGTTGGAATTTCTGGATGGAGGGATGGGGTGGAAGGGGAGTTTGCAGAACGTATGGTCCAGTTTGCTTTTCTGATTTTCATTACTTTCTTAAATACTTATTTATATATACAGAACTGGGGTACAAGCCAGAGGTGCAGGGACAGTGAGAGGACACACCAGAGACAGTGGGGAACAGAACAGGCGGATCCACTGAAAAAACCACTGAGGGGAGCAGCGGGGAGGCAGGAGCGGTCTGCTGTGCCCTGTGGGTCACTCCCTGGCCGGGGATCGAACTCATGCTGCAGTGACTACAGATACACAGTGCGGCACCTCATCCCTGCGCCACCAGGGACGCCCCATAGTGGATCCTTAAGCATGTTCTCCCCGTAGGTGGCATGCCGGTTGGGTGTCTTTTTTTGTATGACTCATGTCTAGCATAGATAGCACAGACAGAGGTTGGTGTCTTTAAAAACCAGGGTCTCCCTGGTGCTACCGGGGTTAGCATCTCAGGGCTATCAAACTATGGCCTGAGTTCCAACTCCCCCAGAAAGCCGACCCATGTGGCGCAGCAGGCCTATCCTGTCTCCCCACTGCTCCCCTCAGGGGTGTATTTCAGTAGATCCACCTGTGATGCTCCCCCACTGTCTGGTGCACATCTGGCCTATACCCCAGTTCTCTGCAAAAATAGGATTTTTTTTTTAAAGATTTATTTATTCATACAGAACTTGGGTACAGGCCAGAGATGCAGAGGGTGAGAGGATTCACCAGGAACATTGTGGGGAGCAGAACAGGCAGATGGACGAAGTACACTGCTGAGGGGAGCAGCTGGCGGGTCAGGAGAGGTCTGCCATGCCATGTGGATCTCCTCTGGGGCAGGCGGGGATCAAACTCAGGCGGAATTGGCTTAAGCTTCTTAGTGCTGCGCTTTAACCCGCTGTGCCACCAGGGAGGGCCAAAAATAGTATTTTTTTAAAAGGCCCACCAGATAGGCCTCACCTAAGGCCAAAGGCAGCGTCCTCCAAGAGCAAGTGTGTTTTGAAGTCCTGAACAATTCCCCGCTAGTAGGCAGGTTGCAGAAGTTTCAAGACTTCTGATAAATGATTTCCGGGGGCGCCTCACCCTTTCAGTAGGGGGTTCCCTCTTGCCAGGGCCTTGGCACCACCTCCTCCCAGGGAGCATTACCACTAGTGGACTTAACGTTTGTACTTACTCGTCTTCGACCGGGCCAGCCAGAGGCTGCCCCGCTGCTCCTAGGGACGCGGGTTGGTAGTTTATAGAGCAAAGCCGTGGGGCGCTCCCGGGCCTTCGGCGCAGCTCCCTGACGCATGCGCCGACCATGCCTGCCGCCGCGCTTCTCTCCACGGCCTCCTGCTCGCACCGCCACCTGGCGGATGGGGGCGTGCTTGCAGCCGGCAGCGGGCAGCAAGCACGCCCCCATGAAGCCCGGTCTGCTGGTCTGCTGTCTCACCTAAAGCTCACCAACCCGTTATGCTTATTGTAAAGATGGGGGAGCAGAGGGTCGCCCAAGGTAACTTGCATGTGTGTGGCGGAGCCAAGGTACAGACTTGTGAGATCACGAAGCCTAACCAAGCTCCACTGCGGTGCGATGGTCGCACCCGGGGGCCCCCACCGCAAAGCGTCGTTGCTTGCCATGGAAACAGACCACAAGACTGCCACTTAGCACCAACGAGGGGCTGTGGCTAGCATCCTTCAGGCTTACTGCTGGATGCTTGTTTGCCTTCGTAGTCATTTTCGCTTTGTAAATATGAAGGGAAAGAAACCCAGACTTGGGGAAGGCCACAGAGGGCACAGAAAAGCCTAGAAGTCACCCAGGGCTTTCTCCCTAGCCTGGAGTCCAGGATGGTCTCCTTACCCTCCTGCCTGCCGGGATCTTGGCAGCATTAGGCACTCCCTTTAGAAGCCAGTTTCCATCCTGCCGCACTTCAGGATACGAGCTATTTTCTCAACAGGAACGAGGGCTAACGATAGTAAATGGCTTTTAATTATCATGCAGTGTCCTCAAAAGCATCTCTTTACTGGAGAATTACATGCTCTCTCCCTCAGATGAGGAAAGAAATCTAAACCAAATAAAGGAAGAACAGGTTAAAAAATCAAACCAAACACGCATAGAGCTCAGAGCACGCTCCGAAGCTGAGAGTCACAGGAGTGACCTGACCCTCCCTGCTCCCCTCATGTTCTGCTCACCCTGCTCCTTCAGGGCACAGGACCTGTGGCCAGTCCTCCTGGAGTATGGAAAGGGACGAGGACAGAGGGATGGAAAAGGGAGAAAAGGGAAAGACACCCTGCCTCTTGTCTCCCGTTAGGCCCTCTTAACTTCTGGGCCTATCTACAGCTCCCCTGAAAAGCCAGAATAACCATGGATGCCAAATTCTCAGTGCAGTAGAAAACGTGGCTTTAAATACTTGAAGTCACGTTATGAAAATGCACCATGAGGAGGTTTGCTATTTACTCATGAAGCAGTTACCAGAATTTAAAATTTATGCTGTTTCTGAAACCTGATTTTTAGCTCTCATTAAGACAGGAGTAAGAAAGGCCCTCAAGAACATCATCTTGCTAGGGCTCGTCACTTCCGAAGCACGCTCACGCCCCTCGGCTGTTGTCCGTGATGGTGTGCTCCCAGTGGGGTCAAAGTTCAGCTGACGCAGACCGGCAAGTGGTCTCTGGAGGCAGGCTTATCCTTCTCTTTCGGGTGAAAGAACTGCACACAGCACAAAGCTAGAGCTCTTTATTCAGACCGCAGAGGAAGGCACGGCAGAGGGGCTATCCCCATGGCAACAGTTTCATCAACAGCTCCTCCTTGGCCTGCCAGGTGCAGGAGTGACAGGATTCAACTGCCAGAGTGTGTGGGGCGTCCCGGGTGTCCGTCAGTCCTGGAAGTGCTTGGTGAGCATGTCCAGCAGCTCCTGCTTCTTCAGCCCACCCTTCAGCCCGTACATCCTGCAGGCTTCCTTCAGCATGGGCACGGTGAGCTTGCCCAGGGTGCCCTGTCTGACGTGGGCCCGCAGCTCCTCTTCAGAGAACTCCACCTTGGGCTTTTTGCTTCCAGGACTTTCATTGTCTGGGAAAAGCAAGCGAGTGAGGGAACTGCCCCCGGGGGCGCAGGGCCCTCAGGAGGCTCAGGCTGTCCGGCTGGGCTGCCTCCCCACACCGCTAGGTGTATAGTCAAGGCTGCTTCACTGAAGCACCAAAAAATGCAAACACAGCACTCTTTGGAGGGTTCAGCGCACTGTGGGCAGCCCCTGGCTCGGGGGAGCACGTTCTTCCCCCCTTGTTTCAGAAAACACTTCCAGAGGACCCCACACGGTGGTGAAATGTGCAGGCTGGGCGGCGAACACCAAATCCCTGGCTGTGCAGGTGACGCGCTCGGTGAGGCTCGGGACCAAGGCGGCACTTGGAAGAGAGCACAGCATCCCCGCCCACCCCCGCCGCGCCAGCCCTCGCGGGCCTCAGGGAAGGCAGGCCCAAATTCAGTCCTGCTTAACCAGAGACAGCCAAAAGCATTACGACCTAAACCAGAAGTGGGGTGAGACCCCAACATGCTGTCCTGAAAAATGTCGGGGTCACGGTAAAGAGGGTATCGGTTTAGGGGTAAGGAAAGACCCGCTGACCAGGGAAAATGGCCCAGGCCGCATAGGAACAGGGGTACTGAACTCCTCCGCGCTAGCCTCTGGCCGCCAGCGGCCTCGCTCCCCTGGGCTTCACTGCCACACGAGGCGCACGCTGAGGCGGGCAATCGGGAGTGAGCACAGGGACGCACGCCTGGCCCGCGGGCGCCCGAGCCAGGCGGCCAGCACGGGGGTGCAGCGCAGGCCTGCTGAGCACGGACGGAAGCACACCCGCCCCGCTCAGCCAGGGCACCGCGTTCTCTGAGGCAGGGGCAGTTCTCACTAGAATTATAATGTCTACTGGAGGCCACTGCTGACGACTCGCGGCGCCCCACCGCGCTGGCACCAACTGGCTGGGGCCCTGGGCCCTACCCACAGCCTCTTCAAAGGCGAGGTGGGTAATGTGTAGCGCAGCGTTACGCCAACAAAAACCTGGAAACGCCGAAGGCAGTTACGCGACTGCAGCAAGTAACTGCAGCAACCACTGCTGAGCAACAAAACAGCAAACTAGAAGAAAACCAGTTTTTTGTGCTGAAATCTGGATGCTTGTCCAAGTAAGCCTGTAGGTGGTACAGAAACGTGTCAAGGGAGCTCGGCCTGTGCCAGGACCCCAACGACAACACAGAGCAAGGCCCGGCGTGCACACCCACTGCTCACCTTGCTTCCGCTTGGCAACCCTGCCCTCAGGGTTGTAGCCGGGGGGGTAGACGAGCTCCTTGAACTCTTCCACCAGGGGGCCCAGCCTTCTATCCATGGCTTCAACCTTGGGCACTGCAAAATCCAAGCACAAGGAGCGGCGTGGTGGGTCCCGGGCCAGGCTTCCAGTCCGCGCCCAGCGCCGCGAGGACCAGGAGAGAAAGCACCTAACCCTCGAGGGCGGCTCCCAAGGAGGCAGCTGACCTAGCCTGAAAAGGGCCCCCAAGTCTCCCTCACAGGCACCCCACAAACACCTGGGCTCCGGTCCCAGGTGGCTCTGCCAGCGCTCGGGTCCCCACCAGGGCCAGGCCACAGGTACCCAGACCCCCACCCTGAGATCGACTAGACTGGTCCGGAGTGAGGCCAGATGTTTTCAAACGCCGGGGGACGGGGCTCAGGGTGAAACTAAGAACCCGCACCCCAGAGGATGCTGCGCCTCTCGGGGC
>NW_004567105.1:2384085-2402364 GCF_000260355.1 Condylura cristata
CGTGAGGGAGTGAGGGGCCAGGGCGAGGGGTGAGGGCCAAGTCCGGCGTGCCATGTCTGCACAGTGGTCACCCACAGGCCACAGGACGCTCCAGCCAGAGCCTGGAAGGACAGCGCTAGAGGAACAGCTGTGAGGGTCACGGACTTGGGGTGCAGAAGCTGCGAGTCGGGTAAGGCAGCCAAGAGGGGGAGGCCAGGGGCCGCTAGGTTCTAGGAAGCACTAGAACAGCCAAAATTGTTTGGAAAACAGAGGTAGGACAAGAAAAGATGACTCCTAGGTAACAAGCGGCAGGCTACGCCGGGGGCTGGGGCCAGGGGGGCTGGGGGGCTGCGCCGCCGCCGACGTGGGACTAACAACTGATGGCTCCGCTCTTCGACCTGTGCAGCGCTGGCTACTTCCTCCAAGCTCAGCACTGGACCAGCTTCAGGAGGGACCTGCGCAGGGCCCTGAGGCGGGGGCGGCGTCATCGCGGGCCCTGGGCAGCCAGCCTGCTGGCGAGGCCTGCGGCTCAGGCTCAGGGCAAGCGCTCGGGCCGCAGGCTAAGTCTAGACCCGGTAACAGCAGCGCCCACCAGTGGGGACGAAGCGGGGGACAAGGGACCGCAGGGGCGCGCACAGCCAACGCTCAGTAAACGCCGGGACTGTTCGTCGGCCTTGACCGACATGGAGCCCGGTGGCCCAGTTCGGAGGCAGGTCTCGGACGACTGGCTCCTCCTCCTCCACCACGGAGCCGCTCCCCTGTAGGGAACGAAACTGGGCCAGGAGAGCTGAGTGTGGGCAGCGAGACTGAGCCTCTCAAGGGGCGAGGACGTGCACCCACAGGCCTGGGCCAGACGGGGATGACCAGAAAGCCGCCCGTGAAAGACCGCCGCGGCCGAGCCGCGCCTGCTCACAGGTCAGGTCCGCTGCCTGCTCGGGCTCCAGCAGGTCCAAGGCCAGGGCCTCCAGGTTCCTGAAGTGCTGCTGCAGCACCGGGTTCTCAAAGCTGTCGCTTCTGTTAAGACAGTAACAACCACAACGAACGCTAAGAAATAAAAACATCAACATTTTTTTTCATGCAAAATAATAAAAATTAAGTAAACTGAGGAAGTGAGCACAGGTCGCTGGGAATAAACACTGCAGTAAAAGAACTGGGAAGCTGGTCCCGTGCTGCCATCGACGGTCCCGTTTTCCACCTATCCTCCGATGCCAGAGAACCAAAAGCTCATTTAAAAGCATGTGACGCCTGTGCGTGGGGCCTGCCCGGGAAGCCGTGGGCAGAGAAGAGGAGGTGACAGGCCACGGAGTCCTGAGAAAAGACAAGGCGGTGGCAGCGGAGGGAGATGAGGAACCGGGCTCGCGCCCTCCCTCCCCAGCAGCAAGCAGAGCGACTGCAGGGCCAGAAAGACCCACTTTCCCGCAGGGGCGTCTGGCAAGGCTGCCTCACCCTTTCAAGCCTCTTTCCTCATCTGTAAAATGAGCATAAAGCCAGCTTTCCAGACACGGCTGGAGCTGTCCCCAGCAGCGCCTGACACGTGGCAGACTCCTGATAATGCTTCACTGGCCCAGTAAAGGGCACCAGCAGCAGGTGGCCTTTGGAGCAGGCTGGTATTACCTTGCTCGGGGGGGCAAAGGCAGGGAAGCAACCCAGAGACAAAATAGGGAAAGCAGAAGAACTGATGTCTGCGGCCACCCGTGCAGGCTCCAAGAGGGCCTACGGGCACACGGAAGCGGCAGGCGACAATCAGATGACCCCCATGCTAACTTCCTCTCGCTGTGTGATAGAGCAACCCGCAGCGAGCAGCCTTGTCCTCACTGCTGCTTCCAGATCCTGCTGGGTGAGCAGATGTGGCTCTCTAAGCACGAGGTGAGCAGCTGAGAGCCTCAGCACTGTTCCAGAGTCTTCGATAGGGAAGACTATGGATCAGACAAGGCCAGCTCCTACCAGCTAAGTGGAAAGATGAAAATCACGTTCTCTTGCTCTATGCCTGACTCAGATTTCTAGTAAGACTTTCAACTCAGGAGGCAGCTCCAGAAGAAAGGCCTGAGCTGGACCCGCCACTCACCTGTACTTGAAGCGGAGCTTCTGAACAATGGCCTTCATCTTGTCCACCTGCTCCGGGCTTGCCAGGACTTTTTCAGTAAAGGGTACCTTCCGTTTGTCGTCGGCGTAGGGTAGGAAGATAAGCTGGAAGCCTGGAGACGGGAGGTGAGTTTTCTGAGACTTGACATAACAAGCGGTTTCAGTCACCAAGTTGTCAAACGTTGGTTGGCTCCACATCCACCCTTTTATGGCCTGAGGCGGGGGCTGGGACCGCACAAGTCCCATTTCTCCTCTATCCGCTAATGCCTGCCGGGTTCTGCATGGAGCGTCCAGAGGGAGCAGGGAAGGCTGGTGCCCTGCTGGCACTGCCCGCCCAGGGCTGCTCCCTGGCCGCAGCAGCAGCTGGCGGCACTCAGACAATCTTGCAGAGCCAGCGGGACCGTGCCCCTTCCGGCAGGCTAATCCCAGCTCCATGTAGCCCTCCTCTGAGCGTCGGTCTGCGCGCTCCCTCTACCACGTGCTGCAGGAAGAGAGAAGGGCTGTCAAGTGGCTCTTGTTCCAGCCACTGGCTGGTTCTAGAGAAATGAAAAATCTGGACTGGAACCAGCTGCAGCCACCAGGTGAAGGGCCCTGGCCGGCACACTGACCATACTGAGCACCCCCATTCGCTCTCCCCGCCCTAACATCCGCAGCGCCGCTACTGACCGCCTCGCCAAAGGCCCGCTGAAAAGGAGCCGTGGCCTGGGGTCAGCCCCAGCAGCACAGAGCATGAAAGGGGGACGCTGGAGTTGAGAGAGCCGGCTACTCCCAAACTCTGATGACCAGGGCTGGAAGTGCGGCTCGCTGAAGAGTTCCTTTCTCGAGTTCACATTCACCAGCGAGGCTCAATGAGGAGGAAGACTGCCGCCTGCTGGCTACTCTGTGCTGCGTGTGCTCACATTCATCTATCTCATTTATGAGAAAGGCATTCCAGAATTCTCTTTGCAGATAAGGAACACAAACAGAAGGGTAAGTCATTTGCCTAAGCTGCTCAAGAAACAAGTGGCAGAGACGCCTGAGACTATGCAACCTCCGTCGTCAGACACGGTCCAGAGGGAGGGGAATTGCTCTGAAAAATCAGACTTTCCACGCTAACTTATGTTATGACCTCCCTTTTTTGTATAATCGTAATATCAAAATATTCTGAGCAACTTTCAGCTTACAATTGGATGGCCTCAGCCGCACAAGGCCTGCCTGGCCCTGACAAGCAAGCCCTGCACCAGGGTGAGAAATTCCTCTGAAGTCAAGTGACTTGACAACTGGCTGATCAATAAAAGCAAAAGGGCTGTTTCTGCAAAAAAGGGCTGTTGGAGGAAAACCCAAACCTTATCATTCTACTATCTCACCTAGCCTTCTGTTCAGCTTCTAAAGAATTACTCAAACTTCCTACTGTCTAGCCTTTAGTTATGGAAATTCATCCAGGCTGCCTGTTTTAAAACTAGCCAGGTTTTTTTTTTTTTTTTAAAAGTTTTTTTTTTTTACATACAGAGCGGGGGTACAGGCCAGAGGCTCAGGGGTGGCGAGAGGCTTCACCAGAGACAGAGTGGGGAGCAGAACAGGCAGATTGAGGAAGTCCACTGCTGAGGGGAGCAGTGGGCGGGTCAGGAGAGGTCTGCCACGCCATGTGGTCACCTCCGGGGCAGGTGGGAATCGAACTCATGCGGAAGCGGCTTTAGCTTCTCAGTGTAGTGCTTTAACCCGCTGCGCCACCAGGGAGGGCCACTAGCCAGGTTTTTTACCTTCTCCACCTCAAAGCAATCCACAAAGCCTTCTGGCTAGTCTTTCAGGATTCTACTATCTAGTCTTTAGATAAGGAAATTCACCTATGTCTCCTATTCAGAGCGAATTAAGCTTTCTACTGTCTAGACCTCAAGGAAACTCACTTAAAACCTTTTAGCAAGTTTCTTTAAAGAACTTTTTCCAAAACTTGATTTGCTAAGAAATTTCCTCTTCCTGCCTCCCAGGATGTCTCAGGTAGAAAAAACCATCAAGTAATAAATAAGGTTTAAGGGCCTTATTTTTATCAATCTCCACTATAGTAATATCATGCACCTATGTACCTGTTTTTAACCTTGATTGATTTTAGAATGTTATAATCTCAAGTAAAGGTCAAACCGACCCCAGACTATTCTTAGAAAAAAAGTGATTGTGATCTCAGCCCCTTCATATGCTAATGCCACCCCACTGCCCGCTTGAAATGTATAAAATAAACCTCTGCTGAAGGCAGAGCAGGAAGATTTGCACCCAACTCCGACTCCCGTGTCTTCCTCGCACCCGCTCCTCTCCCCCTCTTGGAATCTCCACACGCCGACGCCTTCTGATCTTAGGGTCCTGCCTGTGTTGCCTCCAGACACCTCAAAAGTTGGAGCTGGTCTCCGACAGAAAAGCAGCTTCCGAATGCAGGCCCATGGCGTCTGACTCTGGAGCCCTGGCCTGCACAGAGCCTCCCCACTTTGGCACAGCAAACACTGACGGCTGCCGGGGTGCCCAAAAAGGCTTCCGATAGGGCGGGGCTGGCAGTGAGAGCTCTGTCAGTGACTCGCAAACACACCCTGTGCGCTCAGTCAGGTCTCCCCATGCACGCATGCGTGCTGCCCAACTACCTCTGCGGCCTTCCCCACCGGTGCACCAAATTCACCTGGGAGCCCTAAAAGCACATTTCCCAGGACCTGTTCCACGGCCTCTGGCACCCAGGTCTGAGCTGGGACCCCAAGTGATTCCAAAGCCTGAACCAGGTTTCGGAGGCATGGGAGATGGAGTCCACTTACCTGGGGGAGTCACCTGAACTTTCTGGTCATCCAGCTCCTCTTCCTGTGGCATTAAGGCCACAAAGTAAGGGGGGACATTCTGGCGGGCGGTGTATCTGCACAGCGCCACGACTTTCTTCTCCAGACACTTGGTGAGCAGAGCACTGAACAGGGTCGAGCTCCCTGGAACACAAACATCGCCGAGTCTACCCCCATGCTCCCCCTCCTCTCTTCCCGCCACGCCACCCACAACTGCGCATCCACATTCTCTTATGCCTCTGGAGGGCTAATGATGCTTCGATAAAGGGCGATGGACCCAGGCCTGGAAGCGAGGGACAGCAGAGGCACCTTCTAGAGACAGGAGTCTGGGCACCTCCACACTCCATTCAGGCGTGTGGAAGGCTAATTACTGACATAGGGCCAAAGACATAAATAAGCCCCAGTTGCTTCTGAAAACCAGTCGGGTCAAATGGGGCAGGGGGTTGCGGCGGGGGGGGTGGGGGGGGAGTTGCGGGGGGCAGCAGACACGGCTGTCAGCACAAGGGAAGAAGCTGGGCCTTTTGTTTTACCTCCACCGGTTTCTAAAGTGCTAACCCGGCACGGCCGTGGATGTGGGCAGAGCACACGAACACATTAGTGCCCCTGAAGCAGGCCGTCACCTTGTTCGGCCCCACGCTTCAAAACAGGCTGGCCCACGTCTGCACTTCCAGCATGAGGAGACTGCGCGGGTCGCCTGCTCACTCCCCAGGGCCCCGCCACTTACCATTTACCTGGGACTCCTCGGGGTACACGAACAGGCAGGGCCTCAGGTACTGGTGCAGCTTCAGCATGACCAAGGGCTTGAAACCGATGAGAACCAAGCCTGGTTCGAAAAACCGCTTCAGCTCTTCCGTTTCTTCTTTCTCCAGTACAATCTGCCGATTCCCGTAGATCTGAAGGACAGGAGGATTAGGAGAGCGGCACAGAGGTTCCAGAGACACACATGGGGCCTGCCCTTCCAGTGCCCCGTCCCTCCCGCTCTCGCCGCGAAAGCGCTCAGCGGTGCCCTGACTCAGGGGCTCCCACCACACCTTTAGGGAGACCTCTGCCAGGGGCCCAGCCGGGCAGAGTGGGAGGCAGACACACCCACACACCCACTACTTCCTAACATGAATGTTTGCGGTTTGATCTTAGGTATGCAACTTAGTAACATGACTCGGGAAGGCAGATTTGGGTTTTATGAGCAAAACCAGCACCCTTTAGGGACAATGGGTCAAGAAAAATCTTCAAGATGGAAAAGTAGCTGCTTCCAAAATGGAAAAGGAAATTTCTGGTCGCTGTCTCTGTGGGAAAGTAGGGCAAAACCCTGGCGTGAAACTGACACCCCAAAACCATCTCATCAGGTGGAGCTGAAATACTAATTTAGTATCTTAATTTTAGTCACTAAGTTGATCATTCTAGGTCCTGAGCTTATGCAAAATCTCTCCCACACTTTACATAATATGAAAGGCTGACTCATGGCATTTTATTTTTAGCTGTCAAACTCTCTACAGACTGAGCCCGAGGCTCGGCTCGAGGGTGAGGGCTACACTCGAGGACTTTGTGCTGTCAGCAAGGAAGGGCGGTCTGTATCATTGCAAGCACAGGAAACAATCGTTGGTGTGCCAAAAAGCTCTTTCCCTTAAAAAAAGGGTGCACTTCACCCCACCCCCCTTCCCTGCACACGGCTCCCGGGCTAATGGCAAAGTATCTTCTGAGCAAGGAGGGATGTCTGTGAAGATGCCCGGCAGCACCTGCTGCGTGACCAGGGCTGGCTTCCAGCATCGCGTCTGCTGACAGTCCAGCCTCAGGCCTCACTGCTCGAGCCGCCGGAGCAGCGCTGCAGTCCTAGCGGCTGTTCAGAAAGCCGCACAGGCTCCTAGAACCGCTGGCCCACCTCTCCCGCCCAGTCAGCTCAGCCGGGCACAGTCCAAAGAAGGCTAACACACCTGCGAGCGCTTGGTGTCGCTGGGCAGGAGCAAGCTGCCAGTGTTGACATTAAACGTCCGGGTCTTGGTTCTCACTGGCTCATTGGTCTCCCGATACAGCCGCACTGGGGGGGGTTTGAAAGCTTTCTGGACCATGTTGTAGATGCCCACAGAGAACGCTATGTCTTTGCTGAGCTTCAGCTTCAACCTGAGAGAGAGAAAAAGCAGAAAGCACAGACTGAAAGATCCTACTTTCCTACCGAAATGCTCTCGTGGCCCCAGCCTGCATTTCTTTATTCTCTCCACTATCGGAAGCCAGCCGTCAGGATGTGATTAACATGCTCTTCAGCCAATGTGGAGCTGTGATAACATCACCACCGAGGCTGGCTCCCAAAATGAGCTTCTGCACAGGTGGCTGGATACATACAATGTCACGTCCACACCGAGACGAGGAGGCGGGGCTGTTTCACCACCAGGCCGGCCCCACGCCCACCTCCCCACCGCTTCCCCCGTTCAGTCCTAACCACGGGGCCCGTGCGCAGCACCTGTTTCTGCTTGTCGAGTCCCCTCCCCTTGCTTTTCACATGAAACTTTTCTCTGGGAAGCACCTGCCCCTGCCGAGGGCTTGGGGGAGCGTTAAGGTGCCATGCCTTGCCCTGGCCAATGGGACCAACTGACCCAGGCTCAGGCCTATGTTCTGTGGGGCAAGATCTTAAGCAATGACCGGAGGACATGCCTGAGATGACACTTTCTGACTCCCCAGATCCTGGTCTCAGCGCTTCCCATGTGCCTGCCCTACTCAGGATTTTGTGTGGGTGTGTGGAAACCACCTCAATCAAAGCCCTCCTCAGCCCTGGTCACCTCAGACACTTGCCACAGAGGCTGATCGCCGTCCCCGTACAGATGAAACAGAGACTTAGAGACGCTATCTAACGAGCCCACGCAGACAACCGATAGCCCAGGAAGGTCTGATGCAGTCACGCACTTTTCCATTATGACACATTTTGCTCCACAGTATTTATGGCAATCTCAAAGCAATCTCAAAGGGTTGTGATGACGGCTAAGTGAATGAACACGCACAAAAATGCCAGACAATTCCTGGCGCACACCAAGGCGCGTTAAAACCATGTTACTTGGTCACAGCAAGAACAAGGCAGATCATCTTTTAGGCCTTGAGTATCAAATAGCTCGTTTCACTATTACTGATGTCAGATTCCTTGATCAGGCTCTGGGAATGACTCTCCCCCAAACGGCAGAACAGGCGGAGTACGTAAGTACCACGCCGTGCCGGGCACTGAGCCTGCACCTCCCCACTGAGCCATCACTAGTGCTGCGCGGAGGCACCTTCCTGCTCCCAGGTCACTGGCATCGGAGCAGTTACAGGACTCGGCCCAGGTCACCCAGCAAGGGGCCTGGACTGAAACCAGCAGTTAACTGACTCGCTCTCCTATGTGCCCGCTGCTGCCCACACAGAGCGCTGCCCGGCACCCCGTCATCCCCACAAGGGGGCAGGCGGCAGGGCGCCTGCTTGAGGAGAAACGGTCGCTAAGGCAAAAGAAGCCAGTGACAAAGCTACAACCATAGCCTGAGCTGACGTGGGCCTCTTCATTTCATGGATTTTCTAGCAGAAAGATCAGCAAACTCAGAAACTGTTCGTAATGCCCAAGGGTCACAATCCCTTCTATTGGGAAACACATGAGGAGAGCCTGCGCTTCTCAGGAAGCAGCACTGAGGCGCCCCGGGGCTCTCCCGTTACCTCTCCCTCTAGAGATCTGACAGTCTGGCTCCTATTGCTCTCGATTGTTAGTGTGCTGCTGCTCTATATTCGTCTTAGAAGTGCCTTTTGGGCCCTCCCTGGTGGTACAACGGGTTAGAGCACCGCATTATGAAGCTCTGCAAAGCCACTGCAGCACAAGTTCAATCCATGTGGGCCAGGGAGTGACCCACATGGCGCGGCAGTCCTCTCCTGACCTGCCCATTGCTCCCCTCAGCAGTGTACTTCGTCAGTTGGCCTGTTCTGCTTCCCACTCTGCCTCTGGTGAATCCTCTCACCCACCACACCTCTGGCCTGAACCCCAGTTCTGTATGCATAAATAATCTTTAAAAAAAAAAGAAGTGCTTTTCATTTAATCCTCATAATAAAATTTCCTAACAAGGCGTGGCTGGTACCCCAACTGACAGCAAAGAAACAAACCAGCGAGTGCAGCTGAGCTCTGCGAGCCCACAGCCATCTACCCAGAGAGGTGGAGAGCTGGCTTGGTTTGGGGAAACAGCGCATCAGCTCTGCAGAGGAAGAGAAGCAGGGAGCTGTGCGATCCTGCAATACAGCAAGGCTTGCAGAGGAGCCTGGCGAGGCGGCAGCGCCAACCAGTTAGGCAGCCAGGGAATGCACTTGTCACGGGACTCGTGGGCGCCGACCCGGGCCGAGCCACACCTGCAGAGCACGCGCTTCCTGGTCTCCTTGGCGCGAACCTTCCGCAGCAGGTCCTCCAGCCGGGCCGATGCCTCACAGTGCACGCCGAGGTCCTCATCCTCTGCCACACTGATGATATCTCTGTAGAACAAGGAAATATCAAAGCCCCCATCTTTCTTCAGGTGCATCAAGTCGAGGCAGATACCTGTACAAAGACAAAAGGCAGGGAAGCAAGTTTCAACCCAAAACAGAATTTTTTTCAATTAAGCCCAAATACGCTTCTAAAAGCTCCCAAAGGACCAGCGGCCTCCCTGGTGGTACGGGGCACTACCAAGCTGCTGCCAGCCAGAGGCTGGGGAGTGACCCACAGGGCACAGCAGACCTCTGTCTCCTTGCTGCTCTCCTCAGCAGTGCACTTCGTCAATCTGCCTGCTGTGCTCCCCAAGCAGTCTCTGGTGCACCCTCTCACCCCCCTCCACACCCCGGACCTCGGGTCTACACCCTAGCTCGTGTGCATGGATAAATAAAATAGTCTTGAAGAAAAAAGAACCAGAGTGATATTAACATTTCCGGAACTTGAACAAAGTGGTTACGGAAATCAACTGCTACAGTGACTTCCAAGAACTCAATCAAATAACCACGATCCTTGCCTCTGGTCAAGTCTGCAGATGGCTGACGCATGGCCACGGTCAGTGAGGATGTCACGCAGATCCCCCCACCCCCACCCCAATTCCCTCGATTCTTTCGCTTTACTCTGCACGCCTGACAGCAGCTGTACAGAGGCAATAAGGTGAAGCGCCCAGTGAAAAGAACAGGGGGTCGCCACCTGTGTCACGGAGATCCCCGGCCTTGGTCCTGGCCCGGCTGGCGCTGGCGCTGTCGTTGGCATGGGGGTTGTCCTCATTGGTGAACAGCATGATCCGCTTGTGGCTCATCTTGAACTGGACGTTGCTAAAGAGGTTGGCACAGACCCACAGCACCTCGCTCAGTGAGTAGTCGGATCCATGGCCAAGAAGCTTTTGGAAGTGCTTTTCCCCCCGCTGCCCCTTAAACTGGTCGAGCTCTAGCACTCGCTTGGCACCTATCAGAGAAGGGGATCAAGTGGCAGAGAAATGAGACAGTGCCGCTGGCCACCGAACAAGGCTGACCGAGGGCCTGTGTCCCTCTCTCCCCGCGGAGCCGTGAATCCTTCTACAAGAGTCCCCGCCCAGCTTGGCTCCCTGCACCTCGGCTTTCGCAAGGTCCCACCGTGGGGGGCCCGTGCCCAGCATGTCCCGGGGCCGCTCCTGCCACTGCTCCTGCCACAGCGCGCTGACTTCACGTCCACGCCATGGAATTAGGTAGCTACACTGCTTAAGGCACGATGCTACTGCACACTTAAATACAGTATTTCAATGCAGCGCGGTCACCACTTTTACATGTACCAGGATCCCAAAAATGGTTGTGGCTCGCTGTATCGCGTGCTCCCCTTGTTGGCTGGCCTGGAACGAGTCTGCCGCGTCTCCGGGTGTGCCTGCGCCTACGCCAGACGGCACCCACTGCCTTCCCTGCATCCCTCTTGTTCAGGCGTTGGCCTTCGAATCTAAGGAAAAAGCCCACCTTAGATTACTACTCACCTGGAGTGTCTAACTCCTGCAAGACATAAATATTCTTGAAATTCACGGAATTTTTATCCTTCTCGGTACCATAGAACACCACTGCCAAGAGATCTCGGTCACTGCTTATGATCTTATTGGTGTACACATTCTGGATACACTGGAAAAATAAAAATTTAGTTCATAGTAAACTTAAGCTTACTACTAAGCTTAAGTTCCATAAGTGCCTGGCACACAGAAGGTGCTTGGCACCTATTGCTGAACTTGTACATGGTTCTAGAAGACACGAGCCCTATCTTCAGCCCTACATCAAACTCAGTGTGCTGGGCATATATATGTAGCTATAACAAAAAGTAGAGTGTGGTATCTAACAGAAATATAAGCAGCCCCTACCAAAAGAAATCACAGTGTATTGCAGTTAACATACTTTGAGAGAGGAAATACTGCTTTATAAAAGTAAAAAACACCAACAGCCCAGTAGTCAATTCAGAAAACCTGGCTTTGAGTCCCACTAATATCACCTAAATGTCTGAGTTTGGACACGTTACTTGATCTTCCCTCAGGAAGGATGGTGCAAGAAACAGAATTTACATATATAAAATAACTACACGTACCACGGCCCACCTGGAGGCTCGGGGTCAAGTCTCGGCGCTACCACGGCTATGGACTGAATTCAACCCCCGGCCAGGCAGCTGACCGTGGCGAGGGAGACCCCTCCTGCCTCCCGGCTGCTCCCCTCAGCTGTGTATTTCAGTAAAGCTGCCTGGTTTGGCCCCCACTCTGTGTCTGGCGAGTCCTCTCACCCCCCGCACCTCTAGCCCCAGCTCATCGAGGCACACACACAAAAATAACAATTACATGTACAAAGGTTTATGCTAATGATAAGTATATGTGACCTGAAAATAAGTCTGTAATTAACGGCATCTTTTGAAATAAAATGCTCAAAATTATACAATTAAAGAGAGATCAGTATCCCAGGAAAGATCTATTGATCCATTTGAACTAAAGTCAGCATCTGATGTTCCTAAAGCTTGGTCAGTCCTGGGAGCCCTGTTTAACCTGGCAGCACTGGCAAAATTAAGCTTCTGAATGCACAAAGCCGAACAATAAACCAACCAGGTGAGCGCCTCCATATCCCGCCTAATCGGCTTTCCCCCACAGCGCCTCTCTCGCGGAAAGCAGAAATACCACTGGCTAGTCACTGACAATCATCTGTGTGGCAGTAATGACATCTATAAATACTTTAATCTACTCTAAGCTGTTAACATATGGTGTGGGCTTCTGTTAGATTCCAAGAATTAAATCACAAAAACAAGTGAAAATAGAACTTTAGAAAATGTTCTAAATGTTCATCGCTTCTTACCAAATAGGATATGCGCATCTGGGCTGTCTCCTTTACTCACTACCTCCTGCTGAAGTCTTAGGGCCTCAAGGGTCCCACAGACCCTGTAAAATGACACACGGAACCATGGGTGTACCTTTCTGGAAGATACACACCTTGATCACGCCCTCAAAGCAGCCATGACTCAAGACAGAGTAAAGCAACTGCCTCCAAGAGGCAACCAGCAGCCTCAGCAGCCCCTGAGGCCTTGCTGGAAATGCAACTTTTGGTCCCAGCTCCAGACCTACAGATCAGAAATGCTGATTCTGGGCGGGGACCTGCAATCTCTATTTCTGCACCTTAGAGGGGACTTTGATTACCAAAAGTCTGAACACCACTGCTTCACTGTTAACATTTAATTAATTCTTTTTTTCAGCTGAAAAACAGTGTGATTTTGCCAACTGCAAGTTTGTTTACAAACTAGAAGAAGCTTCTTTTGGTTCCAAATTCCAAAAATATTAGCCAAGAAACGTGATAAATCTTTAGAAATTCTTTTCTGGAAAAAAAGTAAAAACTTTTCTTCTATAAAGAAATAATATTAAGGTAAAATTACATAACAAAATTAATCATTTTAAAGTGAACAACTGAGTAGTGTTAATCACATTCATAATGCTATGCAACCTTCACCTTATCTAGGTCAGGCACAGCCTCACCACGCCAAAAGCAAACTACATCCACTACTGCTGGTAATCGCCAACCTGCATTCTCTACGTATCATTTATTCTATATTTTATATAATGTAATCATATAACATGTAAATTTTGTCTAGCTCCTTTTACTTTATTTTTTCCCTTTTACGCTTAACATGTTTTTAAAGCTGAATCACCTTGTGGTATGAATCAGTACAATGAATCTTTTTCATGACTGAGTAATAGTCCATTGTGTGTAAAAATCACTCTGTCCGCTCAAAATGTTTTAGAATGAGATACAGTGGTTGTACAGCACTGAAAATTACACCTCAATTTAAAAAACAGAAAGATCCAACCTCCCCAACTAAGTGAGATAGATACTATTAAAGAAAATGTTCTTTATTTTATAGATGAAGAAAAATCCCAATAGGTACAGCAACTCTTTAACATCTCACAATCTGTAAGTAGCAGACTTGGGACTTAAGTAGCCGTTTTTGATCCTAATGGGTATGTATATGCCTAGGAGCGGAAATGCCGGGTCATTTGCTGGTTCTGTTTACCTAGGAGAAACTGCCAGTGTGTTTTCCACAGAAGCCGATTTGCTTTACATTCATACTAGCAATAAACAAGAGCTCTCAGGGCTCCACATCCTTACCAACACATTTTAATATCCTCATTTTTTTTTCTGTTGGTTTTATAAATTATAGCCATCCTAGTGGGTGTGAGGTAGTGTATCGTGATGGTTTTGACTTGCATTTCTCTAATGACTAAAGGCATTGAGCATCTCAGCATATACTTACTGGCCATATGTATATCTTTAAAGACGTGTCTATTCAAGTCCTCTGCTCATTTTATTTTATTTTTTAAGATTTATTTATTTATGCATACAGAACTGGGGTACAGGCTAGAGGTGCAAGGGCAGTGAGAGGATTCACCAGAGACAGAGTGGGGAGCAGAACAGGCAGACTGATGAAGTACCCTGCTGAGGGGAGCGGCAAGTGAGACAGGAGAGGTCTGCTGCACCCTGTGGGTCACCTCCAGGCCGGGGCTAAAGTTGCATGCACACACAGTGGCTGTGGCCAGCTTGCAGTGCTGTGCTGTAACCCACTGTGCCACCAGGGAGGCCCCCTCTGGCATCTTAAAATTAGTTAGTCTTTGTTGTGATTCTCTTTTCAACCAACTTCAAAGTATCACCTGCAAAAGGGCTTACTTCTGTACCATAACTGCGGGTATTTCCTTCCCCCCCTAACACCCCCATCTCTACAGAAGGAAGAATCTACTTCTAATACAAGGTTAGTTAACACAGAAGGTGGGAGCAGTGTATTTACCAAGGGTCCCAGTCCACACCAAAAACAAAATGGGCTTATGCTCTAATACTGCTGCTCTTTTTCAGCTGCAAGGACAGGTACTGCTTATCATTCATAAACATATTTATCAGAATCCATATTTATGAAAGTGGTGTTAGGGCCCTCCCTGGTGGCAGAGGGTTAAAGCACAGCACTATGAAGTTAAAGCCACTTCAACACGAGTTTGATTCCTGGTCAGGGAGTTGACCACATGGCGCGGCAGACCTCTCCTGACACACCCACTGCTCCCCTCAGCAGTGGCCTCGTCAATCATCCTGTTTTGCTCCCCGCTCTGTCTCTGGTGAAGCCTCTCACCTCCCCTCTGACCTATACCCCAGTTCTGTATGCACATATAAATCTTTAAAAAAAAAAAAGTGTTGTTAATACTTTTGAGGGAGGTATATCTGTTCAATTTTAAAGATTTATTTATTTATACATACAAGAACTAGGGTGTAGGTCATGAAATACAGGAGTAAGAGGACTTACTTGAAACAGAGTGGAGAGCAGAGCAGGCAGATCTACTGAAATCCACTTTGGAGGGGAGCAGCGGGAGGACAGGAGGTCTGCTCCTGTGCCCTGTGGGTCGCTCCCTGGCGGGAATCGAACTCATACAACAGTAGCTGGCAATAGCTTGATAGCACTGAGACTTTAACCCTGGCACCACCAGGGAGACCCCACTTGTTCTCCTTAATTAAATAAAAAGGCAGTCTTACCTGGATGCTCATGTCAAAAGGAGTCAGCTCATTTTCACCCTGAGAGTCAAACATGGCCCTAGAAGCATCAACCAAAAAAATCAAGCTGTCTCTTCCTGAATATTTATGTTCTCCTACAGGGAAGAAAAAAGAAAAGTCGTATCTGCCCTGTGGTCATATTTCTCATGTTAATCATTCACATAAAACAAAGAGAGAAAAGTATAATCTAAGAGTTATAAGGTGAATATCCTTAAAACCATCACCCACATAAGATACTGAATCTTACTGCTCCCCTCCTCAACCCCCCCCCCACTGAATTCCTCCTCACGTCCCTGGAAATGACACCCCCACACTCCTGAAGGGGAACCAGCATCCTGCCTTTTGGAAATCACTTATTTGTCTTTATAGGTTATCATACAAGTGACCAATCCTAACACTAGCTTTGACTTAAAAAGTGTTTTTAAGCCTCTAAATCGAGGGATATCCCCTTTATCTCTTGTGACTTATTTGATGAAAAACCAGAAGTTGTATGATAGTTATTCAGCTTCTGCATTTTGCTGGCTACAGTCTTCAGATGAAGAAGAACATAGTCTTTCCTAGTCAGAATCTAGAACGGCTTCATCAGATTCAAGTGTTTTGCTTTTTTTTTCTGGCATGATTACTACACAGTGGAGCAATCAATTACTGCACAAAAATAACCAATAATGTAAAAAAAAATGGTTAAATAAAAAAAATACATCCTAGGTGATGTGTTTTTCACAAAAAGGCATATGATGTGTGTCTCCCATTTTGATACTGCTGCTTCTCACATACAATAAACATTACTACCCATCTTTTGTAAAGCAATATAACAATGTGTGTTCAGAACCTTAAAGAGAATCTTGACCCCAGCAATATGTCTTAACACGTGGAAAACCTTATGCAAAATTTTCCTGATTGTTTGATGGAAAAATAAGAAACTGAAACAACTGCAATGCAGAACAGCAGGTAGAGTGAATAAACTATAGCATATTTAAGATGAGTTATAAAGTCCATACATGCCTACAAGAGAGGCGGCTGATGTGATAGGAAAGACTGGCAGAACACCAAGTTACAGACGTGTAAACATTCTCTATGAAAATGGGCAAGTGTATATGCACTATGATCACAAGTATATAAAAAAATCAAAAGCAAAATGATGTAAAAATAAACTTTGTAATAAAAAAAAATCAAAAGCAAAGGGGGAACAAAAACATATATGTAGTTAGGAAACATGAAGGGAATAAACAAAATACCAAAATCCGGAAGCGATCAGGTTAAAGCAGACTACATAAGCTTACTACAATAAGTTTTATTTTTTAACATTTCTTACATGTTTCTCAATTTTCTAAAATTTATTTACTTATGCATATAAGAACTGGGGTGTAAACCAAAGGTGGGGGGCAGCGTAAGAATTCGCCAAAGACAGAGTGGGGAGCAGAACAGGCAGTGTACTGAAATACACTGCTGAGGGGAGCAGCAGAGGAGACCCGGAGGTCTGCTGTGCCACATGGGTCAGCTGAGTATCAAACTAGTGCTGCAGTGGTGGCTGACAGCTTGATAGCACTGTCTAACCCCTGAGCCACCAGGGAGGCCTCTGTTTCTCAATTTTATTTTTTATTTTTGATGTTTAGAGAGCAGGTTTATTAGAAAAATAGACATGAGAGTAAAGGACACTTGCATAGGCACAAGCAGGGAGGAAGAGCTGCCCCAAAAGGGACAGGTTTGCTGAGAAAGGCCTGCGTGGTTGCAGGCTGGTGGCCTTGAGGAGAGCGGCCTCTGCTGAGGGAGGTAAGTAAAGAAAAGCCCAGGCAGGTAGAGGTCACAGGTGGGCAGGAAAACTGCTGCCCTGCAGAGGGACACAGAGCAGGTGAAAAGGAGCACTTGCATTGCACAGGTGTGCAGAAGGACTGCCACCTGCTTCTCAGTTTTAATCAAAACATTTAAAAATTTTTCTACCCAAAATTTAAAGTAACCAGTATGTAGTTCCATGTGTTACTATGTTGCCTGAACATGTACTTCCAGTCCTAGAGGCGATGGTGAAGGAATAGTGGCTGTATTTGAGATTCACTGGCGCTCAACGAGAGAACGCAGGGAAAGTTCACACTGAAAGACACTCAAAGTTGCTTACCACCTGCTTCCAGGCCCTCCTCCTCCTCCTCCTCTTCTTTGTCATCGTCCTCGTTTTTGTAATAAGACTCCCACCCGGACATGCTGGTTACTGCTCACTAGGTTAAAGTGTTAAAATCAGCAAGTTAAAACCTAAAAGATTTTGACTCCTAGGCCCCTCGAGCTCTGTCCCATGCGCTTGAGGTTACTCCTGAGGAACATGGGTGAAGCGTCGGACTGCCTGCAGTTCTCCACAGCCGTAGTGCAGAGGTAAGTGGGCTTAGGGATCATTCCAGCAGCGGCCTCGACCTCGCTATTCTCATGGCTGCTTCAAGGTCGATAGTGACCCGGGGTGGCCACTGTGATGTAGGGAGGGAGGTGCGGGGACGCCCAAACTGGGGGGCCCTCCCGCCCGCTGCCCCACCTGCCCGACGAGGGATTCCCGCTCCAAGGTACCCGGATGCCTTAGCGAACCCAGGTGTCCTCATGCCGCCCAACCCCCGCCCCAACTCCTCTGCCAGCCACGGCCAGCGCCGTCTCCTGCGCGAGGGGGTCAAAGCCGGGGGCCGCCTCCACCAGGAGCAAGGGACGGGGACCAGACGCCGACTCGACCCCTGAGGTCCGCACACTCCGGCGAGGGAGGCACGCACGACCGAGCGGACTAGGCAGGACAGAAAGCCCAGGGCCGCGAGCCACGCACGCACCACACAGCCGGGTCCAGCCTACTCCGAGCGCCGCGAACACTTCCGCGGAGACGGAAGGCAGCGCCGAGCTAGCGCGCCGCCGGGTCTCCGCCCAATCAACGGCCGTTGCGTCATCACGCCCGCGCGCACTCCCCCGCGAGGTGCCACGGCCCCCCTCCTCCCGCGGTCCGCCCGCTTCCCCAGCTCGCGCCGCTGGTCCGCGAAGCCCCGCCCCCTCCGGCGAAACCCCGCCCCCGCCGCCCGTCCGGTCGGTGCGCACATGCGCGCGAGCGCGTCCCCACCCCTTTTCCGCGCGGACCCGGCCCGTCCCTGCTCTGTCACCTCACAGTAGTCGTTGCCGGTGGCGGGCGCGGGGGCGCGAGCAGCGCTGGGCGGCCTCTCCCCCGCCCCTCAGGCCGGGCCCGGGCTCGGTCCCCCCCCCCGCTCCCTCCGCTCCCCACCCCGTGGTGTACGGGAAGGTCCGCGCCTCTGCCGGTGCCGAGGGACTGGGTGGGCGCCGCCGCCACGGGTCCTGATGGAGCCGCCGAACCTCTACCCGGTGAAGCTCTACGTGTACGACCTGTCCAAGGGCCTGGCCCGGCGCCTCAGCCCCATCATGCTGGGTGAGGGCGAGGGGCAGCGGCGGGCGGAGCGGCGCG
>NW_004567105.1:2402620-2420766 GCF_000260355.1 Condylura cristata
CAGGGTGCCGGGCGCGCGGTGCCCTCGCGGCGAGAGGGCCACTGCGCCGGCGGCCCAAGGGTGGCCTCGGAGAGCCTCCCTGCGGCCCGAAGGGCACCGGCCGCGCTCTCAGGGTGGGCGCGAAGGAGGAGGACGCTGGAGCTTCCCGCGCCTCCTGCCTGCTCCCCCCGCGGAGATGGAAGTCGGGGCTCCTGGAGCCCGGGCGCCTCGAGCTCGGCCCGGCAGTGCGGTCTGCTGGCGCGTGTCTGCGGGAACTGCCTCTGCCCAGACGCAAAGAAAGCAATGCCCGGGGCGTGCCGAGGCGGCGGGGTTGGTAGGAGGCTTCCGCTGGAGCCCCCGGAGGCTACGCGCCCGCCTGGGCCCGAGAGCCCGCCCGGAGGAGAGCCGCGGGGAGGAGTGCCAGCCGAGTGCCGCGGCGACCTCGTTATACCCAGATACCGACACACCTCCTGTCCCCTAAGGCCTGCCCGGGTGGGACTGCGGGTGAGCCTGGGCTAGTGGCCCCAGGCCTCCGAAGGAGACAAGAATAGAGAATGCTTTAGTTCATCTGGGTGAGAGGAGAGGGCAGAGGTCAAGTAAGCGGGCAACTTTTGAGGGCATCCATTCAGTCAGGAGCAGAATAGGCCGATCTACTGAAATCCACGGCTGAGGGGAGCAGCCGGAGACAGGAGAGGTCTGCTGCGGCCTTGTGGGTCACTCCCTGGCCGGGGATCAATAGCTTGATAGTGCTGAGATTTAATCCCTTGCACCACCAGGTAGGCCTCAAAAAGCTGTTTTTTAAAGATAAAAGTATGGGTTCAAAACAAAGGATAGATAAACGCTTGCTTGGGCAGTTAATTACCTGAAAGAATGCATAAGAAATTGGGTCTCCCTGGCTCCATCTCCGGCCAGGGAATGATCCACAGGGCACAGCAGAGCTCTCCTGTCTCCCCAACTGCTCCCCTCAGTTCTGCTCCCCACTCTGTCTGGGGGAATCCACTCTCCACAGCTCTGGCTACCCCCCAGCTCTTGTATGTATAAATAAATAAATCTTTAAAAAAACGGAATACATGAGAAATCAGTAACAGTGGTAGTTTACCTAACTCACCAACTGTTAAAATGAGTAAGGCAAATATGAAAGCAAAACTTACAAGTCACTGTTTGGGGGAGGCGCTAGTCACATATGACATCAGTCAAGTCCGAACTACACTTGTTGGAATGGAGGCCTGCATTGGTTAGCTTGATCGCAGGTGAGATGGCACTCCAGTATTTCCTGACCCACAAATGAAAATCTTCCCTGTACATTACTTTTTGTTCTGTTACCTAATAGTTACTGATTTGAGCCGAAAGGGACCTTAGACATCATTACTTCATGATTCATTCAACAGATACTTATTTCTACTATGTGCTACCCATGCACTGAACTTAAAGATAGTCGAATGCACCAAGAGGGCCTCTGCCATCCTGGACAAGTGCTGGGGAGCAAACTGGGTGCCGAGCTGGAGAGAGACCTACTTACAGAAAGGCCTCAGGAGTAGTGATTTTTAAGCTGGGGATTTAAGGATGAGGGTAAAGTTGTCATCGGGAGGGTATGGGGTCCGGGCAGAAAGGGGGCTCAACCTGACATCGCCCTGAGACGGGAAAGAGCCTGGCCTGATTCTAGGATTGAAAGAAAGCCCTGGTGGAGTTCTCTAGGTAAAGGTGAAAGTGATAGAACTGGAGGTGGGTGCTGGCTGTGCAATCCTGGAAGATCTCAGCCAAAAATGGGAACTTGACCAATTTGGCATTACTGATTGCTGTGGGATTTCTGTACCTCGCCCAGAAACCTAAATCTCTCTCCTGTTCACATACCGCTTTTATGCCTTTTGCAGAACTAATGAAGAACGTATTTTCCAGTTCTTTGAGTAGTTGTATATATTGATTTCTCATTCTCAAGTGTATTTGAACCTTTAAAAAAATCAATGTTTCCTGAATTTTGCAGTGAATTCTAGAAGCATATTAATAGTTGGCATTTTTTGAGAGCTCACTGTGTTCGGCCTTTTCGTCCTGACACTTCACCACAGTTTCGTGAGGTAGGATGGGCTGTTGCCTCTACATTTTAGTTGGAAAACCTGAGGCGCGTGGCCCCGGGTCTCATAGCCAGCAAGTGGCACGTCTGTGTACCCCCTTATCAATGACATGAAATAGTCCAAGTTTATAAAGGCATTTTTGGTCACTGAAGTTTGGATGAGAAGAAAGTCTGAGTTCACAGTCCTTGTGCCATTCATAATCTGCAGATGCGTCAGCACGCCTCTTGGCCTTCGCTTGCCCAGGCTCATTTGGTGAGCCCCTTTAACTCATCAGCAACAGCAGTTCTCATAGTAAGACCCCATTTCGCTCTCTAGTGGTCCTGCTTGTACAAGACAAGAGTGGCTGTAACCCCCTCCTCCCCAGAAACCAGCAGGCGCCTCAGCCTTTTACCTCCACAGTCTGTCTCCTAGGGCTGCTTTCCAGGAAGGTGTTCCTGTCTCATTGTCCTTCAGGGCCCCAAACTACCCTGGCAGCATAGTGGAGCCTCAGATAATTAGCTCTCATAGCTGTTCTTCAGTTCCTCTTGATGGCCTTGACCTCTTTCTATACTAGAAAAACAGCGTAGCTACACACACAGTATTAGATAGCAGCATAAAAGACATGATGATGAGCTGCCGAATGAGTGAGTGGTGAAGCAGTTCCTTTAGGCCTTGAAGAGGGGGAGGCCATGTGGTGGTTATGTCAGAAAGACATCAGCAGAGTCCTGAGCTCCAGGGCAAAGGTTCTGTGCCATTCCTCAGTGTGTCCCCGTGACCCGCCAAAGCAGGTACTCGGCAAACATTGATTCAAGGAATGATTGAAACTCGAACTGAAGCTTGAAGATTAAGTAGAGCTGATTTGAATCTGAGGGTTTTTTTAATGTTTTAATGGCCTCTATTGTGCTTTGTTTTAGATTTGTATTGTTCATTGTGTGAACTGCTTTATATCTCTCTGATGGATTTAGTAAGCATGCCATTTCTTATGGCAAAATGAAAATTAACGGCACTTACAGGCTCTGCGATCCTGCTCTCGCTCACCTCGCGTCTGCACATGGGGAAGTCAACGCACGACTTTCAGCAGGTGCCGCGAGGGTAGGCCCCAGGGAAGTGACCCCAGTGGCTGTCTCCCCTAGTTACCCCGGTGGAGAAGGGCTGCAGTTCACACATCGGGACTGAGCCAAGACCGTGTCCTCTGCCAGGGACTCTTGCTCTCCGCATCTCTCAGCCTGGCTACCTTCAGCTCCTCCCTGAGGTCTCAGTTCAATCATTGCTTCCTCCTGAAGATGTTCACCTGCCCCCCAAATCAGACGTGTGTCCTAGCACGTGCTGATCATATCCTGGACTCTGCTTTAATAGCACTCACCATTTTATTTTAGAATCGTTTTCTCCTCGTTCACACCCCTGTAGGGCAAGAACTCTTGTTCTCTCTCCAGAGCCCCCTGCACAGAGCCTGACAGTCAGCCACATGAGCTGGGTGAGTGGCGCCGCGCTGCAGGCCTCCCTCAGAGCATTGCTGTGGGCCTGACTAATCAAAACAAGCTGACTAAGGGCGCTTCTGTACTGAGGAGAGAAATCGCAAGTCGGTTATTTTTATGCTTGGAAAGAATCCTGTCCTGGCTCCAGAGACTCCTAGTACTAGATTATTAAGCAATTTTAAACCTACTTTAAGGACTAAAATATGCTCTCGGTTTTTCTTGTGTTTTGGTTTCGTGTAACTTTTCTCTACCTAAAGGAAGAGGAAGCCCCCATGCTAATGGCATATTTTTATAACATTGACACCAGACCACGTGCCTTATACCAATGTTGCCTTTTACCTTGCATACCTAGGTTCAAGATTTATCTATTGAACCCAGAGAAATCTGATTTTTTAAATTAACATTAACCCTTTCACATCACCTGACAGGTGACAAACCAACCAACACTTTGTCCCCGGGGAGGCGGGTGGGAGCAGGAGCTACATTTGATTGATACCATTTGCGTTGATGATGCCACACAGAGACCCTGCCCTGGACCCTCACCCACCGCCGCCCACTTTGTGCTTATAATAGACGTGTGGCACCAACCGTATACCAGGTGCTGCTCGTGGTCAGTCCTGCAGCCAGCATACCTGTCTCGGCTGTGCAAGCTCCACGCACTGTAACTGATGAGGCTATGGGTGGAATTTCTCCTTGGGTTTTCGTTGTTTGAGTGCCCTTACAGTCAAGCGAAGGCTGCCTGATGTGGGCCTCACTCCACATTCTGTGTGATTTGGGAGAGCAGGGCTCACCCATGTCTTCCATTTGTTTTCCCGCACATACCTCACTGGCCTCAAAATCAATGCAGTGTGTGTCCCAGCAGGCTTGAAGATAGGCAGCCGTCTCACCCACCTTCTGGGCACGCTGTGGAACAACTCGTGGGGAATAATCTCCAGTCTGTTGTATGCTAATTCCCACTGAGCCTGATGCATGTGCAAACGGCCTGTGCCCAGATGCAGTTGCGTCCTGCTGCCTGCCCGCCGCACTAATGTAGCCCAAACACTGAAAACTCCATTCAGCCCCACCTTCCCGCGCCTGTCGCCTGGTGTGGGCAGCCTGGCCCTGGTGCTCTTTCTCAAGTGCAAGCTGCCAAGCAGCTACCCTTGTGTTTTCTACCTGAGCCGCTGCAGCAGGTGCCTCGTTAGACCGTGCCTTCTCTGTATGCTGAACAAGCTGTGCATGGCTAGGCTCAATTTGTAAAACACAGCCTATGTGTACTCTAACCACTTAAAGATGCAGGAGTAAGGATAGACTGAAGCACAGGGGTGCAAATCCTGGCTCCCAAGGATTTTTGGCAGATGGACAAGTAAATGAAAAAATGGTTAAATAAAAGGATCTTTTCTGTAGTCCCTGTCACATACTGTGGATCGGTAAACTCTATACAGAGAATATCAGGAATTTGTATCTGCAACTTTTAATTTTAGAAATTTTTTTTAATAGAATAAGAAACCAGGGTCTCCCTGGTGACGCAAGAGGTTAAGTCTCAGCACTATGAGGCTGTCTGCATCCACTGCAGCACAGAGTTTGATCCCTGGCCCAGGAGCTGTGACCCTCTCTTGTCTCCCCACTGCTCCCCTCAGCAGTGTACTTCAGTCAAACTGCCTGTTCTGCTCCCTACATTGTCGCTGATAAATCCCCTCCCCCACACCTCTGGCATGTACCCCAGTTCTTGTATGCATAAAAAAGTAATTTTTTTTTTTAAGATTTATTTATTCATACAGAACTGGGGTACAGGCCAGCGATGCGGAGGGTGAGAGGATTCACCAGAGACAGAGCGGGGAGAACAGGCAGATCGACGAAGTCCACTGCTGAGGGGAGCAGCGGGCGGGTCAGGAGAGGTCTGCTGCGCCATGTGGTCACCTCCGGGGCAGGCGGGGATCAAACTCATGGGGAAGTGGCTTTAGCTTCTCGGTGCTGTGCTTTAACCCGCTGCGCCACCAGGGAGGGCCACAAGTAATTTTTTTTAAAGCATAATTGAATTGACCCCGAAGTGGGGAGAAGAACAAATTTTTGGGGTCCATCTATACCAGTTTGTATTTGGCATTCTGATGAGCAGCTCTGGTAGTTTTCCACCTCACCACGACCCACCTGTGTCACAGCCTACAGAGCTTCCTGGAGGAGGGGTCCAGCCCTAAAAGGCCCCCAGGGCTTGGTATTGGGCTTACCTGGCTTTGGGTGATGTTCTGAATTAACTCGGGCTGGGAAGCTATTTAGTCTAGTCCCAAGTTGCTAAAGCTCTTCTTTTCTCCACAGGGAAACAACTGGAAGGCATCTGGTAAGTTGGGTGGGTTCAAGTCTGGCTTCCAGCTTGACGCGTAGCTGTCATAAATCATTGACTTCTTCAGCAGCTGTCCCCCTCCAGAGATGGTGGGGCAGTGTCTGGAGACACTTTTGGTGGGAGGTGGAGGCCGGGAGGCGCCTGTAAGCTTCCAGTATGCACAGGACAGCTTCCCCAACGAAGCGTCATCCGGCCAGGACCATCAGGGGTGCCCTGCCCCAGAGGAGGCAAAATGATCTGTGCCCACCAGCCAAGACTTCTCACTACACTTCTGCCTTAAAACACAGCCCTTGTGACCTCCCAGTGCGGGGCCCGGGGGGAGGAGGGGGCCGGAGGGATCATGTCCTTGAGCAGGAAGTACCCGCAGTCGGCCTTGCCTTTCTCAGACCAGTCTCCTGTCGGCTTACTCTGTCCGCTTTGCGTTGCAGGCACACCTCCATAGTCGTGCACAAGGATGAGTTCTTCTTTGGCAGCGGCGGTATCTCCAGCTGCCCCCCGGTGAGTGTCTTCCCCGCACCCTGTCCCGCACTCTGGGTTCCCGGGGTTCCTGTTGAGGTTGTGCCGACTGTGTCCTGGCTCCTGGCCCCATGTCTGTAGGCCTCTGGCTGGTTCCTCATGACCATCTGCAGTCTTCAGAACTGACTCAAGGAAGCCCTTTGCGCACACTGCTCCCGTAGCCGCGGGGCTCCCACTGGGTTACACATCATTGTGAGCTGAGTCCATGTCCACCCCCCCGTCCCTGTGACCAGCTCAGGGCCGGCTCACACTAGGAACACAGCCCCTGCTAAGCTCAACGATGAGGCCAGGCCGCGAAGGGCATTGCCCACTGACACGTCCGCAGTGACCCCAGCACAAAAACTCGGTTCTCTCGGACTGCAAAGCCTGTGCCCACTTCTAAAACAATTCTGAGTGTCTGAGGTTATCCCAGCAGGTGTTCAGCCAAGCAGCCATTCGTTCTTAGTCTGTCTCCATCTCCTCCCCTTTCTCCTTAATCCGGACCGCCCGTGTCCAAGTAACACGTCTGCTCCTCTCAGCCAGAGCTCTCCCCACTGCTCTCAGAGTTCAGCCCAGAAGGCGCCTGGCCTCCCAGGTCTTCTCTGATCGGCCTCTTTTCAGGGTGGGCCCATGCTCTCCCTGCTCTCTGACTCCTCGAACACATTTGGGCATTCAGACCCTGGATTTTCACCGGTTATACCCCTACAGACTTCAGATTTCCAGGCAAATCTTCCTAGCACGGGAAGGCCCCTGCGTTTTCCAGTAGCGTTTACAGTTGTCCCATTGACTGGAGTACAGACCGGTCAGCCTGCCTTCCCGAGGGCAAGCCTCGTCGCTGCTTGTCTGCAGGGTGGGCCCTCAGAGCGGGCGTGAAGCCCAGCATACGCATGTTCTCAGTACACGTCGGCTCTACGAGTGAAAGGCAGGTAGTCACACAGGGCCCTTTTAAGTCTTGCGATTCTGGGGTCGCCTCTGACGTCACACTTAGCCCACTCGCCATCCTTCCCAGTGCCTCAGGCACGCAGTGGGCACTCTGTGGCTACCGCGGGGATTGATTGCGGGGAGTCCTTCTCCCTTGCTTTCCAGTCCATCCCCAGACCTGCCCTCCTCACTGAGCCTGCTGCTGCTCCCTCGGCTGATTTTCCTCCGGGGCGTCTCTGCTCTGGTCAGATAAGTCAATTTCTTGACCATGGCCGAGGGCTTGTCAGCTGCTCGGGCCTTCGACTCCCTCTCCTGGGGCCCTGCTGCCCCCGTTGCATTAGGCTCACCAGTCAAGGACAGAACTTACTTACCCGCCCCGCTTCCCACTCCTCAGGCCACACGTTCCCATTGTCTCATTGCTCTTGAGAAACTGGCTGCAGACATTGTGGAACAGGCCATCTCTCGTGCTCTGCCCTCCTGGCCGGGCACCAGGGAGATGGCAGGCTCTACCTTTTCATCAGCTAATGGACAGTGTCGGGAGACGTCGCTTCCAGCGCCCCAGCAGCAGCAAGAACTCCACTCCTTAGCCACGTTGCTTGGGTGTTGCAGTGGAAAGTCACTGGAAGCCTTAAGCCATTGCCACGCTGCTCCTGGTGGGCGGTGACACTTGTCATCCATCCTGGGTGCTCTCAAGTCAGAAATGAAATTGCTGGAACCGAGTGTCTGTGGTCTTCATGGGAAGCCACTTCAAAAGTCAATGGGGACAGTGATTTAATGATTTTCTTTGGGTTGGCTTTTTTAGGGAGGGACATTGCTTGGGCCCCCAGACTCTGTGGTTGATGTGGGGAGCACAGAAGTCACAGAAGAAATCTTTTTGGAGTACCTGTCCTCCCTGGGGGAGTCTCTGTTCCGGTGAGTGGAGACGGGGGGTCAGTTGTGTCTCCGGAGGCAGAAGCCATGCCACATCCTCGGGAGCCCTGCACAGGCCTGGCCAGTACCTGCTGACGGCCGGCCCTGCCGCGCGCTCGGCGCCTCCGCACGGCCGGCCTGTTGCACGTCAGAGGAAGGGAAGCGAGGCTGTTCCGCCTTCCGGTTGAACCAGCTGCTGCTGCTCAGCACCAGCTGCTCCCAGCCCAGTCTGGCCCAGTGTTTTGTCCTGAAAATCAAAATTAGGGCCGCTAGAGAGGTGGGGATGAAACAAGCTGCACAGGTGTTCTCTTCAAGAAGCTGTAGTTCGATGTCCGTGTTAACTGCTAGCGTGGTGCTCTGCTTGTGTGAATGCATTCTCCTGGAACTCTAAGGAGCCGTAGATTACTTCATCCTTCCCTGAAAAGTCTGTTTTAATGGTTCCTAGTGGCACAGCTGCACCAAACAGCCCCTCTCCAGGGAGAGGAGGGAAGCCCGTCCTCACGTGCAGCTGTGCACGCCCCATCCCCAGCTCCAAGCGTGCTCACCTGACTCTCGTCCGCTCTCCCACAGAGGGGAGGCCTACAACCTCTTTGAACACAACTGTAACACCTTCAGCAATGAAGTGGCACAGTTCCTGACCGGGCGCAAGATCCCTTCTTACATCACCGACCTTCCCTCTGAAGTTCTCTCCACGTAAGTGCCTGGCCCACCCTCAGAGTCCCCGTTCACCACCTGGGTGGACCCTGTCGGCTGCCCGCGTGTCACCTTCACCCTCCCGGACCAGCCACACCCAGTCTGAGGGCCGCCGCAAAATTTAGATGCTCACTTGGCGCAGACCCAGCGTTCCCCGGGGTCCTTGCCTGTGAACTGGCTTCTGGGAACGCCCCCTTGACCTGAAGCCTCGTGGGTGGGCAGAGAGCAGCCAGAGGACGAGGGAGTGGCTAGTTTTGTGTCTGTAGGTGTTTCTCACTGCCATGAGCTCTGTGATGCCTTCAGAGACAACATCTGCGTGCTCTCGTGCCCCGGAGTCCTCGGCCAGCTCTCCGTGGGTGTTTTCTTCGAGAATACTCTAGAGCCCATCCACACTGGTGTGGTTCAAGCCTTGCTGGACCGCCATCCAGGCCAGGTCCCTCATGGACACGCGCCCCCACAGCCATCTTGCCTGTCCCGCCCTTTGCTGTTGATTGCGCTCAGGCCGCCTCTGTCCCTCCACGACCACGTTTACTTGTTGATTCTGACTCAGTTTCTCCTGAGCAAGGGCCCTGCCCAACAGGAATCCCAGCAGGTTTAGCAGGCTCGACAGGGTGAACTGTCCTAGGAAAAGGTGTAGCGAACAGGACAGCATGTGGGGCGACCTGGCGGTGAAGACACCCCCTCCCAACCTCACCCCACCTCCCACTGCCTGCGGGTGTTTGTGTTCAACCCCACAGCCTTACTGAAGAATCTAGGTTACAGAGCTCAGAGCCAACTCAGTAGCTAGAATGTTCCTGCTGCTCCTCTCTCCACGGGTGGCATTCCTGGACTTGAATCGGGCTGATAGGTCTTGGTTTGATGTATTTGATTCCCTTTGAGATAAGATCCCCTTATCTGCCCGAGAAAAAGAAGGCGGGTGACTGAAATGTGACATGGGCCACCTGACTCAAGCCGGGAATCATCTTGGAATGTCTCTAAAGCAAAGCATCTTCAGTGTTTCTCCAGTTGCGCGATTAAAGAGCGGACGGGGCCGTCCAGAAGTGGCACCCTGCAGAAGGCGCAGCCGCCTGCCACCCTCTTTCCCACGCCCTTGCCCAGCTTCCTCACTTAGCCTGTGTTCTCGTCTGCTGCGGGGATTCAAGAGGGCAGCACAGAGCAGTGAGCCCTCGTTCCTGGTGCCGCCTGCCTGTTGCCACCCCTCACCGGGACGGCCGAGACGACTAGGGGTAGCGTCCCTGAGGAGGGCGCCCCAGGGGAGGGACAAAGGCGAGCAGGCGACGTAAAGGGCGAATCGGTGTGAGGCAGGTGGCAGGTGGCATGAGGTCTGGCGTGGCCTGACGCACTGCGCTGGGGGCCGGGCTGTGGTGTCCCCGGCCCCCGGCCCCCCTCAGCTCCCGCCTCTGTTTTCTCCACAGGCCCTTCGGCCAGGCCCTGCGGCCCATCCTAGACAACATCCCGATCCAGCCCCCCGGGGGGAGCACCGTGGGCCGACCCAGCGGCCAGAGCTAACAGGACTGCCTGGGACCGCCCTGCCTCCCCAGGGCCTTTCCTTTTTAAACAAAACAAACCCTACCAGATTTCTATTTTATAATTTTACATCAGAGCTAACAACCAGGGGACGGCTTTTTAACATTTCCCAGGGAAGGAGATCATCAGGCTGCATGTAGGTCGATGCTGCTAAGAAATGGAACAGAACGCCACCCCTTCTAATGGCATTACACTCATTTACCAAGGCTGTCTTGTCTGTGAGTTCACTTTTGACGCTGCTTCCTGAGCGTCCTCCAAACCGGAGAAGGGAGGGGCTTGCTTAAGCAGAAAAGCAAGAGGCACAACCTGGGGGAACCCAGCCTGCTCTTTCCAGACAACACCCACGCTCTGCCCAGGTTGCCACTCGCTGTGGGACCCCAGTGAGTTTCACGACCTCCATGGCCCGGAAGCAGTTACTCTCTAGGGTTAAATGAACCAAAGGATTTGGTGCACGTGGGACCAGTTTCAGGATGACTAACCCAACCTGAGCAAACTCTTTAGCTACAAACCTTTCTCCCCTCCCTGCCTCACTTTTGCAAAGCCATGGGGGCAGGGCTGGAGTGACCAGAAGCCTCAGCACCCAGGAGAGTGACAGCAAGTGTCAGGCCGGAGCCACCAGGATAAAGCCATTCCTCCCTCCGCCTAGACTGACCGCCAAGCCACTGACATCAGTGGAGAGCCTGCTTGGGGCCCACAGGCTGCCCTCAGCACAGCTCACCCGTCATGGTAATGAAGGCTCCACCTGGAGATCCGAGCCCCCGGCCTCCTGTCTGCAAACAGTATGGTAGGTTCTCTGCGCTCTGCAGTCACTAAGCCCACCCGCCCAGCGCAGTGTCCCTCTGGAGCCAAGGGGGACTGATTCCCCGCCTAAGAATAAGGATGCAGAATTCAAGGTGGCAAGAAAATGTAGAGTGGTTTCTGGTCGGGGTTTTCAGAGAAGTCCAGGGTTTCGCTGTCTTCCAGGCCCCATTTGCACCGTCACTCTGACTCCAGGGAGCACAGCTGGCATTTGCTGCATGAGCTGCTGCTCAGCTTATAGGAAGAGAACAATCTAGAAGTTCTTATCTGAAGAGATCTTCAGTTTCCCTTTCTTCACACAGCTTCCCAAGTCAGTTTCTTGGGGAAGCGATCGCGGAGGCACTCAGCATTGGGGCCGTGTCCCGGCCCGGCATCCGAGGCTCAGCCTCGGCATACGTTCCCTTCCCGGCCAGCCTGCAGGCACCTTTCCCCGTTTGCTGCTCATCTAGCTCGGCCGCTCCCTCGGCACCAGGCACTGCCAGGATCTGTGCTGGCGGGGAGGGTGTCGTTCTGCCTTACGCCAGGAGCAGGGGTGTGACGTCAGCCCCCATCCTGGGGCTTTTAAGACCAGAGACCAGACTGGGCAGTTTAATTCCATCGAGGCCCACGGATCCGCCAGTGCCATGTAACATGCCGGCCACAAAGCTGGCAGGGACTGTTCCTGTACCCCGACCTGGCAGAATGGGGCGAAACCCTGCTCTGGCCACCTCTCCCCTCGGCCACCGCTCCGGCTCCCGTAGGGTGTCTGCCCCGCCAGCTTGCCTGGCCCAGTGCGCGTTCCCTCGGGCTCCTGCTCCAGACCTCGCCCCAGCACTCGGCCATCCCCGGGGTGCTGGGCCTCCGACGCCCCTGCCCCTCCCCTATTCAGGTTTCTCCCCTTCCAGCAGTCACCTCCAGACCACGGCTGTCCTGCAAAGTAGCCAGCGTGGCTCCCCTAGAGAACGTGAGTCAGCTGGCTCACCGAAAGGCCATCCACCATTTGTGCCCAGGCCCATTGAGAGGAGCGGCAGGGGCAGTAAGCAGTCCGCGGGGCGCCCGGGCAAGGCCAGGACCCGCAGCCGTCCTCGGTTTCTCTGCCCCAGAAGCCTGAGCACACCCGTGGTGGCCAGCTGGGTGGGAGCTGAGCGCAGGGCAATGGGGCCGTGTGGACATCGCAGAGGTTTAAAGGGCGGGAAGGAGGGGCTGTAACTCGCTCCCCAGGAATAAAGCTTGTCCCTCTGACGTTCCTTTATGCCCTTGTAGTGTTCTGCTAGCTGTGTCTGATATGGAGGTGTTGGCTGGTTTTGTTTTTTTAATCTAATGCAATAAACTCATTTCTGCCTGCTGCTTTCGTGTGGGCTTTAAGGTCTGGGTGCGCGTCCCCCGTGAGGCAGCAGGCTGCAGCTGCGGCTCTGGCGTCTGAGTCTAGGCGTGGGCCATTGCTGGCGAGGGCCCTGGGGCCAAGAAACGAAGGCCAGAGAAAAGATCGTTAACCCAAGACCTTACGCTGCTGTTGGGGTAAGACTCAAAAGCCGGGTTCTGGCTCAGCTTGTGAGCACATGGGCCGTTGGGGGGTTATCAGCCTCGCCAGCAAGCTGAGCGTGCCTGGTCTGCCCACCTCACAACCCTGGCACACTGAGCACGTGGCTGGGTGGTGGGCAGTGCCCGGGAAGCCCAGGAGCTTGGCCAAAAGTGTCAGTACAGCCAGCCAGCAGTTGGGCGAGCGCCTTCCATGGCTTGGCCTGGGTGGGGTGTTTACACACAAAACATACTTGAGGGCCCTCCCTGGTGGCGCAGCGGGTTAAAGCACAGCACTGTGAAGCTGGCTGCAAGCCACAGCTGCCTCAGCACGAGTTCAGTGCCTGGCCAAGGACTGACCCACATGGCCCAGCTGACCTCTCCCATCTCACCCGCTGCTCCCCTCAGCAGTGTGCTTCATCCCCTGCACCTCTGGCTTGTACCCCAATTCTGTATGCATAAATAAATCTCTAAAAAACAGCAGACTTGAGATGGGGACACTGGCCCACTGGCCGGGTGAGGAGCCATGCAGAAAAAACAAGTGTGGCGCGGAGTTAGCTGAGCCCTGAAGTTCCATCATTCCAAGAAGCCAAAGTTAACATTCTGTGACTTGCAGGCGTTTTTGGAGGCGCATGCTAGGCATGTCTTGTGGCCCTGCTTCTGTTCTCGGTTGATAGTGAAGATTGATTTAGCCCCAGAAAGGTGGAAGCAGCATCGTGGAGGGGGTGCTGGTGTGGATACAGGAAGTCCCAGAGAGCATTGCAGGAAAGCTGAGAGCCCTTAAGTGCTCACCACAGGGGTGTGTGTGGTGTGAAGGTGGAGCTGGGATGGGGTAGAGCAGGGTGGGATGGCAGGGCAGGATGTCACCTGCCCAGGTGGGATGCAGGGTTTGCACCATGAAGCCTCACACTTGGGAGGCCTGAGTGCAGGTCTGGCCTCAGGGAAGGTCACTGCATGTGAGCCCTGACTGCCTCAGAGGGGCAGCGACCAGTCTTGTGCTCTGAGGTCCCCACAGAAAGTAGTGCTGGGACTGACGCTGGCCCACAAGGTTCGGTCCTCTGCAGAGATCCCTGTCCGCTCCTTCTCCAGCAGGAACCAGGCAGGGTCATGCTGCAGTGAGAGACGTGGACACCAGGTGGCGCCGAGGACTCGCACCCAGCCAGCACCAATCCACTTGTCTCCAGCACCCCAAGTTACATGGGCATGCCTGCTCCCCTACACCTCAGACCCCTGGGCCTCCATAGGAGTGCACATGACAGCAACCAAGACCCTCATCAAGCTCGTCCCCAGATTTCTCCAACCCCCATATCCTGATGCAAGTGTAGATCTCCACTGCACACAGCTACCTCCAGCCTGGGTTCATCCGGTGCTGAACCCGGACCCCCCTCCTTGTCTCTCATTTCTCTTGAGCCCCTGCTCAGGCTCTGTGTCCAGCATCCTGCTTGAGCCTCTCCCTGGCACTCTCGAAGGGCAGGCCTGTCTGAGGGCCCAGCACCCGCCCAGGGACCCAAGGGGCCCAGTCCCTGGCTCAGTTCCAGTAGGGCGGACACTGAGGGGAAGGTGACTCACTTAACCCCTGAGCCTGGGCCCTGCCTGGTGGCACAACAGGTTAAAATGCAGCACTACAAGCCAGCTGCAGCTTCAATCCCCAGTGCAATTTCAATCCCCAAACTTCAGTGCAATTCCAATCCCCAGCCCTGGAACTGACCCACATGGCGCGGCAGACCTCTCCTGATCTGCCCGCTGCTCCCCTCAGCAGGTACTTCGTCAGTCAGCCTATTCTGCTCCCCTCTCTGTCTCTGGTGAAGCCTCTCACCACCCCTGCACCCCTGGCCTGCACCCCAGTTCTGTATGCATAAATAATCTTTCCAAAAATTAATTAATTAAAAAATAAATAACCCCTGGACCTGGACGCGGCCAACCTGGATGCAGCCTCTGCCCCAGAGACCTGGGGAGGCGTCTCCTCGCTGGGCCTCAGCTTCTTTATAATGAGGTTTATGGATCAGAAAATCCCTGTCCCACCCGGAGAAGGCGACTTGTCCAAGTTCTAAGTTCTAAGAACTGAGCCCCAAACAGCAGAGATCACTAATCTATCTCAGGGGACGCCTCCCTGCACCCCTCCTCCTGTGGGGACAGTGCTGGGGCCTGGTCATTGCTGTCCCCACCAGCTTGGCTGAGGGAGCCCTCCAGGGACCGAGCCAACCCAGCAACAGTCTCCACCGCTCACAAACACCAGCCCTAAGCATGGGCCCTTCAGCTTATTTCAATCCAGCGACCTGTCCCTTGTAAACTGTGTGCATCGCAGGCGCCTTGACACATCCAGTGTCCCTGCCTTCTGCCGCCAGGCCCAAGATGGCATCAGAACCAGCCTGTCCCGCGAGCGGAGGCTCCTCAGGCGCCGCCCCCCCGCCCCTCTTCCCCACAGCTCTGTGGGGCTGGCAGAGGTGGCACATTTACAGATGAGGAACCGGCTCAAGCTCGGGAGGGACCTGCCCAGGTCTGCAGGCTGGGGAGGGACAGCCCAGACCGGCCAGTCTGACACTACACTGGCCACGCCACAGCTGCTCTGTGGAGGCACTGCCCCTCAGGTCACACCCTGGCAGGGAAAAAGAGGGTCCGCAGCCCTAATTCACTCGCAACTTGTTGATGCTTGGCCAGCAAGCACCTGCAAGGGGCAGGGAAAAGTAGCAGCTTCCCATGAAGCCTGGCTGTACCGTGTGACCCTGGCAAAGCCTCCTGTCCTCTCTGGTGTCAGCAGCGAGCTCTGGAAATGGAGGCCAAGGGTACTCACCTCAGCAAGCGCTCAGGAAATGCAAGCAAAGTGTCCGGGCAGTAGCTGAACTTTCCTGACCAATGTGGACGACACTCGCCTCCAGCTCAGCCAGCTGGTCCGAAGAGCCCCGTGTTCCTTCCACAGCAGGAGCCCCCAGGCCGGGTGCTCAGGGATGCTGCCTTCAGGCCTGGCTCCCTTCGGTGCTTGGAAACAGCTCTGGCCAGTCCTCCCAGCCCCAGCTCCCCAGTCCTGTCCTTGCCCTCCCCAGGGGCTCCCTAGGGCCCCATCTGAGCGTTGCCAGGGATGAGCTTCCCTCTTAAAGGGACACACTGGCGGCCACACGCTGAGGTCCGCGCCTTGGCAACCTATACCCCTGGGGCTTGGTGAGCGGCCTCATCAGTGAAATGGGTGGTGGTGAGAATTCAGCGACTTGAACAGTTCCCTACGGGCCTAGGCACTAGTGTGCCACGCTCGGGAGCTCATCTCTGTTGTCTTTGGAAAAGTGGACCCAGTGCGGAGAAAAAGCCTGTTCTGCCCTCGGAGCCCAGTGCTTCAGCTTCCCTAGCTTGTAGCAGGGCAGGCGGGAGCTGCATTTAATCACTTCCCAGGACTTCTCAAGGGGAGGTCTTCTCAGCTGGGAGAAGTTAGAGGCAAGCACCATGAGCTAGACCAGCTGAGCCCTGCAGGGAGCTGCCCCACCCCTCAGACCTGGGGGGCAGGAGGCTTCCCTTCCAGAGGACTCTGCCTGCAAACAAAAGCTTCCTGAGGGCAGGGCCCTGGCCGGCCGCTGTTCCTCCTGGAGCCAGCAAGGTGACTGGCTGTTTAATGAAGGAAGCAGCTGTTTAATGAAGGAACCAAACTCCCGCCACAGGCCTGGAAGGAGGATTTTCCCTTTTGCTTCAGGCCCTGATATGGCTCCTCAGCAGGATGCAGTCATTGCACCTGTTTTGTTTTGTTTTGTTTGCATTTATTTTGATTTAAAAAATGTATTCCACTAAAATAATATCTTGATTGCTGAAATTTTTGGTGCCCTTAAATGTTGGGTCTGTGGCTCCTCATCCAACTCACGCTGGTCCCAGCCCTGCAGCCTGCCGCCAGCTCCCTTGAGCACATCTCTCTTCACCAAGCAGACACGATAACACTTCCGAGAGTGCGAGAGGGGAAGATTTGTGGCCACGTGTCCAATATGGTGGCCGGCACACAGGAAGGAGTCAAGTGCCAGTTACAACATCTCGCTTTTCACAGTGCTGGCAGGTGGGAATTACGATCCCATCACACAGGTGAAGACACTGAGGCCCAGGAGGGAAGGCGGCCTGGCCAAGTCCTTGAGGTCACCGGGTCCACGTGCAGTTAGACCCTGACCTGGTGACCTCCCCAGGCACTGCAGCCTCTAAGACAGAAAGACAAAGAAGCCTATAGCGCAGGGCCCTCCCTGGGGGCTCAGCGGGCTAAAGCACAGCACTAAGAAGCTAAAGCCACTTCTGCATGAGTTTGATCCCCGCCTGCTGGGGGGGTGGGGGTGGGAGGGGGTGTCCGGAGATCCACAGGGCTTGGCAGACCTCTCCTGAGCCGCCTGCTGCTCCCCTCAGCAATGAACTTTCTCGATTTGCCTGTTCTGCTCCCAGCTCTGTGTCTGGTGAATCCTCTCACCCTCTGCATCACTGGCCTATACCCCAGTTCTGTATGAACTGCCACAGCTGACCTCGGGCAGCAGGGTGCTGACCATGGGTGCTGCAAAAAAAGGCCTCCAGGGCAACCCGGTGGAGGGCCGCAAGGAAAGGGAGACTCCTGGAGAAGAGGAAGGTCAGCCCATTCCCAAGAGGGAACAGATTCACCACCCGCTGGTACCCAGACAGCCTGCTAGGTTTCGGTTCCATCAGGAAAAGGCAGCCTCACTTTTCCATGCTACCTGGCTAGGACAGACTTTCATGGCTCACACACTCCACCTTAGGAGGGACCACAGCTAATCCAAACAAGCCCCACCCCCCTTCCTATCTTCTACAGGGTCTGCACATTTGCAAGTCTCTGACACCATGCCTGCTCAGTGCGCTCTCCTTTGGGGGAGACATTAACCATTTCTTGCCCTGAGCAGAGCCACCTGCCAAGTAGGCCTTTCCTACAGATGGAGGCACAAAGCCTCTCGGAGGCTGTCAAAGTGGCAGAGATGGGAGGTCAACTAGAGCTGGCCGCACAGTCGACCAGTGAGGTCGATGGTTACAGTGAGGACAGCAGAAGGATTCTTGCAGGAGGTGGACCTTGAGCTGGGCCTTGTGGGTGGACAGGAAAACAATGGCAGGATTGAGCGTCGGGGAATGTCGGTCACCTGGCAAAGTACAGAGGCTGAGCAAAGGCCATCAGATTTCTCAAACCTCAAGATTTGTAGGGCAAAGGCATTAGCAGGGAGGGGGCCAGGCGGAGAGACCAGAGCGGCCGGAAGAGCCAGGGATTCCCTGAGCCCCGCCCCCGCCCGGCTGACTCCGCACTGCGGGCAGGAGGCCCCGCCCCCGCCCGGCGCCGTCCCGGACCTCGCCACCGGGGCCGGGGTGGTCTGCGCCTCCCGTCCTCAGGTCAGCCCTGGCCCTGGGCTGTGCGGTGCGGGGTCACTGCCCGGCGTCCGTCACGCCGGGGCCGTCGCACCTGAGCGTGGCTGCTGCTGGGCGACAGCGTGGGCATCCTGGCGGCCAGGCTGAGTGGAGTCCTCCAGGGAGAGGCCA
>NW_004567105.1:2421342-2437276 GCF_000260355.1 Condylura cristata
CGCGCTGCGTCCAGGGCTCCAGACTGCGCCCGCCCGACGCGCGCCCGAGCGTCAGAGTCGCCCCCGACCCATGTCACCCCACCCAGCCGGCCCAGGTCTGGGCCTCGACCCTCAAGCCCCTTCCCCGCTTGCTCCGGCCCTGGCCGGCCCAGGCTGTGCTCCGCCCACCCGGCCCCAGAGGCCCCGGCCCAGCCTGGCGGGGGAGGGTGGAGCTGGGTTTTCCTCCTGCGGCACCTCACCCGCGCTGCTCCTCCAACCTCTGCTCACCCAAATATTCACCCTTTGGGCCTCACCCTGGATGAGCCCCCACACCCACTCTGGAGTCTGGATCGCCGGGTATATGCCCACCTCCGGCCGCAGCCGTGGGACCAGCTATGGGGTCTCCTAGAGCCGGGAGCCAGCAGCGGGTGAGAAGGCAGAGGAAGCGCTGGGAGCCCAGGTCTTGGCGTCCCCCTCAGGTGCCTAATACCTTACCCCTTATGGGGGGACCCTAGCTGGCGCCTTGGGAAGAAGCTGGCACCTGCTCTTCAGCAATTCCAGAGGCCCAGGGGAGGGAGGAGATAACCAGAGGGGTCATCTTCCCGGACCCCGAACCCTCTGCCCCGCTGACCCACGGCCTGGACCACCCACCAGACCCTGTCCTTGGTGCTTTGTAAACTACTCGTGCTCGTGACCATTCTCCTCGGAAGGCACAAAACAGGACTGACACCCGTCTGTCCATGGCGCCACCCCAGGCCCCGTCCCCACACAGAGGCTTCCTTCCAGATCTGATCTCTGTTTGCCCAGAGGAAATACCGGCGCTGTTCTGTGAGGCTTTTTAAAATACGCTGCATCACACTTCGTGTGCCCTCCTGCCACTTGCTTGGCGCCTGGCAGCCTGGTGGCACTCTCTGGGGCCTCCCCCGGCGCCACAGCACAGTGACTCGGAGCACCTGTGCGCCAGTGTGTGGCTGGCGAGCACGTACACTGCGGTTTGTCCCGTCCGGAGCCGCACCCCACTGAACCTGCAGCCACGCGTGGGCGAGAGAGGTGGACGTTCTGGGGGACAGGGCACATGTGTTGTCTGAACAGACCTTGCCAGTTACCCTCCGCGGTGGCCTCAGGAAACTGAGCCCGTTCCTACATCACTGTCCACGCCGGGCCTATCGGCTCTGCACAGCGTGTGCTTGGAAACACGGACTCTAACTCCTCCTTCTGTGTGCCCCGGTGGGAGTCTGCAGGTGACCTGTCCTCGGTTGGCTGAGGTTCATTTCCAGCACAGGGGGTGTACGCTCACTGAATAATGACAGTGACCCCTGCAAGTGGTTGCTGCTGTGACCCCCGTTTTCAGGATGGGCCAGCTAAGGCAAAGCCATTTGCTCAAGGTCTTGGTGCTGCTTGGAGCCTGAGCGCACCTCCTTCTGAGCCTGGGGCCTAGACTTTGACCCGCCTCAGAGCTGGGGGGCTCCCTGGGCTCCGCACTCCGAGCGAGGCTGAGCGGTCCCGCACGTGGGATCCTCTAGCATGCTCTGCTCTCCTGCCTCCCTGCAGAAGATTGACCCCGAGGTGGCCGCCTTCCTGCAGAAGCTGCGGGGCAGGGTGCAGATCGGCGTGGTGGGCGGCTCGGACTACTCCAAGATCGCCGAGCAGCTGGGCGAGGGGGATGAAGGTAGGCGCGTCCCCAGCCGCCGCCGTCCACGCGGGGGTGGACTGAAGGGGACCATTATGCGTTCAAAGACCCAGCCCTCTTTCTAGGGGGCAAAGGAAGAACAGGGAGCAGCCAGATGTCCCACTCGCCGATCCAACACTTTTTGGGAGCACCGACAGTGTGCAGGCTGTGGAGAAGCAGCAGGACCCCGCCCTAGCGGAGCTTACACTCTGCGCCCTTCCCGCTGGGTCTTGATTTCGTCTTTAAAATGAGCGTAATCGATAACGCTGCCATGGGCTGACAGTGACCACATATTAACTTCCTTTCACTGAAACCTCATCACCACGCTTTAGGGTGGGCGCCATTAGTAGCCCAGGTAAGGTCCTGTAGTCCCCTAGGCAGCTGCTTGGACACTGAGTCCCTGGTCTCAGCTCAGTGGGAGCAGATGCCTCCAGGTCGTCAAACCAGAAACTCTCTTGACCCCTCTCCCCTACCTCGCCACCAGTCCAGGTGACCACCTCTGGCTCTGCCAACCACTGCCTCCTGTCCTCTCCCTGAGCTGCCCCATGCCCACCCACTTCTCCCTACAGCCAGAGTCAAAGTCCTCTGGGCCTTCGCAGAACCGAGATGGCCATGGCCGGTGGGGCCCCGCGGCTGTGGGAACTGCAGGGGGGATGACGCCCTCTGCTGGGGAGTCCTGGAAGGCTCCAGGAGCTGGGAGTGGCCGGCAAGCCAGGGACCAGCCTTGCAGGCCGGAGGACCTGCGTGATCAGAGGCTGAGGGACTGGCTTGTTTGGGGAAAAGCAGCACAGCGCAGCTGGGAATGCTGGGCCTTGGATGCCAAGCCCAGGGGTGTGGGCTGACCTCTCGGCCTGCCCAGGCCTGGCCTTACCTCTTTCCTCCTCCCTGGCCTCACATGGCCCTGAAGTCGTGGAGAAGTTCGATTATGTGTTTGCCGAGAACGGGACAGTGCAGTATAAGCACGGACGACTGCTCTCCAAGCAGGTCAGTGCCCCCCAGGGCCTTCTCCAGGGATCCCACACTTTTCCACAAGAGTCAGTCCAAGGTGCCCTCTGCCCTGGACGGGGGAGGGACACTGGCCCACCCCACTCAGAGCCCTGTGCCTCGTCCAGACCATCCAGAGCCACCTGGGGGAGGAGCTGCTGCAGGACTTGATCAACTTCTGCCTCCACTACATGGCCCTGCTCAGACTGCCCAGGAAGCGGTGAGACCCCGGTGGGGCGGGGCCGGGCGGGGCAGGGGGACCCCGGGCCTGTGGGAAGAGGGGGGATCTTGCCTCTGGGAAGTCCAAAGTGGGACTGCATTTGGATTCAGGGCCGCTCTGTCCCCTCGGCACCCCTCCCCCCAGCGGGACCTTCATCGAGTTCCGGAACGGCATGCTCAACATCTCGCCCATCGGCCGCAGCTGCACCCTGGAGGAGCGGATCGAGTTCTCTGAGCTGGACAAGGTGTGGCCGACTCGCCCTCAGGCTGTGGGCCTCGGCCCTTGGGCCCTACCGGCCTTTGTTTCTGGTCCAGGACACGGGAGGGCAGCTCTGGCTCAACCAGCACCCTCCGCACCCTGGCACACACCCTCACTGTGGGCACAGCCCCGCCGCTGTGCCCTCCCTTGGAGACGGGCCCTTCGGCCTCCTACTCTGGTAACCCGACGTCCCTCCCAGCTCCCGGCATCACAGTTCTCAGCACCTGTCACTCGGCCACCTGTCACTCGGCCACGAGGCCTCAGTCCATTCACTGGGGTCTCCTCCGGCAGGCAGCCCCTCAGCTCCCCTGCTGGGGACAGGGTCCAAGCCCTCCAGGGGTGCCCCAAGGGCAGAGGGGTCCCCCTGGCTCAGGCACCCTCCTCAGTCTTGCCTGAGGCCTTGACACCTGCTGACTGTTCTGGCACATTCCACAGTCCCTCTGGCCCTGCTGCCCCTTGTATTTTGCTTGTCACCCTCCCGCCATGTGCTGCCATTCCGGGTGGAGCCTGCCATGCTGGCCAGCTCTGCCCCTGACCTGTCCTGCTCTCCCCGCCCCAGCCATGTCCTCCTGGCTGGCTGTGGAGATGGCGGAGCCTGCTTCTGCCCAACACGCTTCCTCTGACCTTCGCAGCTGTGCGGGGTCCCGCCCAGGGCCACCCAAGCATTACATGTCCCCCCACAGCTAGTGCCTCTCCTCTGTTAGCTTCTCCCCACGCAGACATCTCCACCTCTGCGCAGTCAGGTTTTAAGCCATGGTGATTGTCTCCCCCCAGAATCAGGCCCCATGGACGCTGGGGGTTCTGTAGCAAAGTCCGTGAGCATTTGGGACTGACCGTAAAGAGCTCCTCCCCCACGCACAGACCGAGTGGCCCTTCTCGGCGGCCCAGGCTTGCTCGGCCAGCTCCCGTCCACCCCCGCACTTGCCTGGATGGTGGCTTCCCGGGAGCGCCTGCGTTCTCCCTGGTGAAGGGGCGTGAGCAGTTCCCGGTCGCGTCCTGCGGGCTACAGAGGGCTGGGGGCACTGGGCCACACATGCCCTGCTCATGGCCCCAGGAACCTTGGCTTCGGCTCTCAGGTGCCCAGCGCCGACCAGGAGCCCACGCACTTTCCTCGTTCCTCCGGCCCTGAAGGCCAGCGTGCCCGTCCCTAGATGAGGACGCTGAGGCGGGGGTGGGGGGGGTGAGCACCCAGGCTGTCGCCTAGCTGGCAACACCCAGGGTCTCTGGAGGCAGGAGGTGGGGCCGGGGGGCAGCTTCTCCTCAGCTCTAAGCTGGGCCCAGAGTGGCTTCCGGGGCGGGCCGCTGGTGGATTGGGAAGGCGAGGCCGAGCTTCCGGAAGCTCCGGGCCCTCATCTCCGCTTCCCCTGAGCGGGAGGTAGACAAGAGCAGTTTGTTGCTGCTCAGAGAAGCGACTTGCGTGTTGTACACGGCCAGGAAGCACAACTTCTGGGCCCGGCACCCAGCCACGCCCCACTCGGGTTTAGGCGCTGCTGGTTTTCAGCACAGGTCCCGCGGGAGGTGGACACTGGGCCTTCTGACACCCCTGCCCTCCTTCCTTCCGCCTCGGGCCTCTCCTCAGGCTTCCTTCAGAACACCCGCCCACGCCCCTGGTGGACCTGCCTCAGGCCCTGGCTCTGACCTGGCTGGGTGACTGAGGCATGGCCCTCCCGAGCCTGTTCCTCGCTGGCCAGTGGGGCCGTAGTGCCCACTCGGGGGCTCGCGTGAGTCATGGGACTGGTGTGTCCATGGGCTGGCACCGCAGCCTGAGCCTCCGCATGTTCCCTCCCCTTCTGCAGAAGGAGAAGATCCGGGAGAAGTTCGTGGAAGCTCTGAAAACTGAGTTTGCCGGCAAAGGGCTGAGGTTTTCCCGAGGTATGTGCACCGCCGGCGGCCTAGCAGGCCTGGCGTGGGCCTGCACCCCCTCGGGCCGGCCCGTCCCGAAGCCTGCCTGCTCCCCCGTTCTGGGAGCCCCCTCAGTAGGCCAGGCAGGGCTCCAGGTGTTACCCTCCTGCCTCTCTGCCCCCCAACCAGGCTCCCTTGAGTTTTCTCCCCTCCCCTTTCCTAGTCCAGTCTATTAGCAAGACCCAGGGCCCTACGATCAGAATGTTCACGTTGGCACTCTGGTCTCCCTCTAGTCCGTTCCACACAAGACCCCTCCTCACCCTACTAATGAAACCCTGGACCCAGGGCCCAATGCCCGTTCCCCCCACCCACGCACCCCTGCTCTGTGCCAGGACACCCCACACTCTTGTCTACATTGGGGGCTGTCATGGGCCTGGAGCTCCACTCTGGGCCACTGCCACTCCAGTGTGGGTCTCAGTTCAAGGTCCACCCAGAGAGCCCCCCACCCCATCATTCGGGCAACTGCCTGGGGAGTCTCACTCTTTACCCTGTTGATTTACGTGCCCCGAGGGCCCGGCTCGCTCACTGCATTACCAGAGAGCCCCAGTTGGGCCCCGGGCCTGATGTCCAGTGGCCCTCAGGGTTGGTGAGTGCATGACTGAATGAGGGACCCTGCCGGCCCACGCCCAGGCCCGCCGCAAGCCCGTCTGTCCCTTGCAGGAGGCATGATAAGCTTCGACGTCTTCCCCGAGGGCTGGGACAAGCGCTGCTGCCTGGATAGCCTGGACCAGGACAGCTTCGACACCATCCACTTCTTCGGGAACGAGACCAGCCCTGTGAGTGCGCCCCCGGTCAAGACCTGCCACGGGGCGCAGAGCAGACCCCAGAGCCACCCAGAGCACAGCCAGTGCTCACTGGCCTGTTACAGGTGGTCAGGCCGAGGCCCAGGGCGGGCTGGCCGCTTGCCCCAGAGCGAGCCCGGGAGGGGGGGTGTGAGCAGGAGGCTTCCTGAGGGGACAGAGGGAGGCAGCACTGCTGGGGCCAATGCAGGCAGGGGTCCCCGCCAGGGCCCCTCCTCACGCACCATGTGTGCCACCTCTGCAGGGAGGGAACGACTTTGAGATCTACGCCGACCCCCGGACCGTGGGCCACAGTGTGGTCTCACCCCAGGACACAGTGCGGCGATGCCGTGAGATCTTCTTCCCAGAGACGGCCCACGAGGCGTGACGGGGCCCACACCCCCGGGCTTCCAGAGGGCCGTGCCCTGGTGCGGGGCGTGTGCCAGGGCCTTCCTCCTCCCCCGACGCACCCCGAGTCTGGGTAGATGACCGTCCCGGCAGCTGCTCCTACGCCCCACCTGCGTCCCACAGCCCCGGCTGCCGCCGCTGCTCACACTTCTGAACCGGCTTCCTCTGCACTGAGGCCTGCGTACGTGTGTGTGGGCGTCCTGTCCGCTGCCCAGGTGGGCGCGGCGTGGCGGGAGGGTGCGTGAGGTGAGAACTTGATCTCACGGTATTAAAGTCCCCAGAAAAAAGCGTGGCGGCTCCGTCTGGGGGCAGCTGGCCGCGGCGGCAGATGGCATCACAGCCACCCTGCACAGGGAGCTGGGCAGGCCTTGCCCAGTCACGCAGGTGCCCCAGCCCCTTCCTGGGACCCACAGAGACCGCTCCAGGCCAGGCCGAGTCACAGTTGAGGGTTTATTGCCAGTGTTGGGGAGGATGGGGGAGTTGGGGGCCGGGGTGTTGGGAGGGCTCCGTGGGACCCGAGTGCGCAGGACTGAGGCCCCTTGCCACCTCAGGCAGCCCCAGAGCTGCGTGAGCGCGTGCCGTCTCCTGGCCGGCGCCTAAAAGGGCTCTACTCACAGGAAGCAGGTCTTGGGGGCTCCCATCAGTCAGCTGCACCAGAAGCCTCCTACCAAGCTGGCCAGCGAGTCCCGTTACTCGGGAGAAAGGCCTTGGGCTGGCCCAACTCCGAGTGGGATAGCAGGCTGAGAGGTTCCAACTTGGGGGGGCTAGCCAATGCCTTTCAGTAACTCTGGGCTTCTAGCCTCCATGGGGTGGGGGTGGAGGGCACCCAGATACCCCAGCTAGGGGCAGGGATCCTGTAGACATCTTAGACTGGGTTTCCAGAGTCATGGTCCCTGCAGGCCCTCCCTTGAGCCCCATTTCTCCCCCCACCAGGTGATGTGCTCTTTAAAAGGGGATGTGGGGGGTAGAGGCGGAGCCCCTCCTTCCGGGCCTCCCTGTCGGACACGGTGTGGCAACAGGGCTCGGTGAGCGGAGGGGACAGCGTCAGACGCGCCCAGGCAGCCAGCGAGGCCCTCCAGGCTGCCACAGCTGCCCGCTCCTGACCCTGCCTGGGGGTGTCTGTCCAGTCAGGCTCCTAGGCAGCCTTGGCAACTGGACACTGGTGGGATGTTGGGTTTTGTGAGCCAGGGCAAAGGGGGTGGCCCTGCCTAAGCCTGGGGGTGGGGTGGGGGACAGGCCCCATAGTGGACTGGCAGCTCCTTAAGGAGCAGAGGCCTCAAGGCCAGGGGAGGGGACACTGCCTGCCTGGGGCTCACAGTCGTGGCCAGCAGGGAGGGACTGGCTGGCAGAACAGGAGCCCCCAACTGCCCTCTGCGCCCAGGCCCCCCCGTCCTGCCCCCCCAGTGTGTTGAGGGGAGGCAGGAAGGTTTGGCCCTCTGCCAGCAGCTGGAGGCTCCCCACAGTGCTCCCTGCCCGGCTTCCCAGGAGAGGGCCCAGCCGCAGGAGACCCCGGCCGGGTGGGAGGCGAGAGCGGAGTCTGGCCCCAGGGCCGGTCCTGGGGTGGAGGCCAGGAAGCAGGCGTGTATGGGTGGGATCTGCTGTACCCCCAAACCCACCCCAGGCCTGACAGCGATACACGGGTTGGTGGACAGGAGGGTCCTGTGCGAATGTGGCAGAGAGGGGAGAAGAGTGTGGACAAGCAGAGAAGGCAGGTCGTGGCCTCCTCAGCCCGGCTCAAGTAACAGTCACGGGTCACGGGTGGATGGAGGCGCACTCACAGCCACGGCACAGACAGACAGACAGACAGGGGCACGGAGGCGCCCAGGGGCCTGGGTCAGTCAGCACGTGGGGCTCGAGCCGCTGCTGCCCGTCCACCCTGTGTGGCTCCTCCCTGGCCGGGCGGCCGCCTCAAGACCACCGGCCTAGGAGCCCACAACCTGGCCGGACCACGTCTCGTGGGGGGTGTGGGGGGCCAACTGGGTGAGCACCACCTCCACAGCCTGGAACTTCTGGTTCTTGGGCGGGATGGGGCACATCTTGTAGGTCACCTCATCGCCCTCCACCGGCACATACTCCCCCTCGATGCTGGTGGGCGAGAGAGGGCATCAGCCCAGAGTAGACCCCACTCTCTGGACACCCCAGTGGCCTAGCCTGGGCCAGTCGCAGTCTAACCTACAACATGGGGGTCCCAAAAGTCCCTCCCTCCCTGTGCTGCTTGGGGATTCAGTGAGAAGTGCAAGGGCCCGTGAGATCCCTGAGGCCTGGAGAGCTCCGGCCTCTGGCATCGGGCTGGGCAGGGGGCCAGGCCTAGTCCACCCCTCCCCCGCCCAGCCTCCCTGGCTGACAGCCCTCAGGCTGAAAGACCTGGGGCTTCTGGGCTGAGTGCCCCCGCCTCAGCCAGCTCCACCCTCCTCTGTACCCCTGCCCCACGCTGACGGGCAGGGGAGCTCCCAGGGACCCAGACCTCAGGGGCCACCAGCCAGGAGAGGCAGATGGGGACACTGCAGCCGGCGGCCACAGCCCAGGGGACTCACTCAGACACGTGAACGAAGATGTCCTCAGACCCGTTCTCAGGGGTGATGAAGCCGTGGCCCTGTGAGCGCGAGAACTGCTTACAGACGCCCTTGAACACTGGGCCGGCCGAGGCGCGGGCTGTCCTGAGGGTGGGGGAGGGCGATGGGCGCGTGGCCTGGGGCCCAGCTCCCCGGACCCCCACAGCCCGCCTGGGCCTGCCTGGGGAGCCTGCCTCTGAGCTGCGGACACCAGCCAGGCCAGACAGCCACGAGGTTATGCTGGCCCAGGCCTCTCGGCACAGGTAGGGGCAGATAGGGAAACTGCGGCCCAGCACGGGAACAAGTCTCCCCTGGGCAGACGCACAGCCAGGGTCTCCTGACTCCAGCCGGTGCGGTCTCAGCAGCCTCCCGCCCTGACCGGGCTTAAAGGGTTCTTGCTGTAGTATTTTCCCGTGTTGTAAGGTTTGGCGGGGGAGGGTAGAAGAACAGGGGTGCAGGCCAGAGGTATGGGCAGTGAGAGGACTCACCAGACACAGAGGAGAGAACAGCCAGATCGACCCAAATACACTGCTGAGGGGCAGCAGGCGGAGAGACAGCAGCCCCCCCAGCCCCTCAAGGCCAACCTCTCGCCTGGGCTTTTGTCCAGCCTCTCCCACCGGCCTGTCACCCGCTGCCTTGTCCACCTGAAACGCCTTCCAGGCCCCGCCGAGACGGCATCCCTGGCGCCGGAGGCCGGTCCTTACCCCAACCCGCCTGTGCAGTGAGTGGTGGGCGCCCAGTGGCTATGGGCTGAGACTGTCACTGAGGACGCGTGGCCTCGAGGGGTGGCACGGAGGGTGTGCCGGAAGGGAGAGGCGCAGGTACTCACGCAGAATACGTCCTGGTCCGCTTGGTGGGCAGAGGGCTGGGCAGGTCCCGAGAGGCCACTCCGCCCCTCTCCCAGACCCTGCTGCCCTCCCGGTGGAAGGGGAAAGTGGGCCACACTGGGGACTTGGGTGGGGGGGGCGGGGGCACAGCTGGGGGTGCCGTGGGCTCTGAAGTCATGGTCGGAGCGGCAGGAGCACCAGACGGGCTCCCGGGCGCGGGGCCAGTGATGGGCGCGGACGACCCGGCAGGCAGGGCCCGGCCCGGCCCTGCTCAGCAGCCTCACCAGCCACGGGCTCCGTCTGGAACGGGAAAGACAGGACGCGTGAGTGAGGTCCAGAGTGGGCAGCTTCTGGACAGCAGCATGAGCCTAGAGAGCCGGGAGGGCCCGCGGCCACCACAGGTGACATCCACCCGGGACAGGCCCCTCCCGTCCATCCTCCCCAAACACGCAGCGCTGAGCCTTGCTATGGGCCTGTGCTCCCTTCGGCTGTGCGCCGAAGCCCTGTCCCCGGTGACAGCACTTGGAGGAGGGGCCTTCAGGAGGGAGCGAGATTTGGGGCGATCGGGAGGTGGGGTGGGTCCCCTCCCCTGGGCCAGCACCCTTAGAAGAGCCAGCTGCACGGGCTTCCCCTGAGGGAGGCCGCAGAGGAGGCTGCCCGCACAGCAGCCACCCACCCTGGCCTTGGCCTCCAGCTCCAGAACCTCGAGAAACAACTGTCGTGTTAAGTTGCCTCAGGCTGTGGCAAGTGCCGCTCTAGGACGCCCCGTCCGGGAGGGGGCGCGTGAGTGGCCAGCGCTGCTCTGGGGCACTCTGGCCCACACGTGTCAAGCCCAAGGACCTGCGTTTGCGCCTCAGCTGGGCGGGACCCCGGCACGGGGCCCAGACAGCCGGGTCCGAATCCTGCCTTCCGCCTGCCACGTGGGCCTCGTGCAGCACTCTGGACCTCCCACCGGCTCCCTGCCCATACAATGGGGATGATGTTCGTGGCAGAACGCGCTTACCCACGGCCAGGCGTGAGAGCTGCAACACTGGTGATATTTCTCAGCCCGTTTCCTACTCTCTCAGAAAAAACGGGGTGAGAACACACGCAAGGCTACTGAGGCTTCAGAGATTAGGGTGTGTGAGTGTCTGGCACCTCTAGCACCCCATAAGTTGCTATCACCCTAATCACTAGATATTCCCATATCAACAGCTGGCCTGCGTGGCCTTGCCAAAGTTCACCCTTTATTTTTCTCTGAAGAGGAAGAAAGTTCCCCCGCCCCCAGCGGTTGAGTCTTGGAGCCCAAGATTCTCTGCTGGAGCGAAGCTCGGCCTTCCTGCGCCCGGGACAAGCGCCTGCGGGGACAGGGCTTGGGGGAGCACGAGGCAGGGCACAGAGAGCCCCAACTCTGCCTTGCCGTGCGCCCCGGGTTGGCACCTGCACTGGCCTCATCTGTACAAGGGCACTGCTAAGCCCTGCCTGGCCCCAGGCGTGGGGTAATGGGTCACCACCTCCTCACCCCCATTCTTCACTCCACCCCTCGCCCCTCGCCCCGAGGTCGGAGGCGAAGCCCTGAGCAGTCTGCTCTGTACCCTGCTTCCTCCCCCACCCCGGGCCCAGCGTGGGCGCCAGGAAGAGCACTGGCTCCCTTGGGCGTCCAGGCACCGCAGCCAGGGACAGGGCTGGCAGGCAGGAGGCTCTCGGGCTCTGCTGTCGCCAGTGGTCGGGTGGCTCCTTCAGGAGCCCCCCCGGGTGCAGAGGAGTGAGAGGTGTCCCTCGTGGCCCCTTGCACAGCTGCGGGGTGTGCGCTCTGAGCCCACTCTGGGGGGCGGGGCACTCAGGCTTGGCTGTCTGACCCCCATTTTAGAGAAGCGGTGGACGCGCCAGGGGGCACAGCCACACAAAAACCTGTACGTGGACATTCCCGTGGCACTACTCGTAAGCAGAGTGGCAACGCCCTAAATGTCCACAAACAAAACCTCTGTGGCCAGAGTGGCATACCGCTCAGCCACAGAAAGGTGCCTGCTGAGTCACGCTGCACCTACACGCAACTGGCTGTGGTGACGCCAAGTGGAGACCAGGGCGTGCGGGCTCCCGAGGGGGCAGCGGCACGGGCTGATCGGTGAGCCAGCCCGCAGGGCGGTGCGTGCCAGGGGCCGCGAGGCCTCTCATGGGGGCAGCTGCTTTTCAGGGTCGTGACAATGTTCTCAAACGGACGATGGTAATGTTTGCACCATCCCATGAATGTAGGGACCTGAAATGCCACCGTGAGCAGGTGAATGACAGGTATGAGCATCTCAATAAAGCCGTCTCCAGGAAAAGAAGCCGCAGTACCTGAGATGACAGCGCAGCTGGGGGCTGGCGGGGGCAGGCTGCTGGGGTGCCCCCACCCTACCTGGGCAAATGCTGGCACTGGGCGCATCCATGGAAGCCCTGCCAGCTGCACTGCTGGCCCGCCCACCACACTTCCCCAGGCTGGCATTGTGTTGGTGACAGCCTGGGCTGGGAGGTCCTGGGGTACAGGGGCGGGGAGGCCGGGAGGCACAGCAGCAGCCACCTTGGCTGCCAGGGAGATGCAGCTGAAGTGGGGGGCCCTGCTCTGGCCAGCCAGGCTCCCAGACGTCATTAAAGTCCGTGGTAGGAAGGGAAGAGGGCACCGCCATCCGGGGCTGGGCTGGCGGCTGACCCCTTCTCCGCGCACCGAGTGGGCTCCTCAGAATGGACCAGGCAGCAGAGGGGAGGGTGGAGGAAGAGCAGGCACTCACCCCTGCAGCCCAGGGGCTGGCGCTGGTGGCCGCCCGCGCCCCTCTTTCACCCCACCCCGCAGAAGGCGGGAGTTAGGGAGGGCAGTGAGGCCTCCCCCAGGCACGGCGCAGATCACCCCCACCCCAGCCTCGGTTTCCTCATCCGGAAGTTGGGAGTTTCCCTGACTCAGAAGTGGAAGAATCCCAGCACAAGAGTCAGGCTCCGCCCCAAGCCCCTCCCTCCGCAACACAGGGCTGTCTGAGCCAGGGCGGGACCCCTGGGCCAGGCCAGGCTTCCTGGTCAGCCCTGCACTGCTACTGGGCTCCCGTGCTGGGTCACTCCAGAGCTTGTGCTTGAAGCCGCCCAGGCGCGCCCGAGTTCAGGGGCATCCCGGGCTGCTGCAGGAGGGGGTGAGGGGGGACAGGTTTCCATTGTCTGGGGCACAGAAATAACTTCCACCCTCCCAGTAGCCCTAAAAGTCTGAACTGGCCACCGTTTATGGGTCGGATGAGGAAGCTGAGGCTGCGAGAGGTTGTGTGAGCCTCAAGCCTCGCGCAGCAGGTAAGTGGCGTGCCCAGACATCTCTGTCGGAGAACGTACTTCCTCCGTGACCAGTTCTGCCTCGGGCTCAGCCCAGAGGAGGCTGCAGTTCTGCAGAAACAGTTCCTGAGAAGCTACAGGGAAACGGCGCCCTCCAGCACAGGCGTCTGTAGAGCGCCCTGTTCATCCAAGCAGCGGAGGCCGGTCCCCCCAGGCTCAGTGAGCCCATGTCGGAGTGATGCCCCTGAGGGCGGGTAGAAGGAGCAAAGCGGGCCCCAGCTTTGCATCCAGACTCTATTGACCCCAAAAGGGCGACCTTCCTTTCGGAGCCTCAGTTTCCTCATCTGTCCAATGGGGTCCGTGGTGGCCCAAGGGGCAGGTGGTGAGAGGTGCCAAGGAGCGTGGCAGGGGCCCTGAGAGTGGGCAGCTCCCTGGCCATGCCGTTTGGCCCTGACCTGCTGGCACAGCTCATCTTGGCCTGTGCGCGAAGCCAAGAAGCCAAGCCAGTGGGCTGCAGACACAGGGCCTGGGCGGTGAAACAAAGCCTCACGTCTGTGGACGGCATAGTCACGGGGCTCGGGCCCTGGGCTGGCTCAGCCGGTGAGCAGGTGTCCACTGCCAGCAAGCTGCCCCTGCCCCCGGGGCTGTGTGATCTGGGGTGGCCACGGACCCTGGCTGGGCCTCCCTCTTCCCCTCAGCCACTTGCATCATGTCTGCCCGCTGGAGTGCTCAGAAACTCTGAGCACAGCTGAGTGAGCTTAGGCAGCCCCGCCCGAGACTCGGAGGCGGGGGTCAGGTGGACACGTCATGCACCTGTGATTACTACCAAGGGCCAGTGGGGTGCCGAGCCCTGAGTCCACCTGGCCCTCCAGGAGCCCTCTGCCATCACCACACGCAGCTCTCTAGGAGGGAAACAGCTGCAGCGGTCTGGCGGGTCATGCGGGCACTTTCCTGCGGGATGTTGTGCCGAGGGGGGGTCCGGGAGGAGGGAGGCGGGCAGTTCCCTGCTGCTCCTGACCTCCCTGGAGAAGGGAGGGTACGGAAGAACTTGGGGAGACTGGGGAGACAGGGCTTGGGGTTCTATTTCTGGCTTTGTGCTGACTCAGACCATGACCTTGGGTGAGTCACTTGCCAACTCTGGAAGCTCGCAAACAACTCTCCCAACAATAACACCCCAGCCCCAAGCCCCCAGTGTGGGGCAGGCAGGGGGGGAAAGCAGACGGGGGTGCAAGACTCGGGAGGATGGTGGACACGCCGTGTGTGCGTCGCACCGTGTGGGCATCGGGGTCTTGTCCATGGGCCTGGAAGCAGCCTCAGGACCACCAGGCAGAAACTGGCCGCCCGGGCGCCTCCCCCGCCTGCCACCCAGACACTCCTTAAAATACATCGGGGCCATCGCTGCGCAGCTGGAGGTGACCTAATTAGGTTCCTCCCCTCCCAAGGAGCGGTGGGGTGGGGTGGGGGCGGGGGCTGCCGGCCAGTACTTGAGCTTAGTTGAGACCCTTTAACCCTCCTCTTTGTCAGATGCCCCTGCTGCCCTGGTGGGGGTGGGGCTGCCCCATGGGCTGGTGTGACCTGGGCAAGTCACTATCCTGCTGAGTTGCCAGAGCGAGAAGGGAGGGAACTGGTCTGTCACATGGAGGGAACAGCCTGCACTCCGTCATCCCCCAAGGCCTGGAGATTCTCCAGATCGGCCTGCCACCTGCCTGGTGGGCATCATTTCACTGGCTTTGTGGCTGCAAAGAACACCCCTGCCCCCCACCCCCAGCTGCTTTTTTGTGACATTCTTGCTGCTCTGCATGGACAAGAGTCTGGGCTGCCCCAAACCTCCTTCCCAGGAGGCTCTGGGTAGGGCCTGATGCTTGTGGCCCAGGACGTGACTGCTCTGCAGGCCCTGAGCGCCCTCTGCTGGTGCCACTCTCAGGACCAGCCAGCGGGTGTCCCTCCCCATCCCGATCTGTGAGGGACCCCCAGTGCGGCCAGAGGGCATGTGTGAAACATACAACATCTCCAGAACCTGGAAGAGACGTCTGTGGCCCACACTGTCCCTGGCATCCCTCGGTCCCGGGGCAGCCAGTACCTGCTCACACCTGTCTTTTTTTTTTATGGTGGGGGGAGGCAGACAGACCTAGAGGGCTGCCTGATACGGGAAATAGTTGTTTTGGAAAGACTTCAAGGAAAAGGGGTGGGAAGGCAGGGTGGGAGCATGGAGGAGGTTGGGAGGAGGAAAGATGGGGAATTCAGGAGACCCAGAGTCCTCAGGTGGGGGGAACTGGCTCCCGCTTCCCCACCCCAGGGGGCTGGAGACTGCCCTTCCCAGGGAGAGGCCCCCACCGGAGCACATCCAGGCAGGCAGGGTGCCAGGTCTCAGGCAGGTTGCCCACCCCGACCCGGCGGCTCCCTCCCCTCCCCCAGCCCCAGCGGATGCAGCAGTTCACACTCTGTATTTATTATTGTTCTCGCTCTGCGTCCCGCCTCCCCTCTCCCTGGAAGAGCCAGCAGCCTGGCAGCTTGGCAGGAACCTGCTGTCTCCCTGGTGGGTGCCAGGCTCGCCCCTTATCTCCGCCTGGATCCTTGTGCCGGGTCAGGCCGCTGGAGACCTGGCGCCAGCGCCCAGGCTGCTCCGTGACTGCATCCCACAGCGGGGTCGGCAGCCCGGGGGGGGGGGGGGGGGCGCCCGGCCCTGTGGGAGCCGCCTGGCAGGGGTGGAGGCTAGAGGGGAGCAGCGGCCAGGGGAGGGGAGTGGCCTTGGAGGGGCCAGAGCCCAGGCTGGGGGGGCTCCGCGGCGAAGAAGATAGTAGCAGGGAGCCGCCTCCCCGAGCCAGCTGCCACAACGACCCCGTCCCCGGGCCGAGCGAGTCGGGGGGCGGCTGCTCCGCGTAAACACCTGCCCGCCCGGCCCCGGCCCCGCGCCGCGCCCCACCCCCTCCCCGGAGCTCGGCTGTTTCTCGTCTTTTCCCTCCGGGCTGGCAGACGGGGCTGCGGCAGGTGCCCGCCGTCCCCTCGGGCCAGACACCCGTCCAGACACTCGCAGGGACACGCTCGCAGGGCCGCCCGCGGACGCCGCGTCGCGGGAGCCGACGCCTCGC
>NW_004567105.1:2437575-2469679 GCF_000260355.1 Condylura cristata
GCGCGCCGCGTCGGGCGAGTGTGCGCGCGTGCGTGTGTGCGTGTGTGCGCGTGTGTGTGTGCGTGTGTGCGCGCGAGCATGCGGCGCCGGCCCTGGCTCGCCCGCTCACTCGCTCACTCGCTCACTCACTCGCTCACTCACTCACTCGCTCGCGTGCCCGCCCGCCGCCGCCCCGCCCCGTGACGTCAGGGGGCGTGTCCTCCCGGCTTAAAGGCGCGGAGCCCGCGCCTCCCGCCAGACGGCGCCCTGCGGCGGACGGCTGCGCTCCGCTGGCCGGCCGCTCGCTTCCGGGAAAGCCAGGTGGGGGGCTGCTGAGGAGTGCCGGGGGCGCTCCTGGCGACAGACAGCAAGTGGGGTGGAGTGAGTGAGTGTGCGCCGGGGCCCCCAGTCCAGTCGGGAGCCGAGGCCGCGCCCGAGGCCGCGCACAGGCACAGCCCAGAGGCAGAGGCGGCCCCCTGGGCCCGTGTCCCCTGACCTCCAGGGCACCAGCGCTCCCATCCTCCATATGAACCCCCATGCAGGTCCCAGGAACCCCTTACCCTGGCCCGCAACAGGCCCTGGTGATCTCCTGTGTGGAAGAGGACCCCCGATGTGATAACCTGGCTACACACACCGGGGACACACACCAGGGACACACACACGGGGGACACACACACACCGGGGACACACACACCGGGGACACACACACGGGGGACACACACACACACCGGGGACACACACACGGGGGGCACACACCGGGGACACACACGGGGGACACAGGAAGCGCTGGGGCGTCCCCCGCCCCGAGCTGGGTGCACCCCAGCCTCATTGTTCCCAAGTGGTGTGACCTTGGGCCAGTCCCCAAGGACCCTGGTCCCCTTCAACTGCTTTTGTAAAGCTGGGACAGTGACCCTGCTGGGGGTTAGGCTTGGAAAGGGGGCGTCCCCCCCACAGTCAGAGCTACCGAGGCAGACTGGCATCTCCAACAGAGGTCTTACTGGAGAGGAAGGAGAGCACACCCGCTCCACACAGCTCAGGAAGCTGCCTCCGGGGCCACACACCCCAATGGTCGCACGGCGTCCTTGCACCCCTGTTTTACTCGTGAGGAAGGAAACTCCGAAGGAGGAGACACGCCCGCCTTTGTGCTTCAGCGGGATAGAGGACACTTAAACCGGGGTTAGCCACCATCACCACGCATCCCTGCCCTTCCAGAGCCTCCCAGAGCAGTCAGACCCACGAGGCGCTGAGACAGTTGCCCGTTGTGTGGAGTTCTGACCCTGTTCCACTCCAGTCCGAGGACTCTGCCCTGAGGGTCTCCTGCCTCCCTTTACGTCCCCCCTTCTTTCTGGCCACCCCCTCTTCCAAAGGCAATAGTTTTCAAAGTGCCCTCCCTCACTGGCATCATGACCTACTTCTTACAGCAGCTCTGTGAGGTTTACCTGGACCCCCCCTCCCCTCTCTCGGTCCACAGGACCCCTGGCCCAGGCCTGGCCAATCAGAATGGCCCCCGCTGGACTGTCCATGCACTGCCTGCTCTCTGTGGCTCCCGACTTGGCTGGGCATCAGCCTGGGGCTGCTGGTGGCTGGGAGGTGGATTACAAACCTACCGGTCAGCAGCGGGGGCCAGGGAGGACTTCAGCTAAAGTCCAGTGAGGAGCAGGAGCCAGGCTGGTCAGTCTAGAGAGGACACATGGAGGGGAGAGGGACCTATGGCGGGAAGGCTGGGGCAGGGGAGCCTGGGCAGACTGGGATGCTGCAGGCCGGGAGACAGGGCCAGTGGCGGGGCCTGGCCCTGGTGGACAGAGCCCAGGCCTGGGCCAAGAGCAGGCCTCCCTGCCGGCCGCGCTTGTGCTGTCGGTGGACAGAGCTGCTGGGCCCGAATGAAGGCGGCGGGCTGGAGGCGTGTTATGACGGATCTGACAGCCGTGAGGGCACAGCTGTTCATTCAGGAACGAGCAGCCGTGGCACCACCCACCCACCCACCAGCCTCTGAGTAACAAAGAAATCTGCTGCGACCAGGGGCTCGCCGTGGGGCTATTTTTGTGAAAAGCTGAGAATTGAAAAGCTCAGCTCAGAATCCTCCCTCGCCAGAGCCCGCGGCCCGCTCCCACGGACCCCGCCAAAGTGTCGTGATTCCCCTGGTGACAGGGACCACAGTCCGCGAGTCTGGGCAGCCCCGAGGGGTGTCATACCGGGGGGCTCCGACGACGGGACCCGCTTCCCTCCACTCTTCGCTGCGGCCCGGGAGCACCTTTCGCTCCTCGCAGGGGACAGACCATCTTGCCCAGCAGGTCAGAGCGGTTCTCTGCCTCTCTCCCCAGTCACCGCAGGTGCAGCTGCCGCCACCCTTTTTTCCTGCACCTCAGACCACACCTTGTGTCCCTGCCCTGGTACATGCAGCAAACGCCTGTGGCCGACTAGGCGCCAGATGGCCAGGCTCAAACCACAGTGGGCAGGACAGACGGCTCCTTGAGTTTGTGACGCTGGCGTCTCATGTAGGAGACAGAGCACAACCTGCAATCTGGACGTGCGCGAGAAGCAGGGTGCACACAGACGGGGTGGGGGCCCTGTGGGAGGCCGGCTCTGAGGAGGGCCTGAGGCTGAGTCTCCCCGGGAGACGCCAGCCCTAGAAGAAGCAGGAAAGAGGGGTCTCCCTGGTGGTGCAGGTGCTGAGACTCAGCACTATGAAGCTGTCCACAGCCCACGTGGCACCGCCCCGCGCCCCACACCCCCGCCAGGGAGTGACCCCAGGGTGCAGCAGACCACTCCTGTCTCCCTGCTGCTCCCTCAGCCGTGGATTTCAGTCCATCTGCCTGTTCCCCACACCGTGTCTCTGGTAAAGCCTCTCACCGCCCCCACCTCTGGCCCCAGTTCTTGTGTGCATAAATAATAAATTGAAAAAAAAAGTGCTTGGGCCCGTTGGCTGCCCTGCCGTGGGCTCCGAGGGCCTCCACCCGCAGAACCCGGGAGTCCTCCGAGGCCCCAGAACATCTGGACCTCCCCCTGCGGTTGTAGGCTTAAGTTTCCACACCGTCTCTGAGGAGCTTTGCCCTTGCTTTGGCCACCAGCAAGCTCAGGACCAGATTCCTCTGTCATTGGGGGGGGGAGGGGTCACAGGACCAGGCATGTCTCAGCACTGATCTTTTTTCATCCCTCTTTAAGTCAGTCACCCAACAAATATCAGCCCTGGCTCCGTGTGCCTGTGAAGCCAACACAAAACCCTGGCGTCCTCACTTCCATCAAGGAGAGGCCCTGAACCAGCCTGACAAGCCTGAAGGTGACAGAGGCTGTGGGTGGTTGGGGGTGCACTTTAATGGGGGGTGAAGGTCAGAGGAAGCGTCACAGGGTGGCAGACATTAAAACCAGGACCTGGAACTGGCGAGGGATGAAGACAGGAGGGAGGGAGAGGAAGACAGTTCCAGGGAGAGGAGCAGCACCCGGCAGGGCCATGGGAAAGGAGTCTGGGCGTCTGAGAAATAGGGGCTGGGCCGCCAGTCGGGAGGGGGGCCAGTCGGAGGGGTGACGGAGGGGCGACTAGTGCCCCGTCCCCCAGGGCGAGCAGGCTAAGGACTGGCCCTTCCCCGGCTGAGGAGGAACACTGCGGGTCCGGAGGAGCAGAAGTTCTGGCGGGAACTGAGGGGGCTCTGAGAACAGACCATGGGCCAGAGGGCAGCGTGGGAGAGGGCGGACGCTGCTGCCAGCCGTGGAGATGGGGAGGGGTGCTGGCTGCACTTTGGAGGATCTGTTCAGGGCTCACACGCGGGGTGTGAGAGAAGGGGAGTCAGGAGCCACTGCTGGGTTTGGAGCAACCAGCAGGATGGAGGAGTGTCGGCGGGAGGCCGCGACTGGGGGCTCCATTTGGCCTCAGCTGCAGTGTCTGTCAGGGTGAGGAGAAGGCAGGTGGCCAGAGGGAGCCGGTGCAGGACCTGGGGGGCTGGCAGAGGACTCTGCTCAAATCACAGTATCACATGAGGTCACGAGGCCGGGCCCCCCACCCAGGCCTCAACAATAGTGGAAGAAAAGGGGGGAGGAGAATGGGGAAGTGTGGGCTCCTGGTAGGTAGGTGGCCAGAGCTTTGGGGAGGGAGGGAGTGGTCAGCTCCCACCTGCTCTGGGGGCCTAGACCTTGATGACCTTGAGGAAGCAGTCTAGTCCGGAGGGGACAAAAACCTGCCAGGAGCAGACTGAAGAGAGGACCCACTAGAGCCAGGGCAGGAGACGCCTTCAAGACGATTTGCTGACTAAAGAAGCAGGAAACTGGAGGGAAAGGGGCCCCAGAGATTTCTTTAAGGTGTAAAAAACCTTAACGGCTTTTTAGAAAAGATTTATTGATTTATGCATACAGAACTGGGGTACAGGCCAGAGGGCAGGAGCGGTGAGAGGACTCACCAGAAACAGGAGGAGAACAGGCAGATCCAACAGGTACACTGCTGAGGGGAGCAGCGGGGAGACAGAAGAGGTCTGTCACGCCACGTGGTCACTCCCTGGCTGGGGATCGAACTCTTGCTCAAGCGGCTGCAGCCAGCTCCGAGGTGCTGTGCTTCAACCACCAGTTAGGGCCCTCCATGGCTTTTTGTAACATTTCAATTTCATTCACCTTTGAATAGGTACTTGAGTCTCAAGATTCCAAGCATCACTCTTAAGGGGTTTTGCTAACAGCTTCAGCTCCAGCCTCAGCCCCACTTCCCTCTGCAGACGCCCTCCCAGAGCTGTTTATGCATCACCGCCATAGCAGTGCACACGGTGCTGGCTGGGGACTTCCGTGCCACGCTCTGCACCTCATCTTTTCTTTTCTTTTTTTTTTCTTTGTTTATGACAAAAGTTTATTTTTACATCATTTTGTACATTTTTTTTCCATCTCAATTGCAATCCCCGCGGGTTTCCCATCACCCAGTCACCCATGTGCCATCACCATCATCCCGTGCATTTCCCTCCCCCCACCCCGTTTTGCATCTCATCTTTTCTTATCCGTGTATCCCGGCGCCACCGGGAGCAGTGCAGCGACCTCGGACCTTTTCACTGGTGCCCTGCGTGGAGGGCACACCGCACACGTGTAATTTCTCTATCATCCCTCCACTGACGGACGATACTGCGGTGCCGTTTTAGCCTCCATCTCACAGAGAGGGAACCGAGACGCCAGGGCTGTCGCCTGGCACCGTGGCTAAGCTAGTGTGCTCCAGCGTGGGAACTTGTCCTTAACATCCGCTCCGCCCTCCTCCTCCTGCCTTCATTAGTTTCCAGGCCTACTTCTCCCTCACTCCCACACTCTTAGCAATCACTTGGCACTCCTTTTGTTCACTCAAATGACACACATTTACAAGCCCTGACTGGGGTCACCGTAGCATGTGGCCAGAAGGGACAGAAGCCCTCTGCTGCCATGGAGTTCACAGACCAAGCCCCCTGGTGTGTTTCTGCAAGTTGCCCCAATCGCCCATGGAGAATGAATACAAAGGCCTGGGCCCCCCTTTCACCAGTGAGTAAACCAAACGTGCCAACAAATCCCCGTGAGCTGAATCCCGGAAAGGCAGCCTGGGAGCCCAAAACACTAACTGCAGAACCGGCCCTGGCCACAGCCTCAGGCTTGGATCCCCCCACTGTGCCCAGGCTCTGCCACTGAGCTGTCCTTTCTTTTCGCCCCTGAAGACGCCTGGCCTCCAAGCCAGCCTTGCTCAGCCACCTCTCGCAGGAGCCGCCTGGTAATGTCCTCCTGGTCTCCACCTGCCCCTTGCCACCCACCGATGTGTCCTGCGTCCTCCCCCAGGTCTAACCTCCGGAGGCCTCCCTGTGAGTGACAGCTGTGGTGGGCTGGTGGCCCTGCAGCCTGAATCCTGCTCTTCCACTTAGGAGCCACATGACCTTGAGTGACCTATTTGCCCTCTCTGCATTAGAGGAGGAAAATGAATAATAAACGATCACATGATAGTTGATCCTTAGCTAGCTACTGCGACGATAGAAATTAATATTAAAACGGTGAGGCCCTTGTGATCTCGGCCCTGCCTAAGTCTCCAACCTCACCAGTTCTGTCTCCTTTATAAATGAGCTGAAATACTTTAGATTCCTCAAAAGCATCAATTTCACTCTCTTCTGGCTCCTGCACCCTCTTCTGCGATGAACTTGGGCCAGGGCACCCACATTCCCCCCACTGCTAAGCAGTTTTAGAGGCAGGGTAGCCTACAGCTAGATGCAAAGCTCTTGAAAACGCGGAGTCCTGTGAGCTCTGGGAACCGTATATACGTCTGCGTACAACTCCTAAAAGATGCCCAACATTCCTGCACCCCGGAAAGGTCCCGCCTCTAGACAACTGCTCCGGTCTGGGGTACGGACGGGCTTCGCTGTGTTTGCGTCTGCAAAGGATCATGCTGGCTGCGGTGCGGAGGACGCTCGACGCCGCGAAGAGCGCGCGGCACAGAGACCACAGCGGTGGCCCGGCCGGAAAGGCCCGGGGTCGCCTGGCAACCTGAAGGCGCTTTCCGAGTGTGGGCGGCTCCCAGCCGCCGGAAGAGGGAGGCCCCGCCCGCAGGCCCCGCCCCCGGAGCAGTGGAAGCCCCGCCCATCCAGCGGCCGAGGCTTCTTATTGGTGGTCTCTCCGGAAGCGACCGGATTCGGAATCTCACCCAAAGTCCTGCAACCGGCGGCTGCGTGCGAGCGCGGTGCGTGGCGGGGCGCGTGGCGCGTGGCCTGGCAGCGGGGGCGCGTACCCCTATCCCTGGCCGGGGACCCTTCCCTCTGAGCCGCAGTTTCCCCTTTCGCAGTAGCGGAGCACGGGGCACCGCGGGCCCCACCGCGCTGCCCCACTGCCGGCCGGGCGCGGACGGGTCTTAGCGCTTGAGGCGGGACGGCGGGGTTTCGCGCATCGCCAGCACTCCAGGCCCCGGTGACGGACCCTCCGCGCCCCCAGAGTCCCCAGCGCAGGCCGGCATGTTCGTCCTGGTGGAGATGGTGGACACCGTGCGGATCCCGCCCTGGCAGTTTGAGAGGAAGCTCAATGACTCCATTGCCGAGGAGCTGAACAAGAAGTTGGCCAACAAGGTACAGCGCCCTGGGGTCGCGCCAGCCTTGGCACCTGGGTGGGGGGGGGCGTGCCTTGGCACCACCCGCAGCTGGCCTGGCTGGGCTTGACTCAGGTCAGTCTCCCGGGTGTGTGGCATGGGGCACTCAAAAAGAGAAACCGGGCTCTCTTACACTTGGCAAATGCTAGCTGGATTCTGCACGTCCAGATTGCTTGGCAGTCTGGCATTCACTACCCGCTGGGCCGCGTTTCAACCTGTAAATTGAAGGTGATCTTCACAGCCCCCTCCCCCCTGGTTTTGTGAGATGCAGGGCACTGGTTGTGGAGAGTTGGGTCGAGAGGCCATCCCCTAATCCCTGCGAAAATGTTTGTGCTTCCCCCCCTCCTGTTCCGAGACCTGCTCCGATTAGTGTCCCCTCTTAGCATGTACCACAGTTCTTTTCTTTTTTCTTATTTTTTGTTGTGTAGTTGTCCTCTTTCTCTCCCTGCTTCTTGCCTGAAGTATGCCCCACATACAGCCAGAGCCTAGCACACACACAGTAGATGTTCTGGAATTGTCTGCTGACTGAATAAGGCAGGCAAGATTTTCCCTATAGAGCAGTGGAGAGAGCAGCTGTGAGAGTGTGATGACAAGTTGGGGCATTTACAAGCTTATGGGACAAAGGAAAGAATGAGGGAGACCAATGCTTTGTGAGGAGGAGCTGGTGCTAAAGCTGAGCTCTGATGGTAAAGACCTCATAGCATTCATTTTTGAGGTGAGAGAGGGCTGTGCAAACAGTAAGCAGGTGTGCAAAGGCCCCGGGGCCCCGGCACCTGTCTTTGATTGGAGGAGGCCTGCGTGGCTCAGGCTGGCTGGGAAGGGGCCGGAACCCCACAGCCTGCAGGGCAGGGGCGTCGGTCTCATTCGCTGGACAGCAGGAGACAGAAAGAGGAAGATTGGCTGGCGCTAGAGAGGAGGCAAGTCCCTCTGATAGAGGCTGAGGTCACAGAAGGGAATGAGGGTGCAGAGATCTGGGTTCCTTTTCTGAGGGTTTTACTTAAAACTACTGATTTGCCAATAGCTTGTTATCTCTCTGTATTTCACAACCCTATATTCAGTATTTCCGTCTTTGCAGAGGGGGAAAATGAAGCTCAGAGAAGTGACCTTGACCTAGGAGGTTAGCAGGTGGTGGCGCCGCATTGCAACCTGGGTCTGTCTGGGCACCAAAGACCCAGTTCTTTCCAGAGGCCTCTTACCCGTGATTGCCCCTGGCATCACCCCAGCTCATTTCCAGCTATAAAATGGGCTCATCAGCCCGCCCCGTGGGGTGAGGGCGTCTGGGGCTGGCCGCGGGGTCGCTGAGTGTGCACGACGCACAGGTCGTCTACAGCGTGGGGCTCTGCATCTGCCTGTTTGACATCACCAAGCTGGAGGACGCCTACGTGTTCCCAGGGGACGGCGCATCACACACCAAAGGTGGGTGCCCCTCTTCTGGGGCCTTGAGTTTCTTGGGGCTCAGGTTTTGGTGGTGGGAGCCCTGACCGCGGGCCAGAGGCCCTGGGGCCTAGACCTGACCGCCAGGAAGTGACTGGGTGACCGACGTTTCCTCACCTGTAAGGAGGGAAGGTGGACTAAGGGCTCAAGGCCTCTCTTGCTCTGAGGCTGCTCCGTCTGGGGGGAGATCAGACAGGCACGCACCCTCCGTGAGGTCACCCAGGGTTAAGTGTGGTGTACAGAGGCTGCTGTCCCCGCTCAGGAGGCCAACACCCCAGCCCCGCGTGGACCCCGAGTGCCCCGTGCCTGCTTCCTCACCTGTGGGTGCGGTTATCTCATGGCCGCTGTGTGCAAGCTGACTGACGCCAGGTTCTCAGGACCCGACCCGGTGCCCTGTGGCTCCGGGTCAGAATTGTGTCTCCTGGTTCTGCGGGTCCGCCAGGTGGCCCTCCGGGCCTGCTTGCCCAGGGCTGGGGGGTGCCTGACTGCTTGCCAGGAGGCTCTGGCGGGCGCATCGCCCCTGTTCCGCGGAGTCGCGCCTTGGGCGCAGGTCCAGGTACTAACATGGCGCGCCCAGTGCGCACGCGCGATTGTGCCTCCGCGCACTGCCCATTGCCCCGGCAGGGCGCAGGCTGGAGACCCGCACTGCCGCCTACCGAGGAGCGGGCCGCAGTGAGAAAGGGTCCCCACCGAGAGGAGAGGGGAGGCGTCGCCTTCTGAAGGCCCCTGGCGGCCAGCCCAGAGCCCAGGGCTGTGGCTGGGCCCCCTGGGCAGGGATTTAACCTCTCCTGCCTGCCCTGGGCCAACGTGAGCTGGTTCAGGCCTAGTTGGCCTGTGGGCTCCGCCAGGGCCTGCGGACCCCAGCCTCGGGGCTCCCCACATGCTGTTGGAACTTCAGGCCGCGTTCGAGGTGCCCTCCGAGCTCACTCAGCAGCCTCGCGTGCAGATGCCTGGGCGGTCCAGATGGAGCCAGGAGGCCGCCAGGGCCCAGCAGGAGCCCAGAGGGCAGAGAGTTCCAACAGACGCTTCCCTAAGAAACGGGTCTCTGGACTTGACTCCCCCAGGGGCTCATGCAGGCGGCGTCACAGGGGATTTGTCCTTTGGAGAGACCCACTACTCCGAGGCCACCCTGCCCAGCTGGGACAGCTTGCCCCGGCATGGGCCTTCCTCCTCACTGGTCAGTGTTTGACTCCAGGCTCCCACCTGCAGGCCAAACGGCCCCCGAGCTTCAGGTGGGGTTCTCAGGCGTGACCCCAGGACAGCCCTGCCCTGGATGGCTAACCAGCAGCTGGTCCCGGCCCTCTTTTATCTGTCAGTTGAACTGACAACTCGCACGCCTGTCCACTCACCCCACGGGGTGCAGTCACGCAGCCGGGCGCTGTCCCCACCGATCCCGAACATTTCACCCCATACCTCACTCTCCTCGTTCTCCCCTTCGCCCAGCTCGAGATGTCCCTGTTCTGGGTGTCACTGAAGTAGAGCACATTGTCCTCACGTCACTGGCGTGTCGCACTTGGTCTAGTGTTGCGAGTTCTCCCTGTCGGCCGTCAGCCCTGTCCTCAAGGACAAGGGCTGCACCCTGCTTGGTCACCTGTCTGCTGAGTGGCCCTCGGCTGCCCACCTGGCTCCTGGCTGTGGTGGTTCCAGACCGGAGCTCCTGGGCCCAGACCCAGACCCATGTTGTCCCACGGGGCACTGTGGGCCCAGTGCCCACACGGGCACAGACCCAGTAGAGGCCCGTGGGGCTCGCGTCATGCGGGGGACAGGACCTTTCCGTCCTGTGTGTCAGTGGCCCTCGGCTGCCCGCATGCGCTCTGCAAGGTCAGCACGAGGCTGTGCCGCTGTGTGGCCCAGAGGGCCAGGAGCTGCCCCACACTTCTTGCCTGTGGGGCCACAGGCCTGGCACCTTGGTGTGGGGTGCGGGGTGCCGCTGCCCTTGGTTAGTGCTGGCTGACTGACAGCCGGGGAGCTGCTTGCCGAAGCCTGTGCTCAGGCCGACCCCAGCTGGGACCCCGTGTGGTGCTCCGGAAAGACTCGGGCCCCCAGGGCCGACAGCCGTGTGGCTGTGAGCAGGGAAGCGGGACCGCTGCCCCGGCGACCTTTGAGCAAGGCAGAGAGGGACCATGGCAGCTGCTGGTCAGTCTGTGTGGGCATGGGTGAGTGGGGGCCCCCCTGGGCTGGACCCGCAAACCCCCCGGAGGGAGAGCACGGTAACGGGGCCTCGCGTCCTCAGCTTACCACTGCTCCCGCCCCCTCGCGGGGCATTTTTAGCCGCCGTTCCAGGTCACAGCGCTGCCTGCAGCAGCCGCAGCAGCACTGAGACGGCTGTTCGGGGCTGGCTCCCTGCCAGGGGCAGCTGCCCTCTTTAGGGTGAAAGGAGAGCGCCCAGAGGAACTTGGGCCTGACTCTGGTGTCATGGATGCCCAGAGAGGCCCAGGGGTGACCCAGCTGACGGACTTGGCAGCCAGCCCTTAGTCCCACCCCGCTGGCCTCTGCTGGGAGCCAGGCTGGGGTGGGGTCCCAGGGAGGACTGGTGGGGCCCGGGCGGGCAAGTGCGGTCGCCCGCAGAGCGCCGCCCCGGTCAGGGCAGCCATTCCTCACGGGCCTGCCTCGTGATGTGCTCTCCTCCTGCAGTCCACTTCCGCTACGTGGTCTTCCATCCCTTCCTGGACGAGATTCTGATCGGCAAGATTAAAGGCTGCAGCCCGGAGGGAGTGCACGGTAACGGCGGCCTCGCCTCCTCAGGCCTGTCCGGGTGCTCGTGGGGCAGGTGGCCAGGCCGGTGGTGGTCAGGGGCGGGGTCAGAGGAGCTCGTGCTTGAGGGAGCCCTCAGCCCTTGGCCAGCTGCGGGGTCCCCCTGAGGCCATCACTCGACTCCAGGGTGGCCCAGGCAGGTGCAGGGGGGCCTGGCCACTGCTCCTGTCATTCGCGCGCAGGGTGGGCCTCGGGCTCTGGTGGCCTTTCAGGCGCTGGGGTTGGCCTCGGCAGAGACCTGGCTCCAGGGCAGCAGGCCCCGGTGGTTTGACTGTCTGCCCCCTCCCACACCGTCCCTTTCAGTCTCTCTAGGGTTCTTCGATGACATTCTCATCCCCCCGGAGTCCTTGCAGCAGCCGGCCAAGTTGTATCCTCCCAGGGCTCCGTTGGGCGCAGCCACCCAGGCTCTCCAGAGGATGTCCTCCCCTGTGGGTGGCCCCTAGGTCCTGTATCTGAGATGCTGGCTCTCTGCCTGCCCCTCCGGCCCGCAGTTCTGCTCTCCAGGTGGACTGTGGTACTGATCAGTCTCCAAGTCCGTGAGCTCGCGGGGCTCTCGGGCCTCCTGTGTCCACTTCTGGCTCACCTCACTTGTAAGGGCCGCCCCTCAGGACTCATCTCAAAGCTCACTCCTCACGGGAGCGTCCCCTGGTGAGCCCTTGTGAGGGGCCTGCGTGGTCCTGTCCCACCTGGCCCTGCTGCCCTGGGTTGTCTGTCCTTGCCATCCTGCTGACTGGGCACTAGAGGGCAGCGTGGCTCCTCAGGGCCAGGCCTGGAGCGAGCCCCGTGCCCACAGCCGACTGGGTGTGTGATTCCAGAACATGTCAGAAAACCTGACTCAGCCCCGCTGGGCCTCCCGCGCCATGGGCCTCCGGCCCGCCAGCTCTTAGAAACTAGGGAAGTCCTGCACTGCCGGCTCATCGAGCTTGACTGGGCACCAGCCCCGGGCAGAGGGCAGGCGGCCTTGGCCAACGCTGAGGGCCCACACGAGGCTCAGAGCGCCTAGTGGTGTTGCTGTCTTGTCACCTCCCCACACAGTCCTGCTGGGGAAGGCTTCGCCACAGTTGTTCCAGAGGGGGACCCTGAGCTGAGAGGCTGGGTCAGGCCACAGGCCACAGCTGCTAGGTGATGGAGCTGAGGCCTGAGTCCGGAGTTGGCCTGCGGACACACAGGCTGAGCAGACCTCACAGGGACAGGACCCCAGCTGCGGAGAGGCGGGACCCACGCCCCACTCCGGAGCCTCCCTGGCATCATCTGGGATGCGCATGGATGGGTACCTGGCTGGGGTCCCGGCTCCCGGGCCTGGCCCTGCCTGGCCTCTTGCTCATGACCTGGGCCCCTTTCCCTGGGACTTCCCAGCCCAAGTGAGCGCCTTGGGGGTGGTTTTCCCAGGGGTGGTGCTGTGGGCGGACTCGGTTCCCCCATGCCTGGTTGCTGCCTTGACCCCGGGCCCCACAGTGACGAGGCGGAGCAGGTGTGGGTGTGGGAATACGAGACGGAAGAAGGGGCGCATGACCTGTACATGGACACTGGTGAGGAGATCCGCTTCCGTGTGGTGGACGAGAGCTTTGTGGACACGTCCCCCACTGGGCCCAGCTCGGCCGAGATCGCCTCTTCCGGTGACGAGCTGCCGAAGAAGGAGGCTCCATACACACTTGTGGTAAGAGGGTCAAGGTTAAGGCCGAGACCCCCGGGCCTGTCGTGGGGGTGCAGCCTGGACCTGGCGATTCTGCCCATAGCAGCCTCCCGCCTAGCAAGCCAGGGTGCATTCCCCCCGGGCCTCAGGCTTTGTTCGGAGGGCGTGAAGTCAGACCCTGGCCTGGGCCGGAGCTGGACAAGGCGCTCACTGACGGGCCTCTGAGGAGAAAGATGCGCAGGTGGGGCCCGGGCAAGGCCTGAAGCAGCCCGGTCGAGGCCATCCCATGCCACACCAATGGCCCGAGACCCTCATAGTGCCAGTGACACATGACAGAAGAGGGGTTCCTGAGCCCTGCCCGTGGAGTCTGCAGGATAGGCCCTGGGCGGCTCTGTCAGAGCAGGTGCCCAGGGCACACCCTGAGCAAACAGCTCTCGCTTTGCTTAGCCCTGGGAGGCTGCAAAGGGGAGTCCCAGGCTCTCGCCAGCCTGGGGCGCTGGTGACTCCCACTTCCCTCCAGCCTCGGGGCCAGGCTAGCCAGACCTGCTGGGCGCGCTGAAGGGTGTCCAGGTTGGTGCAGGCCTGGGGTGATGACATGTGCCTCTTCTCGCCTTGGCAGGGGTCCATCAGTGAGCCGGGGCTGGGCCTCCTCTCCTGGTGGACGAGCAGCTAGCCGTGCTGGCCATGCCCCGGCCCGGCCTGGGGCAGCTGGTGCGGCCGGCTCCAGGGACAGCCGGGTCAACTGCGCAGCTATGGACACTGAGAGGAGCTGAGCGCAGTGGGTAGCCGGGGTGGGTGGCCCCGACTGTGGCCGTCTGGGCTTGCCCCTCTGGACTTGTGACTCGGCGACAGCAGACACTGAATAAACAACGGCAGCAACGCTGGGGAGGAGCCACCTGTCTGGCAGCCACCGTCGTGGTCTGAGGTCGCCGAGTGGCCACGGCTCGTCTCTGCTCACCCCTCACGTGTGGAGGTGACACCCTCCCTGGCGGGCTTGGGGGCGGGGAGCTGGGCTTCCGGGCCGGGTTCTGTGGCCCACTGCAAGCAGCAGCTAGGGTCCGACCTCGGAGGGACCACCCCCTCCCTTCCTGGGCGGAGGCGGGGTGCCAGGGAGGGCTGGGCATGGCTGGCCCCAGGTGAGGGCTGGTGCCAGCTGAGACCCCACACAGGGCAGCCTGTCCCTGGGGAAGTGCCCCAAGTCTGGGGGTGTGCAGAAGTGGGTTAGGTGGGGGGACCTTGAGAGCCTCCAGAGTTGTAGTTTGGGGACAGCCGAGGGGTGGTTCACCCCACCTCCAGACACGCCCTGAACCCAGGGCGAAACAGCGTAGACACCACAGTGCACAACGGTTGGCTGGGTTTAGGTTCTTATTTTCCTTGCAAGAGCAGAAGGTTCTCTAAAATCCTTCAGCCACATGTGAAATGATCAGACAGGAGAAAAAATTTAGGTGGGAGTTCCGTCATCAAAAATAAATAGTTGCATGGAGCTGCTCAAGATGTGAACCAACTAAGACGACGGCGGGGCCGCGACATTCTTTTAAGAACCCTGACGTGGGTCACTTCGTGGGCTGAGGGGAGGGAGTGCAGGAGGCCTGGCCACGCGTCCCAGCAGGAAGCCACGGTGGGCCGGGTCAGGCCGGTTCCGCAGAGTCGCTGCACCTGGATTGGGACTGGCCCGAGGGGCGGGTGGGCCTCAGCCTACTGCTGCAGCTCCTTCATCCTGTTGAGCGCGCTGCCGGCGCGGAACCACTCGATCTGGGTCTCGTTGAAGGTGTGGTTCAGGAGGATGCTCTCCTGGGTGCCGTTGGGGTGCTTGATGACACAGGTCAGGGGCTGGAGGAGGAGGCGGGTGTCAGTGGGAGGGCGGGAGTGGGGCACCGCTCGGGCCTCAGCAGCAAGACCCAGAAGGTTCCTGCTGGGCGTGGCTGTCGGCCTCTGAGCGCCAAGCCAGGCGAGTGAGGTGACAGCGAGGGGCCTGAGCCGCCTGCCCACTCATCTCTGGAGAGACCCTTCCCTCTCTCTGGAGGACAGAGGTTACAGCGGAAGCAAGGTGGCTGCCCCCCACCTTCCCCTCAGGAGAGCCGGGGGACACGGGACAAACGGCCTCCCCATTTCCCTGGTCCCCTGACCTTGCCAGGAGCAAAGTCCTTCAGGCCCTGGATGGTCAGCTTGTCCACAGGGTGAATCTTGTTGTAGTCCGCTGGGTCAGCAAAGGTGAGGGGCAGCAGGCCCTGCTTCTTCAGGTTGGTTTCTGGAAGGCAGAGGGTTGCTCAGCGCGTAGGGTGGAGGCCCAGTCTCCCCTTCTCCGCACAGGGCCCTTAGCAGCCCAGAGCTTCCTCTTCCAAGTCCACGTGGGGCCAGCCCTAGCCCCGTCTCCTGGATGCAGGGCCTTCGCGAGGGCCTATGCAGTGCCGTTGGGCTTCTGACATGCCCCCACCTGAAGAAACCCTGGCTGCGGTCCCCGGGCTCCAGGTGCAGGCGTGAGTTTGGGGGTGAGACCAGTGCTTGCCCAAGATGGGTGCTGTGGGCGTCAGACTCAAATCTGACCCGGGGCAGAGGCTGACTGGGCTGCAGTGGGGACAGGAGCCAGGGACATGGCCCGCCAGGCAGGCTGGTGACAGGGCCAGGGAGGGCCAGGCGCCAGCTCACCGTGTATCCGCGCGAAGCTCTTGGTGATGATGGCCCGGCCCCCGAGGTGGCGAGGCTCCAGCGCCGCGTGTTCCCTGCTCGAGCCCTCGCCGTAGTTCTCGTCTCCGATGACCACCCACCGGATGCCGTGTTTCTGCCGAGCAAGTGGGTGAGGCTTGGAGGCTGGGCCCTGTCCAGCTAGCCCAGGGCTTCTGGAGGCCCCAGGGCAAGGGTGAGGAGGCCTCTCTTCCTCCCCAAGGGCAGGGGAACTGAGGTGAAGCCAGTCCCCAGGGGAGAGAGGTGGGCAGAGCAGGGCTCCGCCTGTCTGTGATGGGTACGGGAGGTGCCACCACCTCGTGCCCAGCTGGGGCAAGAGGACCCAGGGCTAGGCTGGGCAGAGCCCAGCGCCTCGGTCAGGGTGACAGGGTGTGGCCCCGCGCAGTGCCGCTGGAGTGCAGAGCACCTCCCCACCCACCTTGTAGTAGCGGGCAGTGTCGGGGACGGGCCCGAACTCCTGGGTGACAGCGTTGCGCACAGAGTTGGCCTTGCCGTTCTCAATATTGATGGCGCCAATGAGCAGGTTGTTGGAGATGTTGTCCAGGTGCCCGCGGAACTTGAGCCAGGGGCCAGCGGCTGAGATGTGGTCAGTGGTACACTTGCCTTTGACCTGGGGTGACGAGTGGAGGTCAGAGGTCAGGCATGGTCCGGAGTGGCGGATGAGAGGAGAAGCCCTCCAGAGGCAGCAGCGGTGCCCAAGAAGGGGACCAGGGGAGCTGGTCCAGCACTGGACACGCCTGTCCAGGATAGGCCCGTGCTGCAGGCCCAGCCCCAAGAAGACCCCTCACAGGCCTCTGGGACATGACTCAAGGGGCAGAGGCTGCCAGGACAGGGAAGCCTGCTTACTCGGCCTTCAGGCCTGGGCACGCAGGTCAGATGCCAAGTGGGAAGACCACTCGGGACTTACGTGGGCTTCACTCTGGCCAATGAGTGCGAGGCCTCCGGCCACACTGTGAAGTCTTTTGTCAGCTCGGTTCCCAAACACACACCCCGCCCCGCCCAGTGGCGACTGAAGGGCGAGGCTCTGGAGCCTGGTCAGCAAGAGGGGCCTCTCCCCTGGCTGTGCCACGGGCACCATCCGCACCCACTGGAGGCTGCCTCTGGCGGGAGCAGCAGGGCTGAGCACCCCGGCCCGACCCCGGCTCTGCCAGGGCGCAGATGCTCCGGCTCCTCTGTGGCCACACTTCCTTCCCGCGCCCGTCCTGATCCCGACTCCTCCGCCAGGGGGCGCAAAGCCGAAGTGCTGGCCCTGAGGGTGGCCTGTGCCCGCTGGCGCTGACCTTGATGAGGATCTGCAGGTCCTCCAGGTCTTTGCCGTCCCACTTGTCAAAAGGCTCCAGGAGCTGCAGGCGCTGGCTGGTGGGGCTCACGTCTACCCGCTGGCCGCTGCTGTCCTTGGGAGGATGCTGGTAGGTGTCCTGCCCAGGGTCGAACTCCTGCAGCAGAAGGGACCGAGTCCTCACTGCCCACGTGCACGGGAGCTCAGAAAGCCAGCGCCGGGAGCCCCAGGCCTCCCTCCCAGCGACCGTCACCACTTCCTGTCCACTAGCGGAGTCACCCCCCTTGCCTGGCGTGCTGGGCTGAGTCTGGGCATCTGGGAAGAAAGCCCCAGACCGCACAGCAACCCACGTCAGCCCGGCAGCCACGCAGAAAGTGCAGTGACGGCTCACCGCTCGGGGAAGTTCGTCCGCATCCGGGGCCTCCAGCTTGAACTTCTTGCCATCCTTGCCTGTTAGGAAGTCGGTCTCTGGGTTGAACTTGAGGGTGCCAGCAATGGCCAGGGCTGTGACAATCTGAGATGAAGTGGCGCCTGCAGTTAGCATTGGCCATCCCAGCAGAAGCCTCGCCAGGTGAGACCGGCGCCCAGGAAGTGGGTGTCGCTCAGCCCACACAGCACGTAGGGACACTGGCGAGGGCTGGCCGTGTGTGCCAACCGGCAGAGGCCAGGACACCTAAGTGCCTGGGTGACCGCCCCAGCCGTGCGGCCACCTCCCGTCAGCGGGCCTTCCCACTCGCTGTGGCAATCCAAGCAGGCAGGGGCATGGGTAGCAGGGGACCCGGCCGGGCACAGGCCTCTGGCACTCCTCAGTGGTTCTGGAGCTGCCCCTCATGACGCTAATGCACTAATGCGCCTCCTGGGACGGGAGGGCCGGCAGGGCACCAAAGAGTGAGGAGCCTCTTGGTTCCTGCTGACCACCCCCTCCCGAGGAGGGGACCCCTCCCTGGCGGCCCAGAGGCAGCCCTGGGCGTGGGCGCCGCCGGCAGGCTCACCTCTGGGGAGGTGACGAAGGCGTGGGTCTCGGGGTTTGCATCGTTGCGGCCCGTGAAGTTCCTATTGTAGGAGGTGACGATTGTGTTCTTCTCCCCTTTCTTGATGTCCTTTCTGTCAGGGCAGAGAGCACAGGGTCAGGGATGCCTGGTCTTGTCACCTGCCCTGCCCCAAAGCCAGGCGGGCTGGGTTCCCGTGACGCAAGAGGGCAAATGGGGAGACCCTGAAAAGGTTGCCCCCACTGCAGGACCCACACAGAGTAGGAGGAAGCCGCGGGTGGCCAAGGTTGCTCAAGGCCCTGTTTCCTGACCGGGTCCACTGCCTGCTCTCAAGTGTCTTGGGCAAAGACCCCCATTAGGATGGGGCTTGCTGCTCCCTCCTGCCAGCAGGTTTCAGCCCGGCGGCCCCCAGGGCGCTCTCTATTTACAGGCCTGCTTAAAGCCTCTGCAGTCTCTTCTCTGCCCCATACCTGGCTTGTACCCCAGGACTCAGCTGTCCTAGTGAAGACGCGCCTCTCACCTGTCCCACTGGCCAATGCAGGGGCCACAGGCGTTGGCCAGGACGATGCCGCCCACATCCCTCAGGATCTGTGCCTGTAGGGGGAGAGGGCGCGGGGAATGGTGAGCGCTGGCTAGTGCCTAACGGGAGAGGGCAGCAGCCTGAGGGACAAGAGCTGCACTGGCCCCCCAGGGCAGCCACGGGCCTGAGCCAGCCCCAGCCTGGTGATGCCAGACCCGACCTACTCCCAGCCTCATTACTGGGGGGCAGGGAAAGGGGCACGTACGTAGCCGTCCCGCTCGATGGTGGCCCGGATCTGCTCGGAGCCTGGCGTGATGGTGAACTGGGACTTGCACTTGAGTCCACGGGCCAGTGCCTGCTTGGCCACAGCGGCTGAGCGCCCCATGTCCTCGTAGCTGGAGTTGGTGCAGCTGCCGATCAGACCTGGTGCGATGTGGGTGAGGGGCCAGGGGTCAGCAGGAGCCAGTGACCAGAGGACCACCTGACCTCCCTCGCCCAGACCAGGTGGCAAAGGCCAGTGCTATGCCAACAGACAAGCAGGAGGCACCTGACCGGCCCACAGGGAAGGGCATGATCCCGAGGCCTGCGGGAGGCAGCGCGGTGCTGAGGGACGCAGCCGCCTGTGCTGGCCGTGTGACCCCTTGCAACCACACGGGCAGGGGAGGGGGCCCTGGCCTGGTCAGCCAGGCGGAAACCCGGTTTCACCCGCACCGAGAGCACGGCAGGTGCCAGTGTGCCCGTTTACGTGAAGCATGGGAAGGGAAGCTGCGCCGTGACGAGATGTGTAAACTAGACATGCGTGCGTGACCCTCCACCTCTTCGGAGCCCCCACCCAGCTCAGGAGCGGGGCTTCCTGGTGCTCATCAGCACTTGCGTTCCTCATGTTCATAACATGTCAGAGGCGCCTGCGGTGAGGCCCGGAGCCCCAGGCCGTGGGCCCCAAGGCCTGGCACCCAGCCTGGTGGAAGGCGCTCACCCACTCGGATGTCCAGAGGCCAGCCTTCCTTCTCGGCCACCGCGCCCACTTCTGCCACCGGGTGGGCCAGGTCGGGGGTGAAGGGCCCGTTTATGTGCGGCTTCAGCTGCAGAGACCAGGAGCACAGAGAGGCGGGAGCAGACATTGGATGTGGGCAGAGCGGCGGGTCCCTGCTCACCCCGTCCCTCCAGACTCCTGGGAGCTCAGCTACTGCTCTTTTGCCTCAAGCCTGATCCCAGAAAATACTCGCACAACGGGCAAGGTCCAGTCACCAGCTCCGGCACCCTCGGCCCTGCGAGGCTCGTCCCACCGGCACGCCGGGGGTTAAGGGGCTGCATGCGCTGCGGAAGGCCACACGGCTTGGAGAGGGCACAGGCACGGGAGGAGTCAAGGTTGTTGGCTGGCTAAGCCTATTACCTCCTAGTGTGGCACTTCTGGAACCTTAGGACAGACTCGAGCTGACACTTTACACGTGATGATACTTGTCAAGACGTAGGCGCTGAGCACGGGGCCTGGCGCGCTAAGTGCACAAGTCACAAAAAGTGACAACACGAAAACGCCCACACCACACCCGACGGCCTTGGGTCTACACCGACGTGAGTCACCGGCCCGGGGCCACGCGCCTAAGTGGCAGTCGAGGGCCGAGTCTGGCTGGCTCCTGGGCCTACGCCCTCACCACTCGGCCCTGCGCTGCTCCTCCAGGCTGCCTTTTCTCTCACCTTCCTGTCTGTAGGTCCCGGATGCCAAACCGGCCTGGGTCTGGAATCCTGGGCCTCGCTGCTCAACTCTGACAAGAGAACTCCAAGGTGAAACATGGCTTCTGCTAAAGCTGAGGTGGACCTAACTGATGCTAGTTCTAGCATCACCAGCCACGGCCACCCCTCACCCCTGCCACCTCACTGCCCTTCCCTCACCCCTGCAGGCAGGCTGCTGAGCACCGCACAGGGCACCAGGGAACAAAGCGCCACAGCTGCTGCGGGCAGGCAGGGACCCTCGGCCCCAGTGCCACCACAAGCCCCAGGTTGAACCCGAGCGCCCCACCCCCAGCTCCCTTCCTCACCTCATTGAGGTTAATTTCAATCACTTGGTCATACTGGCAGCCAGGGTCTGGCACCAAGTGGTCCTTGAACTCATCCGCTAGAGCGGCGATGTCTGGAATCAGCCAAGGAGGAAGACTTCATGTGAAAGAGCGTGGTCACGAGACTTCACCATCACCTACTTGACCCACAGCCACCCGACTCCTGCCAGACTCCGGGCCCTGGGCACTGAAGGGGCAAACACAGGGGCAGAGCAGAAGGCACAGGCCGCAGTCCCTGCCCAGAAGGGGCCGGGAGTGGACCCGGAAGCTGTGGCCGAGATCCAGCCACAGGAGGCCTCCTGGGCATGCCTGAGTCTCGAGGAAGCTACTTGACAGTGAGAGGGCAGGAAGGGCCTTCAGGGGGCCCAAGTGCTCAGAGTAGGGAAACAAACTGGTGAGCGTGCCTCAAAGCTCCAATCACCCTCGCTTACCTCCCTCCAGAGGCCCTGGCGATCCCTCCAGCAGCCCCCTACCCTCCTCTGAGTCAGGAAGAAGCCAACAGAGCTTCAAGGCAGTTGCCAGGGGAGGCTGGGAAAGTGGTTCTTGTTCCAAGCATTTTTTCCGCCTCCCCTTGGGGCAGGATTTTCAAAGGGAAGCGGCCCATGTCGTTCCCAGAGCTTCCTGCAGGGGGCGCCAGGGGCCAGGTACTCGCTCCCCCACCATTTCGAAGCAGCTAACTAGTCTCAGAGGCAGGGGAATCTCAGGCCCTTCAGAGGCAGCCACCTCCAGCTACAGGCGTGAGGTTAAGGGCTCCTAACGGGAAGGTGTAGCTGGCCACTGCTGCTCCCGCCCTGCGGCCCTCGCAGCTCACCTGCCCGGCCTGTCTTGTTCAGGTACTTCTTCATCCTGTGGTTGTAAGGGAACACTGAGGTGGTAGCCCCGATTTCCGCGCCCATGTTGCAGATTGTGGCCATGCCTGCAGAGAAGGGGGGCTAGCTGAGCAGCCGGACGCGGGTGCCTCAGCCCTGCTCTGCGTGTACAACCTCATTCCGGAGAGCTGGCGTCATTTCTTTGCTCATCCACACAACTGGCCACCTAGTGGCCGTGGGCAGAGCCCTGTGGCCAGGACTGAAACAGGGGCCAGCGAAGAAAGCGGACGGGGCTTCCACAAGCTGAGCACCAGCACTGGGCCCGGCTGTCCTGGCCAGGCTGCCAGTCGCTACTGACTCTACGTAGCAGGTGCGGACTTGGCTCTCAAAGTCACGCCACAAAGGGCATGCAGGAGCTGGCACTCAGGCCGTCCTCTGGGGGAGGCAGTGTCTCTGGGCCTAGGGTTTTGGTAAGACGGGTGAGGCGACTGTCTAGACCAAAGCTTCACACACAACTGCCATCAGGACACATGCCTCCTGGGGTTTCTGGGAAAGCCTTGCTGTGACAGGCACCCACCAAGTCTGGACTAGACAATCTCTCAGCAGGGTCCAAGTCTCCCTGCCTTTCTCTCTGGGGCAAGGCCAGGTCGCCAGGAGTGACGTGGAGAGAGGGGATTCGGCGGTAACCCAACTCCGGGGAAAACGGGGGAGCAGGGCTGCTGTGTACTCCCCCTGCCAGGTCTAGCCTCTCCGGGGTTCCGCATCGCAGGCAGCGCAGTGCCAGGCCCCGGAGTGACAGCCCATCCCGGCCCTCGCGACATGCTTCACCCTCACCCCCTCAGTGGCCCAAGCGCCCACACACTGGACAGCTTCGAGGGGAGGCAGTCACTGCTGACGGCGAGCCGCTGCGGCAGCGGGCCCCTCCTTACCAGTGCAGGAGATGGAGTCCACGCCGGGCCCATGGTACTCCACAATAGCGCCGGTGCCACCTTTCACTGTGAGGATGCCCGCCACCTTCAGGATCACGTCTTTGGGGGAGGTCCAGCCGGAGAGAGAGCCTGTCAGCTTCACACCGATCACCTGAACAGGCGGGCAGGGCAGCAGTTAGGGGCTGCATGGCCGTGGCCACGCGGGGCGCCCAGGAGCCTGCCCGCTGGCTGGAATTCCCATTTTACTCGTTATCCCACCGCCTCCCCCAATTCCCTCTGACTGATCCCCTCACCCCTCCTGGGGCCCAGTCTCCATCCATCCCACCAACTACCCTCTGCAGGTACCTTGGGGCACTTCAGCTCCCAGGGGATCCCTGCCATGACGTCCACGGCGTCGGCACCCCCGACGCCAATGCAGATGCCCCCCAGGCCACCGCCATTGGGAGTGTGGGAGTCGGTGCCAATCAGAAGGACGCCGGGGTAGGCGTAGTTTTCCAGGATGATCTGAAAAAGAATCCGTTTACACACGCTAAGCAGAGAACGGAGACAGTGCAAAAGGGGTCTACGAAGCTGCCCTGCGGATGCTGGGCGGCAGGCCAGCCCAGGCGCCCCTGCAGGAGGGCACCCTCCAGGATGGGGTCCCCCTCCAGGATGGGGTCTCCCAGTGTGGCCCTGAAAAGTCGGCCGGAGGCAGGTTAGGGCTGAGGGACTGAGGTGCCTCCTGCAGCTCAGCCTCTCCCGACAGCCACTCCATCTCGGCCCCGTGCGGGTGGAGGCCCCGGCGGCCGGCGCAAGAACGTGACCAGTGACGGGCCGGGCAAGGGCGGGTGAGTCTTTCACGACCTGGCCCAGCCCCAAGGGGGCACTGGGGACCGGGCGGGAACACGGCCCGAGAAGATGCACAGGGCCGCCCCAGCCCAGTTCTGAGAACCAAAGTGACCGGCTGAAGGAAAAAGACGGCTTGCCTCATCGCCTGCCCCGTTTCTGTGTTCCCTTCATCTAGGCTCTCCTCTTAGCAGGGAGGCGCGGGCAGCGGGCAGCGAGCACTTCCCAGAATACATGCTCGAGGGCAGCTGCTGGCACGCAGCCCAGTGCCCACACGCAGGCCTGAGGTGTGGACATCACTGGGAAAGCCTGACTAGGGGTGGGTTCTGGCCCCAACACCCCCAAGTAGTGGGGAGACCTAGGGGAAGTCTCTGTAGTGGGGAGACTTAGGGCAAGTCTCTTCACCTCTAAATGCCTTACTTTCTTCAGCCGCACAAGTAGCAGGCAACCGCGCTCACCTCACAGACTAGCCGACTCAACGGCCGGATGCGCTAGCTGTCATGCCTGGGAGGTGACCCTTGCACTTTTTTGCAGAAAGGTCTGTCGTCTGAGGCTGTTTGCCCAGGCCAGGTGGGGTCATGCCCAGCACACACATAGATCGGGGAAAGGCACAAGGACAAGACAGGGAAGGCTTGGCGTGTCGGGCCCAGCATGCTGGGCGGGCGGGGTCGTGCGATTTTACGGAGACCCCTGAAATGTCAAGATGCCAGCAACACAGAAAGTCAGAAGACCTGGCTGCCTCCCTAGAAGCAGGCACCTGGCTGGGAAGAGCAGCCATGGAGAGGAAATGCCAGCCAGCTGCCGGCAGGACGCTGTGTGACTTCCACCCTCCAGGCCTCCCCTATCTGGACACGGGGGGATCGATACCCAGATTTAGCTCTAGTTAACTCTGAAGCCTTCACAAGTCGGGCTCCCCCTGACCTGCAGCAGTCAGCGTGACACCCGGCAGAGACCGAGGGTGGGCAGGGGGGAGGGCGGGCACGGCAAGGCGGCAGGGAGCGGCACAACGAGGCTGCCTGCGGCCTGGACCTCAGTGGTCACAGGCACGGCGGGTGAATTGGGGCAGGGCGGAGAGTCTCTCTGAGCTGGACTCGCATCGAGCTGTCAGCCCGCCCAGATCCCATGTGCACTGAGGGCCTCCTTGGTGCCGACCTGGCCCGCGGCCGGACAGGAAAAATAAGCTGCAGTCCTGTCCCCACAGAGCCATGGTCGTGGGCGGGGCTGGGCACCGACTGGGTGGGTCATCACGTGAAGGGTGCCACAGAGGGTCTTACAGGCGCCTCCAGGGTGGCCCAGGGCCTCAGAGGTGAGCAGAGTACAGAGGTGGAGCAGGAAGGGTCTGCCTGGCGCTGGGGCCGGGCACGCGAGGCAGCGGGAGGGCCAGGCGCTGCTTCTGCCATGTGGGTCAAAGCTGCTGGTGGCCTGGCGGGACTGGGAGAGGAAGCAGAACTGCAGAGGGTCACTCGCTCCCTGGGGATTTCCTTCGGAAAAGAACAAGCACGGCGGCTGCACTTCGCTGGTGACCAGCAGCAGCGTTAGCGGCCAGCGTCACAGCCCACACCCGGCCCGTACTGCAGCGAAGGCTGGGCACCTGTGCTGAGGTGGAGCAGGACACTCGGATGGGGGTGCCCTTCACGAAAGGCCAAGGCTGGCCCCCACCTGACACCCAGCGCGGCCGCCGAGACAGGTGCCCTGGCTGCTGCAGGGCCATGTGACCGCCACTCCCAGGCGCCCACCCCGGCAAGGCCAATGGTTTGAAAGGGCAGGGCGGCGACCGTGGGCTCTGGTTTCAGAGTGGGCCAGTTACGGCTTGACTCAGCTCCTCTTGAAGGAGGCCAGAAAGTGAGGCCCCGATGAAGCTGCGGGGGAGCCACCTCGGTGGGAAAGCGGCGGAGAGGCAGGTTTCACACATGCAGGAGGGACGGCAGAGACGTGCCTGGCAGCCACCCTGGAGAAAACCTGCACCGGTCTCCCCAGAAACACACGCACTTAGACGGCAGAACTGCCCAAGAGCAAGACCCACCCAAGGGGAGCCCAGAACTCCTGGCAGATGGGGCTGCCTTGCCAGGACACCCCCACCTACAGAAACACACGAGTGCTCTGTGCCCTGAGGCGCAGCGGCTGGTGCGGGGCCCAAAGCAGGCGGCTGGCAGCGCGGGCTCCGGCCAGACCGCGGGGCCAGCGCTCACGCAGCGGCAGCCGGGTTTCCTGGGAGCCGGCTCACTTGCGCCCGCGGGCTCCGTGCTCGCTCGCCAGGGTCCGGGGCTGCGGGAAGAGCGAGGGGTGGGCATGGGGCAGCGCGAGGCTGGCCAGAGCTTAGATGCCAGTGACCGAGGCGGCCGGAGGGAACTCCGTTAGTTGCTTCACGGAGATGGTGCGCCGGGACGCGCTGACACAAGGAGCCTTCGGGCCGACTGAGACATCACTCAATTTCCCCCCACACCAGCCTTGAACCCCTTCTCCCACTGGTTGCCAGTGGCCTGATTCCCCCCGCCCCACCCCAAGGCCAGGTGAGCCTGCTTACCTGGTGAATGATCCCAGAGCCGGGCCTCCAGAAGCCCACGCCATACTTGGCTCCAGCAGTCGCCAGGAAATTATACACTTCCTGATTGATGTCCTAGTGAGGTAAATCAGTAACAGCCTTAGAACGCAGCCAGTGCCTGGGACGCCCCGGCCCCCCCGCCCTGACCCTGGAACGGGAGGACAGCTCCTCTCCCGAAGCTGCTACACACTTGGATGCGGGCCACGGCTCAGCCGGCAGGCCCCGGCGAGCCCAGGGAGCAGACTGCTCCTGGGTTCCATGCACCTGGCCAGCATCTAGGACAGGTCCCTTCCCTGCCCAGGTCTCGACTTCCTTATTTGTAGAAGGAGCCGGTTACCTCTCCTCCAGGGGTCCCTCTGGCACCCAGGCCACAATGAGGGGCACACAGGACCCTCCACAGGGGTGGAGGGGGTGGGATGCTGGGGAATGGAGAGTGGCTCGGGTGGGGTGCTGCTTCTCCACCTCAGCCTCCTCTACAATCCTGGCTGGCATTTACTGGATGCCCACTATGGAAACGGTACCAGGCCAAACAAACCCTCACAACCATCCCAACGAGGAGCTGTGCTCATCAAGCCCATTTCCACGCACAGGGACAGAGCAGTCAAAGAAGGGAGACAGGGCTGCCGCCAGGCCGGTCCAGGCAGAGCGAGCAAGCTGCGAGTATAATCAAGACCCCCCTCCGCGGGGGAGGGACGTGAGGCTGCCGGTGTCGCCTCGCTGCTCAGAACTTGGCACTGTGCCTGCTGGGCCCGGGGGAGAGACTGCCAAATGCCCAGGTCCTGAAACCTGGTTCCAACAGACACAGCGGCGGCTCGTTGTGCCTGCAGCGCAGAGGCAGCTGTGGGGATGAGGGCCTCCAGGCCGGCGGGCGAGGTCAGTTTACCTGAAAAACAGGCCTGCCCTGGACACACGAGAGACCACGGTGGGCAGCACAGAGCCCCAAAGCAGGAGGCAGGAAGAGACCGCAGATGCTGGGACTGGGAGAGCCGCGCTCCAAGGGGGAGCTCCGCCGTCAGGCCCCCTGCGCCCCCCCAGCCGCGCCACCCTGCATTTAAACGCAGACCACATGCGTCCTTCTGCGGGCCTTGCAGTGAGAGTACAATGACAGGGCCCTGGGTCCCAGCGTGGTCTCTTCCCGTCGTAACTCGTTACGAGTCAGCCACTGGCGCCGGCCCCAAGGCAGGAGGCCGGCAGCAGCGCTGGGCGCGGGGCTGCAGGAGGGGTGCGAGGCGCACACAGCCGGGGGTGCCAGGCCTTCTCGGCCTGTCTCAGCCCGATGCCCGCTGATGCCGCGAGCTGGACAAAGCACTCCGCCTCCTGCGCCAACCCGAGGGACTGAGGGTTCTGGTCTGAGCGTCTCCCGCCTGCGCGCCGTCTTCCCCACACAGCCCCAGCCCCAGCGCCCCTTTCAGCCACAACCACAGCAAGCTTCTTCCTGCCTTGAGACGTTATCAACACACTGCCCATCTAGACTGTTCCTCCTCCAGCTGACATCAACCTCAGCAGTCTCCAGACCAGACTCTAAGATCCGTGAAGCAGGTAAGGAGGGGGCCTGTTTGTCTGCTCACACTGAGTCCCTTGCACAGTGCCCGGAACGGACCCAAAGTTCAATAAACGAGGGCTCGAGCTCGGAAGCCCCGAGTCTCTGAATCTCGTCTCCAGGAGGGAGGGTCAGCCCGAGCGGTGGCCCCGCTGTGGCCATCATCCCTAACGCTGAGAGGCCCAGTGCCTGGCCAGGCCCAGTCCTGGGCGCGGCAGGTGCCCCACAGCGTGGCCATCCTGCGGCCGCTGACACGCACACTGCCAGTGGCAGGCGCTGGGTGGAAAGAGCCCTGAGCAGCCGGACATGCGCTGCAGGGGCGGGCGGATGGGAAAGTGGCCCTGGGCGGTTCCCAGGGGCCTGAGCTAAGGCTGTGGTGACCCTGAGCCGAGCGCTTTCAACCGCCAGCATTCAGCTCCTGCCAACCGACCCCAAGGAGGGTGCCTGTTTCCACGGCAGAGGGTGGGGAGGGGGCGGCCGGGTGGGTGGACCGCTGTGCCAAAGGAGGCACACACAAAGGCATCAGAGGCAGGCTCTGGGGAGCGAGCAGGGACGCGGGGAGCGAGCAGGGACGCGGCTTCTCAGGAATGGTGGGGATTTAAGAAGCTGCTGGGTGTGGGGCCGCCCCCCGCCCCCCACCGCTCAGCGCACCTCCCACCAGAAGAGCCCCTCCCCCAGGGAGGCTGACGGGGGAGAGCAGCCCCAGCGGGGCAGGCCTTCACCAGGCCCCTGCAGGCCTGGGACAAGACTAGTGCCTGAGCAACCTCAAATGCACAGAGAGGCACAGTCTGCGACCTCGCTAGCGGGTGGGGTGCGGTGTGTGCAGACATGAGCAGAAACAACGCACAGCGCCGGCAGGGAGGGAATTTACACAACCCTCTCCTGCAGGCAACACGCAGAGCCTGGGGCCTGCATCACTTTACGACAGAAAAGTAAAGGCACAAATCCTCTGGTGCGGTGAGGCCGGGAGGGTTTTCACTTTCTTTAGGCTTTTCCTGCGCTTCCTAACATCGTCAGAGCAGTGGCATTTCAGAATTCGGAAAGGGCAGAGACAATTTCAAACAGAGACTGAGCGAAGAGCCCGTGAGGCCCTGGAGGGAGGCCCCTGCTGAGGACTTGGCTCCTTGCAGCCTAGGCTCTCCCCGCTGGCACAGGCCCGGCGGCCTCCGCCTCAGCCCCGCCCGGCTCACCTTGGCCCGGCGCAGGTCTTTCTCACCCCCAACCTGGGCCTCGATCAGGTGGTCACAGTGGATGGTGGACGGCACGGCCACCTTGGGCAGCCCGCTGCTGATGAACTGCAGCATGGCCATCTGGGCCGTGGCGTCCTGCATGGCCACTCGGTCGGGCCGCAAGCGCAGGTACGTCTTGCCCCGCTCGATCTCCTGGCTGGCCGGGTCATCCAGGTGTCCGTACACAATCTTCTCCGACAGGGTCAGCGGCCGGTTCAACCTGGGCGAGAGGAGACGAGGGTACTGGCCGCGCCACGGCAGACCGTGTCGGGGCCCAGGCTGGGGAGGGGGCCCTGCGCTCCCCAGGGATGGGTGCCTCCCGACCCCCGCCCAGCGCCCAGCAACCATGGCAACACCCTAGAGGAGACACCTGCGTCCCGCAAGTTAACAGCTGTCACGTGACGAGCAGCACACCTCGCCATCTCTGAGCAGACCCACCAGGAGGGCCCAAACGGAGGTCCAAGCCATCCGCTCCCCGGCCAGGGAGTCACCCCCAGGGCGCAGCAGCCCTCTCCTGGCCGCTCCCCTCAGCAGGGCCTCTCAGTCCATCTGCCTGTTCTGCTCCCCACCCTCTCACCCCCACACCTCTGGCCTGCACCCAGTTCTTGTGTGCAGGAATAAATAAAAATAAATCTCCCGCAAACCAGCAGCTGCAGCTTTGGGGGAAGGAGCAGAGTTCCACTCACACCAACAAGCTAAGAAGCACCAGGCTAGGGCCAGAGGCACAGGGCTGGCCTTGCTGCTGAGCCCGCGGTGGGCAGGAAACGGCTGCCCTCTCAGAGCCAGGCTCTCTAAAGCCAGGGCTGGGCAGGAACGAGAAGAGCCAGCACTTACCTAGCACTCCCCCACTTTTTAATAGCCTCACTGGGCACAGCTGGCATGTAGTGGACTATGTATTCACACAAGTTGATAAGGCTTGACATGTACGCACTGATGAAATCGTCAGGACAACAAAAGGCTCATCCCCCACTCCCAAAGGTCCCCAGCAGCCCCGACTGCTGTCTGTCACCCCGCCCCTCCCCCACACTGACAGGCCTCGCCCTCAGTGAACAGCCAGGTCACGAGCCCCACCCTTCAGACAGGCGTGCTGAGGGAAGTGCCCCACGCAGGTCCAGGTGCAGGTCGCTGTGGGTCTTGGGTCTTCTGCAGGCCGGGGCCCACCACGCCCTCCCTGCCTGGGTCTGCCTCCCAGGCCCTCATTGGCAGGTTCACTCAGCCCTTGAGAGCAAGAGCACCCTAAGATGCCGGCTCCATGAGCAACAGCGGACCGCGAGCTATCTGGAAATCAAACAGCTCTGCTGTTGTGAGGACCTGAACAAAGAAAGTCCTGGTGAGGGGACAGCCTGGCCCGTGGCGGGTGGCTATGAGGCAGCGGCCACTCGGGGAGCACAGCCTTCTTGCCGGGTTCCGGGAGGTGAGAAATAGCACGTGCGCTTGGAAACCGAAGGTGCCTGAGAGTGGCCAAAGTCCAAGAACAAGGTCATCACGTCCCCTCGAGGATGAGAGATGAGTCTGGGACCCAGAAGAGAACCCGGCCATCTGTCATACCCCAGAGTGGGGGAGTCGCACCCCTGGCCTCTACTCTGGCAACATGAAAGCCGGGGAAACCCTGGCCTGACCTGGACTGACGTGGTTCAAAATGCTGAACACTACTAGATTTTTCTGGTGAATGCAGGTTGCGATAAACAGGCAAAGGACGTTTTTCTGGTTTGTTTCGGCTAATTTTACTGACAAAATTAGTATTAAAAAATAAAAACAACCTCCCAGGATCTGAAGGGCAGTTTTCTGGTTCATGCTCTTGAAGACTAGAGAGCCAACACTACTCTCAGGAAAGTCATCTCAACGCGAACTTCCACGCTGACGCTCCCCCCGTGCGGAGAAGATCAAGGTGGAAGTTCTCTGCAAACTAAAGGAAAAGCTGCCACTTTCCCACCGCACAGTGGCCTGAGGGTGCCTGGAACAAAAGTGCTTCCTGGGCAGAGCTCCTGGCAGCAGCCCCACCTGGCGGGTGGCGCCTCAGAGTGGGAAGCAGCCGGGCACCCCACCACGGGCAGGCAGATGCCACCCGGGAGCGCTGCGGTGCACACTCCAGCTCAGGGTGCTGGTGCGTGAGGGCCAGGCTCCCAACAATTCCCTGCTAGGCTAAGGCTGCTCCACGGGCCCGCTGGCCTCCAAGGGTCGGAATCTGGGTTGCTGGGAGCGGAGCCAACGTGCTGCTGCTGGCTTTAAGCGCACGTGACTCTGCCACGCAGCCCTGAAGAGCCCAGCAGCCGAACACTCACCCGGAGCTCGGGGAAACAGACCTGGACTTGAATTTGGGTCCGATTACCTAACCGAGCTGTGGGCTCAGAGAATTTCCCCCAGTTTCCTTATTTGGAAAGTGGGGGGAGAGGAGTGGTGGGACAGCGACCTAGAGTGGGCTGGGAACAGAAGTGGTCCACTAACCGGCCACTGGGGGAGCGCCCACTGTTAGGCCCTCCTTGACACGTGGCTAATGGCGGCTGACTGCAGCCCAGGTGATGTCTGGCTGGGGCTGCTGGAGGTGAAGACAGAGACAGCCCCTCCCTGGGAGCTGACAAGCCGTTGCGTAAAGCAGCAGCGGGGTGGCAACAGAGGGAGAGTGGGACAGCGGCCAGAGCACTGGGCCTGGCAGAGACAGCCCCGCCGCTTGTTCCTGGCTATAAGTGGGCACGTCTATTCCTCCCAGGTCTCTGTCTCCAGTGGGCCAGGCCACGGGCTGGCATGTACCGCCAGCGCTGCTCTCATCTCTCACGGTATCCCAGTCACCCTTCTGGTGCCAGGACCTAGCCAGGACCTGACACAGGACCGCAGTGCAAAGATGGCCACTGTCTCACCAAATGAGGAAAGAGAGGCTCAGAGAAAGACTTTAAGATCCCTGTGACCCTCCTCTGGGTCTCAAACCAGAGCTCCCTCCGCACCTGTGCAGTGAGAGGAAGCACAGCTACTTCTTCAGCCACTCGGCCTGGCGGGTGCCCAGGGTCAGTCGTCTATCGTGGAGGGTGCCTGGGAGGCTCAGGCCAACAGCAGCATGTCTGGCCACCACCCACATGGAACGCTTCTCCGCCACTGGGACCTTTGCACCCCAACACCTTGGTCAGCCACCACCAACCATCCCTGCCCAAGCACCGTCTACGGTGCCCTCAGCGGTTACCGCTGCTTCCCCAGGAAGCCCCCCTTACCGTTTGCGGACGATGTTAATGTTCTTCTCCAGAAGGTCGTAGCGGATGAACTCATTGGGCTCGAAGTGGCTCATGGCCACCTTGGCCCGCTGGCACAGGACTGAGGCTGCATGGTACTGCCGCACGCCCAGGGCTTTCTGCGAGGGGACAGACAGCGCTGTCAGCGGAGCATGGGGGTGGCCCGCCCCGACGACAGCAGCATGGCCAAGAGAGCAGGGAGTAAAGCAACTGCAGCCCCACGAGAGGCCTGGGAATGACTCCGCAGCCAGAGACCTGTAGCTGAGTGACTCAAAGGCAAGTTCTACAAGCCAAGGACACCCCTGTCAGGGCGCCACAGGGAGGCCGGGCGGGTGTGACAGGTGCCGCCAGCACAGGGCGGACGGAGTGTGGTGAGGTTTGCGTGACGCAGCCGGAGAGAGCTGCTCCTCCTGACCCGGAGCCTCGCTGGCCGGGGCCGGCCTCATGTGTTGGTTTGATCTCGGCCTAGCCATTCAAAACATAATTACTGAGCAGACAAAAGCAAGAGGAAAACCCCACACGTGACGGTTCCTCAGCCTTCAAAAGGTGGCGCCCAGGGCCCTCCCTGGTGGCGCAGCGGGTTAAAGCACAGCACTGAGAATCTGAAGCCACTTCCGCATGAGTTCGATTCCCGCCTGCC
>NW_004567105.1:2469903-2487745 GCF_000260355.1 Condylura cristata
CCCCATATGGCCCAAAGAACTGACACAGCTCTTCCCTTCTGGGAGCGTGGGGCAGACCCTGGGAAGGGAAGCCACCTGTCCCCCAGGCCCCCAGGAGTGAGCAGGACCCCCACCCGCCTACCTGCCACGCAGCTGGCGGCCTCCCCAGCAGACTGCAGACCCCTTTGCCCTCCACCCGGGGAGCCTCATGACCTGCTTCACCGGGGAGGTGCGAAGAACCCCAACAACGCATCACAGGACTGAACAGCACCTGGATGCTGAGAGAACGGCGGCGATGACAAGGCTGCCTCCGTGGGCCGCGCCCGCAGGCTACTGGGCGGGCCCGGCCTGAGTCCTGCGAGGCACTGGCTGTCTGAGTCACAGGACCGTCCACCCCTGGGAGCAAGCCCCTCCTCAGAGAGCAGGGGTCAGGAGCGCTCCCACAAGGTACCCACTGCAGCGTCGAGGAACGCCCAGGCTCAGCAGCACAGCGCTCCCTGCTTCACACAGGTGAGACGCCACTCGAGCGGTTCTGCAACTTGGCCCGCACTGAAGCCTGGTGGAACGGCGCAGACTGAAGAGCCAGAGACTGCACAGCAGGCTGCTGTGCTCTGCGGCCAGACAATTCACAAGCAGAGATGACCTTCACGGTGTCCATGCGAGTGAGAGAGCACAGCTCGGCAAGGGCCTGTCCTGGAAGTGCTCAGGGCGTCACTATCTCCCTTCAGGGGAGCTCTGCCAGGGCGGGAGGTGACGGCACAGCAGCAAGCACGGCTGGGAGGCCCTTTGGTGGGCCACGGTTCTTCATGAGCCTTAGCTCCGCCAGCCGGTGGCGGGCCTGACCCGCCTGATGTTTTGGCCGCTACCTGTGTGCTTCTCCGCCACTACCTGGCCTCCTGCCAACGCTGGCCAAGTCACTCTGAAACTTGAAGCTTTTGTCTTGGGAGCGTCTCCTTCTCTCTGCAACTTTGAAAATTTTCCTTAGAAGGCCAGCCCTCCTCCTGCAATCTCTTCTACTTATGGGGCCCAGCAGTAGAATCTCACCTCTGAACAATTCAGAATTTGTCTTCCTCGAGGGCACCGACCCTGCTGGACTTTCTCGGTCAGTACAGATTCTAAAGGGATCTGCCACCGGACCTTTGCACGTGCTATTTCTGCTGCTCAGACTGTTCACGGCCTGTCCCCATTCCCAATATGCCCTTTGTTTCGATTATTCCGTCAAGTTCATCCTTCCCTCAAGTTCATTCATCCTTCACGTTCCAAATTAATTTCACCTCCTCAGGGAATCCTTCGTAAGCTCCCAGATCAATCATTGCCCTCTTACTACTTACTGACATTTATTTGTGAGATGACATCTCCCACTCATCTGTAAGCCCCACTAGGGGAGAAGTGCTTACTCATAGCTAAATTCCCCACGCCTGGTACACAGGTGGTGCTACAAAACCCCGTTTAATTAAGCCAATGAATGTGTCTTCTACTGCGCCAACCAGATCTTTCCTCACTGAACAGGGTTAATTACCCAGCAGTCTGGTTAGCCATGTGAGCGCATTAGCAAGACAAATCAATAATCTACCAGCCTCAGATGTTTTCGGTGAGTGTAAACTGGCCCAAAATTTCTGAAAGACAATTAGGCAATACCTCTTTAAAATGCAAGATGTCTGTACCTTTTGACCAGCTTGCCCCCTCCCAGGAAGCTACCTTTAAACACGCACAAAAAAAGTACACGGAGCCAGGCTGGGGTGTTCCCTGTAGCACTGTTTTTAAATGAACAAGCCAATTGTCCAAAAATAGGGCACTGCCTGAACAAACTCTGGCTCTCCCGCCGAGGAACGTCGGCCTCCAGCTGCCCACAGAGGCAGGCAGGGGCAGAGCGCCCACAGCGTGGTCAGCGCACTGCGGCGCCGATCTCATCACTGGAGGGCTGCTTAGAGCGACGCGTTTTAGGCTCTACATTTCTACCATAATTGAAAAAAAAAAAAAAGGTAGATGTCCTCACTGGCAGGGGAAAACCTACAGGTTCAGGATAAGTCCTAAGTAGCAAAGCACGAGCCCAACTCTGGGTAACAAGAACTAACAAATGCGACTATTTAGAAAAACCAGAAATGATATGCCCACACGGGCCACAGCAGAGATCCCTGGGCTCCCCAGGGTGACCAGGTGATCCTGATCACTCTCCATCTAAGTATTTCTGGAGCTTTCAAACGCTGCAAGTCTATGAATCCCCTTCCGATGAGGAAAAAGGCTGATACAGCCACGGAGATGCGGAGGAGGAGGCTGGGGCGGGGCGCGGCCTGAGAGCGGACCTGGCAGTTTGGGCTCCTCAGGTGTGCGAACCTGTTTCAGCTCGTTAACTCACAAGGACTTATGACTGTGGGACGGAGGGCGGTGCACCTTCCCACCCATGCCGCTGCAGGAGCAAGACGAGCTGACATTCGTGTTTCCTGACAGGAAGCATCACCTACAGGAATTCCTGTCAAAAATGTTGAACGCAGGTCTTCCCAGGTGGCGCAAGGGGTTAAAGTGCAGCACTTCGAGGCTGTCCACAGCCGCAGCAGCATGGAGTTCAATCCCTGGCTGGGGAGCTGACCCACAGGGCACAGCAGACCTCTCCTGACCTGCCCGCTGCCCCCCTCAGCAGTGGATTTCAGTAGATCCGCCTGTTCTGCTCCCCACTCTGTCTCTGGTGAATCCTCTCATCCCCCACACTTCTGGCCTGTACCCCATTTCTTGTGTGCATAAATACATCTGTAAAAGAAAAAGAATTCTAAACGTGAACTGGAGCTATACGTAATACACACACCCGTCACAAGATTGAAAAACCAATGTTCACAGGGGAAAATGACAGGGAGGAAATGCCCTCATGTGTTTGGCTCAAAATGGAAAATTATTTCCTCTCGAAACACCCACATCTTTATTGGTGACATTTTGTGTTTGAAAGAGGTAGACAGCTACTTCAGCTGGCACACACAGCTCCAAAGCACCCTCCGGGGTCGCTCTCCTGTTTGTGACCTGGCGGACGTGAAAGCCCCTGTGTGACAGGGACCAGAAGAGCTGGAGATTCCAAAGATGGGCCTCCCAGCCCTGTCTCGGGTCCCATGCTCACGTCAAGCCTTCCTGTGACGCCCTCTCCATTTCTGCAGCATGGGAGCTGCAGGCCACGCCCCGCAGCCCGCCAAAACCCCACAGCACCCCGCACCAGAAGCGCCTGGGCTCTTCCTACTGGTCTAACTGTGAGTCTTTAAGGCTCTTCCTACTTTTAGAGCCAGAAAAACAAGTCTTATAGAACCTAAGTATTTTTCCTCAGCACCACCCACGCCGTTTCCTACAATTTGTGTCTACTTCTGATCGCTGAGCCGCACACGGGTGAAGGCAGGTTTTCAAAGAACATGAATGTTTTCCCCATTTTACATAAGTAAAATTGGCAAAAACCCTGAAAACTCACCACAGAAAGCACTAACAACAGAGAGCGTCAGCAAGGCTGGGTGGGAAAGGTAAGCGCGAATTTCGACACAGACAACACTAGCAGGGCCTGCTCGGGGACAGCCAGAGCCACTGCAGCTGGGCAGACCCCAGCGTGACGCGCGGCCCACCAGGACCCGAGCCCACCTCCCCAGCGCACTGAGCCGAGGAAGCGACACGCTTCAAACCGGAAACCACAAGTCCGCCAGGCCAGCTCCTGCCCCGCGACGCTTCAGGAGAAAGCACCAGACTCACGGTTACATCAGACGCAAGCGCACAGCACGCTGCTTTGCCATGCTGGCTGCATGCACCTGCGCCCCCCCGGCCCCCCCCCAACGCGCCTGGGAGGGGCACGTTCTGCCAGAGCTGGCCAGGTGCAGCTCTGCCAAGTGTTCAAGTTGTTGCGAGAATATTCTCCCTGCTGCTGGGTGGTTACAAACCCTATCGTTGTACATGGTTTTCGCCTGGACTGTGAAATGTGAAAAACATTCAAAAGAAATACCCCAATGGCAGTTCCCTCTGGATGGGGCGGGGGGACTTCCAGCAATTATAGGTCATTTTTAGGATATTCTTCCTACCTCTGCACTTCCCAAGTTTCCTACAATGGGTAATTACTAACTGAAAAATGGTAGAAACGAACTGTACCCTAAAAATGGGTATGACTGAGCTTGTGCCGCGCCGGCCACCCTGACTGGGGCAGGTGGTTCAGCTCAGTGTTGCTTAAAGAAGGGATAATTTGGGCATATTAAAAAAATAACTTTCTGGGGTTCTGTTTTCATTTTCTAAGGCCAAAAATAAAACATACTCACCACCCAGCTCAACAGAGGCCCCAGCTCCCAGACGCTCCTGAGCTCACCAGCATCCAGACTTCGGGTCCCAGCCAGGACATGGGGAAATGTCCCCACGCTTGGCGCCCAGCCCCAGGCCTTGCCAAATCCCTGAGTATCAGGCCCTCATCTAAGAGACGCTTCCTCTAAGCCCTCACCCTGCACTTTCTCAGGGACGCTGAGGGCAGGACTGAGGCCGCCTCAAAGCAGGGAACCTCTCTGAAGCGACCCACATAAGCCTGACCGAGAGGATCAGACCGGGAAGCCCAGTTCCCACCTAGCAGCCTCACCTGCGCCCCAACTCTGCGCAGCAACTGTTCCTTCCTCTGCTGAGTGGAAGCACCCCTCCACCACATGGGGTGCTGGGTGTAGCCTGAGGCCAGAGCTCCAAGCCCCACCTGGCTCTATTTACTCCACAGACGCTGCTTCTCTCACCCATGAATGTGGTGATGCGTTCACGCGTGGAGGGAGGACTGTGCCTGGCAAAGCAGAGGCCTCGCGGCCCGGCCCTGCCCTCAGAACAGTTTACTCCCCCGCAATCCAGCCCAAATTGTTCAAAAGCAGGAGCCTTCCCCATTCCTGGGATCCTTTCTCTGCGACCAAACGGCTCTAATTCTTCCTTGGTAGGAGTGGCCCTGCAGGTGGCCAGCAGCCAGGGCAGTCAGCAGCCTCCAATTCCACGCCGCCCACGCCACACAGGGCCCAGCTCCCCAACCGTGAAAGCAGAGGCCCGGCGTGGCCTGCCCGAGTTCACTGCCGGCCCAGTCCCCATGAGGCGCTCAGCCCCACAGGCTCAATCTGATGTCTTTCCTGTCTTTCCTGCAGTCCTTGGTCTGATGTCCCCCCACCGGCAGTAAAGGGGTCTGCTGATGCTTCATATACTGCCACAGCAAGCCCTGAAGGACGCACTCAAAGGGGACGCCACAGGAAGCCGGGCGGAGAGTGGGGGCGGGTGGGGGTGTGCAGGAGTAGTGGTGGTGTAAGAGAGGGAGGTGGGGGAGGCTCATGCCAGGCAGGATCACGGGGTGTCTCATGCCATGCCCCCAAGTGTCCACGGGGACTATTACAAGTCTTCTAGTCCCTTGTTTCAAGAGCAAACGGAGACCCAGGCCGATGGGAAGTCCATCTCACCAAATGTGCGCACTACAGGGCAGACACCTCACCTGTCTGGCCTCCTGTGTACGCACAGCCCAGAGCAACGGCGACACACAGACGTTCAAGAACAAGACAAGGGCCTCCCTGGTGGCTGAGGGGTGAAGTCTCAGCGCTACCCCCACAAAGGACAACCTGAGGCCTGAGCTCGAGCCCGCCAGGGAGTGACCCCAGAGCGCGGCAGGCCTCTCCTGTCGCCCCGCTGCTTCCCCAGCCGTGCATTTCAGTGCATCTGCCTGTGCTGCTCCCCACGCTATCTCCTCCGCACCTCTGGCCTGCACCCCAGTTCTTCTATGCAAAAACAAAATCTTAACAAAAAAAGGGAATGAGACGAGGTGCTGAGATCAGAGGCAGCGCCTGTGGCTGGACACGCTTCTTCACTGTGCTTTCATATCCAAGTTGAAGCACACACGGGGCTGTGCGGGGCAGCCGGTGCCAGTCAAGAGCCAAGGCGGGGGGGGGGGGTCACGTCACCCTACTCGCCAAGGTCAGTCACGCTCCCCAAAGGACGGAGGGGCTGCCCCTGCGGCCACTGTATCTAGAGAACAGTTCAAACCGAAGGGACTGCCAACTCCTTGGGCAGGAAGCCAGCCTGGCTGGGCCAGCCTGACCTTCCGCCTGGCCTGTGATGGACACCAGCACCGGAGCAGGCCTGAGAGCAGGTGGCTGAGCTGTTGGGCTCCGGGAGGCCAGGTCGCCTGAGGCAGGTGCTTCAAGAGACACTAGCCCCTGTGGAAACCCCCAACCGCAGGGCCACATCACAGAAAGGGCGCTCACGCTCCACAGGCCAGGCTCAGCCTAGATTCCCACCTCTCTGAGCTTGTTTCTTTTTCTGTAAAATGCAGGTAAAGAGCAGAGATTTTTCTGAGGGCTATGGGAGAGAAAAAGGCTAGCAGGATAAGATTTCTATCCGTGGTGGCCGCCAGGAACTGGATGCGGGGAAGGAAAGAGAGCTTTTGTGAACACAGTATGTTCTTTAAGGGGAAAAAAGAGGTGAAAACCCCAGAGCGTCATGGCCCGCAGCCTCAGTCCTGCTGCGGTGACTCTGCCCTGAGCCATGACTGTCCCCCATCCCAGCAGCGGGGAGCCCCGAGCCCAGAGCAGGCCCCAGGCGGCTGTCTCAGCACTGATGCGGGTCTCTGCCGTCGGTCTGGCCTGAGCACCTGCGGCGAGGGTCCGCTCACACATCGCAGGCTGCCCCGCACCAGCAGGGTGACCTCGAGGTTTGGGGGGTAAGGCTCCTGGTTCTTCTGACCACAACCCTCACCGCCCCAGGCTCACCACTCTTAGCTGAATGCCCAGCCCTTCCCTCCAGGCAGGGAGGCCACAGGACCAACACCCTCCTCAGAAGTACCTTCCACACTCTCAACTCCCTCGCCCAGTGGCGGCCTCACCTGGCTCCTCTGGAGAATCCCAGGCTGAACAACTCCCTCCACCAGGAAGCAACCAGCAGCCTCAGCAGCCTACTCAACAGCAGCTCTTTTCAGGGCCTTGGAAGGGGCAGGGAGGCCCATCTCCCCAATTCACAGCCTACAAACAGGCTCCAAGGAGCAGGAGTCCTTTAAGGACTCGGTCACTCACCCCTCATCCACCCAGCTGCCCCAGCACACCCGGAGGCCTCCGGCAGGCCCCGCAGGCAGCCCCAGGCTGACCTGGCTCAGACAGGCACAAAGCTGCCTCTGGGAGCCACAGCTGCTCTCCCCTGGAGCCTTCTGGTGTTTGGGGCAGAAGGTGTCACGCCCTGCAGAGGCACACCTTCACACGGGGCGGGGCCCAGGGAGCACTGTGGGGCAGCGCTTGGGTACCAAGCCTGGGTCCTGTCAGAGTAGTCGGCGGGGACCTGGATCCCCGGAGCCAGCTGTGACCTGGGACAAGCTGCTTAACCTCCCTGCATCCAGTTTCATCATGGCGAAAGCAGACGCACGGCACCTGCACCTCAGGGTGGCCGTGAAGGATAAACAAGGTGGCATCTGTAGAACAAGGCCAGGAGTGGCATGGAGGACGTCGCGTGGGGCAGGCCGGACAGGCCACGGCACACCCACGTGCCGGGTGGTCAGCCAGAGCTCGGCAGGGCAGCAACGTCCTCCACAGCAGCGTCCAAGCCTGTCACTGGCAGGTCCTTGTCTTCGTCAGCTCTACAGCTCTCTCGATGGCCAGCAACCATGATGCGGACAGCACCAGCGCCCCGCAGGAGATGGAGAGCCCAGCTCCGTGGCATGTGCACGCGCGTGTGTGTGAAGAGAGAGAGAGAGAGAGAGAGAGGAACTCCTAAGACCTCTCAGGTACCCTCATGATCTGCAGAATTAGCGCCCCTGGTGAGAATGCCTCAGTCGCTGCAGGGTGGCCACGGACATACTCTCACTGGGCTTCAAGTCCCCCAGGGCGAGAGCTGAATGAAGAAAATACTGCAAGTGTAACTCTCGAGCTCATTTCCCCTCACCTTAGACAAGAAAAACAGGAAGCCAGGACTGGCTTTTCCCTCTTCTTCCAGCTCTCTCAGAGCTGCTACCACGTGCCCAGCATCAGGGTCCGATTAGGGACAGAACCAGCAATTTTCCCAGTCAGCCTTTTTGAAATGTAGTAGCCAGGAGGCAAAAAATGTATGTGCCGGGGAGAAAGGCGGGGCGAGGGAGGCTGGCAGCGGGCCATCTCCAGGATGGAGACAGACTGACGGCACCCAGGGCCTCCACCCCGCAGCAGCTCTGCCGAGTACCCAACGCACAGTCCGGCGGCACTCACAGCTGCCCTGCGAAGCCGAAGGTAGCACGCCCATTCTACAGGAAACCGAGGCAGAAAGTTCACCGTTTTGTCCAGGGCACAGGCAAGGTGGAATTCCAGGCCCGGCTTCAAGATGGCGCCCTTCCCTTGGTCCAAGCGTTCCAGCACGTGCCCAGAAAAACCATTCTCCATGTCTTTCAGGACCCCCAACATAAAAGAGCTTCTACAGACGCATTCTGGGGCTGCCAGAGGAAAAAGCCCATCCCTGTTCTCCATATCAGACCAACATCAGAAACCGTTCATAAAACTTCACAGCACATTAGAGTACAAAGAACTTTCCAATAGCATTAGGCCTTCATTATTCCCCTCATTAGTGGGGAAGACAGCTAGCAGCTGTCTCATGGTGCAGGCGTAACCTGAGGGCCACCGAGGGTAGATGCCACACAGTAAGTCAGCGGCGGGGAAGCCACCCTAACTTTCCTGATATTCCAGTGCTGCTTCCTAACGCCCCCTCGCGCTGAGGCAGAGAGCCAAGCTCCAGACCCGGGGCAGGCGGCCAGGTGTGCCGGGGACAGCTTGGCCCCTGCAGACAGACCCGAGCACCACACCCAGCTGAGCATCGCCCGAGGCCTCCTCCCAGGCAGCAGGTGCCACAGCAACAGCGCAGGGAACGACGGCGCCCAGGCCCCGCGAGGGCCAAGGCAGGACCCCTGGCCCCACCAGCTTCCTCTCGGGGACGCCATCCTTGGTGTTGCCCAGGGAGGATTTATGAAAGGAGCATCAGCCTTCGCCTGTGCCATACGCCACGGACACATGGGTGCCAAATCCCGGTTCACCCTGAGCTGCTTAGGCCCACAGGTAGGAATCTCTCTCAACTATCCTCTTCCTCTTCCGTATCCAATCCGATTGCCCCCCAAATAGCTCTACCAGAGCCCCAGCCCCAGAAAGCTTCCCCGCCCCCTGGATGCACCCACTGTCCCAACTTGCCCACCACCCCCAGTCTCCCTGCCTCTTCTTTGGGCCCAGCGCCCATGCAGAAGCCTGAGGCTTTAGTCACAACTCTAATAGGGCTCCCCACACACTTCCATTACACTGAGCAAAACCCAATTTCCTTACCAGAGCTGCCACGGCCCTGCCCCCCACCCCACTTGCTCAGACCTCTTCCCCTCAACAACCCAGTCACACTGGTGGTAACTCTCACCCACCACACACCAAGCTCATGTTTTGTACATGCTGCTGCTCCTGCTGGAATTCTCCCCTCCCCAAATCCTGAAGGGCTGCCTTCCACATTCATTCCTCACTTTATTCAAATCAGCAGCTGGCTCTAAGCAGGTGACCCGAGAAGGAACCACAGCAAACATGCAACCAGAATAACCCATTTCACCCTTCAAAGCAACATTCTTTTAAATTTGGCACTTTAAAGAGGACTTAACTTGTGCCAAATATGTTGGCTAGACATCTCTGCGTTAAATGTCACTCATGACCGACACACAAGAGGTGACATGACTTCCCCAAGGTCACAATACCGCAGCACCCCAGAACCTCAAGGCAAAAGATCTAGGAAATGGACTTGCAAACACTGAATCCCTTTTCTTTACCATCTCAGTGTTTTGCACCTAAAGAAAAAAAGTAAAAGAAAAACCAAAGAATTCTTTTTCAAAAACCTCACCAATCTTCCCCACTCTGACTGCCCGGTGGCGGGAACTGTGAGATGAGAGAACACTTCCAGCAGGAACAGCTGTTCTTAAGCCAGGGCACCTGTGGCACCCTGGCTGACACCCGGGGGATCGGGGCAGGCAAGGGGAGCTCAGGCTTCGGAATCACAAAGGTGCAGATTCCAATCACATCTGCTAACAACTAGTACCAAGACCCTAGGTACGTTTATTCTGTTGTACCTAGCAGGACTCTAAATAAGGCAGCTATGACATGGTTATCTGTGCAGTCAGCCTGGATCTTACAGGGGAGAAGCAGGCGGAGCCAGGTAAGGTCGCAGCTGGCTGAGAATGAGAGTGAGTATTCGATGCCGTTAGTGAGGCGCCAGAACCCATGCCAGGGTGACAGGTGCAGCCGCACTAATTCCGGTCACCTAGAAGACAGGCCAACAGGTGAGATTCCTAAGCGCCCACTGAGGTATATGTTAGCTGCTCTTACTGGTAGTGGCAACTGTCATCATTCTATTATTTGCCTTCGTCTTTTATCAAGCCAAGGGCTGAAGAATAATAATTTGGCTGAAAAAGGCCCCTGCAGTAGACTATATTTGAATATAATGGCCGCTCCATGAGAAAAGGAAGTGTCTGGCCTGTCTGCTCTGCAAGTACGCCTGATGTACAGAGAAAGTGAATGCACGGACAGGGTGCACGGACACGGCATCTCAGGTAGTACCCTAGGTGGAACTACCGCCCGTAAACGCAGCCAGCCCAAAAGGTAAATGTACGGGAGGCTCAGGACAGTGCCGCTGGCCATTACCTGGCCAACAGGAAGCAACGTGGTATCATGCTACTCGTCCATCTTAGCTGAAGGAGACCTGGATCTTAATCCTGACTCTGCTACTCAGTGTCGCCCAGGCCCATAAGGCCTGGACTATCCACCTACAAGAGGAGACTCAACGACCGGATGGCCATAAACTGAACATTCTTCTTTCTCATGACTGTATAACAATCATCCTGAGCAGAAGCTCACTCCCAAGTACTCAGTGTTTGTCAGTGAAGATCATCCCCTACTGCTAGATGACCAAACTGGGGTGCAGAAGTAACTTGCTCAAGGTCACAGGGTTAGGGTAAAATATGAACTATCACCCAGATCTCGTTCTGTGCTGGTTTAACACTCGGGCTTTCCAAGATCCTTATTTAATTCAAAAATACCATGCTGTTAGCCAACTTTTCCAAGCTCAAAAAATCTATTATTTGATAATCCTGTTAAATAATCTTGTCTGATTTCACTACATCATGGTTAGCAGAACGAGGAAGAAATTACTATTTCCACATTGCTAACCCTCAGACTCAACCATCCGTCAGGGTGAATTCCTTCAAAGACTACTTGTCTTTGCCAGAACTGAGATCAGAGTACTTTCAAATAAATGTTGGTTTCACTTTAAACCATATGGTTTAAATTTAAGCAATAGATTTAAAAAACCAAACATCTAGTAACACAATGCTCCCGCGTACAGCACTTAGTTTTTAAATTTTATGACTTTTATGCCACTTGAATCAACATAGACTGCCAAGGTAAAGGGTTTAAAAATGTTTACAAATGCTTGCTTGCTTTATTTTTATTAACAAAATACAAGCTGGACACAGACTCTTGGAATAAACATTTTCCTGGGGTTGTCAGGTTAGGAGTGAAAAAACATCTGGCAGTCACAGTCAATTTTCTAGTCTGCTCACAGCAAGAAGAGTCAAGGTCAAACTGTTCAGGCTCTTTCCCCTCCCATTGAAAGGCAGCTAATGGTGAGCTCAAAATACTCCATTCTGGTACTCTCACAAATATAAATAAATGTCAGCTTCAGGATCACACTGGCTCAGGAAATTCTGTGAGGACAGGCTGTCGGGAACGGGAAAATCGGGGGAAGCAGGATAGATGTAGAAACCAGAGCACTTCGAGAGCACTTCGATGGCACGCAGAGAGGAGGAATTTCCACTACTTTCTGGAGCTCACCACCTACAGGATGAGCGTAATCCTGCTGCCAGAGGACGGCATGAATCAAATGATGACGCGAAAGAAATTAAAATAATATAGTCTTGCAATCTCGGGTAACGGTGAAAGACGACTGTGATCACTCCTATGCACAACATATATTTGGGCCTGAAGACCCCTCAAATTTCTGGTTCTGCATTTTGAGGCCCCTAAAATAACGGGATAGGGAGCTAGTTTTTTCCCCAGACTTCTGATGCGACAACCTGTCTGTCAAGTGTCTGCCGCAGAACGATGAGAAGGGAGGGCTTCAGAATCCGGGCCTAGTGGGCTCAACAGCGACCGCGCCCCCAAGTCACCTTGTCCTCACCTTGAGGAACAGAAAGAAATCCTACCGAGTGGAACCCGGTCCTCAAAAAGGAGGACGGGGTGCCGCCACTCTCCACCAGGCCGCCGGTGTTTGGACCCACGCTTTCCGCGGGGCGGGGACAGGGACGGGGCTGCTGCCTGAACCCGGGACGCCTTGACCTCGAGCACCGGAGCGGGCACGGGCGCTAGGCCGGCACAGGTACAAAAGTTGGCCGGAGGTCGGACCCGCCTCACCTGGCGCTGCCTCGCCCATTGCCGCTGGCACAGCAGGAGGCACCCCGCCCCCGTGAACCCAGAGGGCCCTGAGTTCGCTCACCTGCAGCCGGGTCACCAGTAGGCTGTAAGGCGCCATTTTGTGCACTGACAAAGATTAGGTCGCGTGAAAGTGACGTGCCAAACCGTGCATTTAAAGCCTTCGGGCAGAGGGCGTGGCCTACGTCACGGGGGAGGCGGGGCCTCCACCGGGCGCCAGAGCCGGGAGAGCGCAATGGGAGGGGCGCCCGCGGTATAAGCACGTGAGAGAGGAAAAAGAGCTACATAAATACCGGGGCGGAGGTCAGTGCCCACACAAAGATGCCTTCACGAAGTGCAAATTTCAGTTGTCTCTTCCACCCAAATAGGGGATAAAGGAATTTTTTTTGAGACTTTTATGCACCTGCCAGGACCTTCCTCCCCAAATGGGCCGAAACGCCTCTTTTGAAACTTAAGGGCGTTGATCGCGCGAGATCAAGCGGGGCTTGGTGCGAAGAGGGTGAGGCTGATGGACGCTTAGTGGACCAATCGCGGCGGTTGGGGGCGGGAACAAGAAGGGTTAAAGGTCGGGCGGAAGTTCCGCGCGTTTCCGGTGGCGGGCTTGAGTGGGCGCTATGGCTAAACATCATCCGGACTTGATCTTTTGCCGCAAGCAGGCTGGTGTTGGTGAGACTGCCTCCTGCCCCCGGCCGTGCGGGTGAAGGTGGTGTTAGGGCGAGGGGCCGGGGGTGCCCGTTAGTCCCTTAGGATCTTGTCCCGGGGGCGCCACTTTTCCCGCCTCATGGCCGGTAGTGTGGAGCGCGGGTGCGTGGCCCTGGTTGGGGGTGGGGCGGGGGCTCGTGTGCTGGGAGCCGCGGGCGGGGCCCCGGGTGGCGCCGGCGGAAACGGATTGCCCGGGACCTGGGAGGAGCTTCAGGAGGGTGTGGGGCTGGTGCCGAGCTGGTTAGCTGGGCTGAGGTGAATGAGCTTCCCCAGGACTCAGCAGTCTGCTCCTGTCTCCCGGGGTGGGCAGCACTGGCGCGTCAAAACCTTAATTCTAATGGTCCCTTTTCTGTCTTTGATCTTGCAGCCATTGGAAGATTGTGTGAAAAATGTGAGTGGAACACACCTCCCCAGACACCCGCCCCTTCCGCTCAGCGGTGCCGCAGAGGCTCTGCTTCGATGTGCCCTGAAGCATGTGAACAGTGACCCTGCCACGGTCCCCACTCCCTGCACGCTGTAGACGTTTAGGTTCCCAGCAATCTTTGCCTTTGGAGTGGAAGCAGCCTGAGCCCTCCCCAGCGTGCTTTTTTCCCCCAGTAACTACATGGGTTTGTCACTTACCAGGTGCTGTGCAGGCTGTTTACATATTAATTGATCGACTTGTCCTAAGGGTTGTGGGGTGTGCAGTCTGGTGATCCCAAAGTAGAGGGCCCTGAAGTCGCCACAAAAGGAGACCTGGGTGTTTCTTCCTTGCAGGAGTAGTTGCAGGTGAGCTAACGCCACTCTTCCTCACAGGCGACGGCAAGTGTGTGATCTGTGACTCCTACGTGCGCCCCTGCACCCTGGTGCGCATTTGCGACGAGTGTAACTATGGCTCCTACCAGGGGCGCTGTGTGATCTGTGGCGGCCCCGGAGTCTCCGACGCCTATTACTGTAAGGAATGTACCATCCAGGAGAAGGATGTGAGTATGGCCTAAGGTCCTGTCTAACCTTTCCTTTTGTTCAGTAACTGCCGTCCATGGCCGACTCCCGTGGCCTCTGCGGATTACTGTGTTCAGCCAGCTACCTAGGCTATAATTTCTCCGAGCCCCATGAGCCAAGCTGGGTGTAGTCCCACAGAAGGCAGTTATTTGGAATCAAGGGGGGGAATGCAAGAGAAGCAAATCTCTGTCAACACCAGCAATTTAGAGAACCCTCTCTCTATTCCTTTGATGTTTCTCTGTGATTATTTTTATTCAGAAGCAGCGTGCGGCATTTTGGAAAGCCTGGCAGGGCGCATGGTGTGGAATAGCCACTCAGTCCTTCCCTTTACTGTCATTAAGGAATGTTTGGGTGGGTGTGGAATTGGGGGTAGTTCAGGTTGGTTGCGGCCTTAGACAGCTGCAGAATGCCTTGATACTCCCTGTGAAGAGTTCTGTGGTGACTGTGATTCTGTGTCGTGGCATTTTTGCCCCTTGTGTTATATGGAGGCAGCAGCTGTTCATTCAGCTCCTTGAACCAAGTGCCAATCTGTGGGCTTGTAGTCTGTGACAGAGGCCTCACTACTCTTCTTTAGATTGGAAGCATTAGGCTTTCGGGGGCAGGATGGGACATGAGTCAGCTTGTTTACTTACGACCCAAAAGGAAGTGTGATTGAGCACCACCAGGCTGATAGGAGGTATCTGGTTACCTAATCTCAAACAAAGTAGAGGATACGTAATTCTGAGTATTTTACATGCAGAGAATAGGTAATTTATAGATGCTATCTTCCTTCACAGTAACCTTGTTTAATAGGGCTTATCATCATCTGCATTTTCTAGTCCCTCACCCAGCTAATAAGTGGCAAGCCCAGGCTGTCTGACGAGACCTAGTGGTGTCCCCATCACGCTGTGCTGTCCTGTGTAAGTCCTTTTATTAGGATGTGCCTGCGATGGGGAGAAACAGCCCTCGCTCCTCAGCAGTCGGGGCGTGCGCCACCAGCCAGTGCTCTTCCTCCATGAAGCCTGGTACTCGGGACAACGAGAAAGGGCACAGATGAAGTGCCCACATCATCTCAGTTGGTGATTTGAACCACCTCCTGCCCTAATCTCTGCCTGCATGTACCTTTGACTGTTAAATCGTGTCCTCTGATTTGATCCCCCAATTAGGTCACACTCCTTTACAGGGCAGGGCCTGGGTTTCTGTTTCCATCTCCATTCTCCCACGTTCTGGGTGCCACCCCCAAGGATCCACACACACAGAGCGTCTGGTACATGGTAGACCTTTGGCAATTGCTGAGTCTTTAAGCAGTGAAGCCAGAGTTAAGACAATAATAGTGAAGAGAAAGTCTGTAGCTCTTGACCTAACAGCACCAAGGACAGCATTTTCTTGGACCTGTGCTCAGTTGTAGCCAGAATTTGTCTGGCGGTAGGTTGCAACCAGAATGTGCTCGAGCAATGTTGATTGCTGTCTGACGCGTCTGCGTTTCATGTGTGACCTGATAGCTGGGCTTCTTCGTGCCTTACTCTTTCCCTGAGAACTCTAGACGTCACTTCCTCCACTTTGCATTACACCGCAGCGTTGTGAGGACATTTGAGATGGCGTCAGCTCACATTTACTCCGCAGTAGTTTCAGGGAGCACAAAGCAATCCAGTGACAGGACCCAACCGTCAGCCTTACAGATCACCACGCAGATTGTTTGTCCCATGCAGAAACCTCCCTGCTGCGGCCGAGGCAGCCCCGCCTTGTTTCCCTCCGGCAGCTTTCGTGGAGGGAATTAGGCCAGCGAGCTAAGGTGGGTGCTAGAGCTCCTCAGGGCCTCCAGGATTACTCGGACGTCTAGGCTGGTAACTGCAGGGGTTGCTGTCGAGTGAGAGAACTCGTCTACAGTTCTTGGTTTCTTCTGGACCCTTGATTGACCATTTTCCTCAATTCTCCCAACCAGTAAACAAGAAAAACTGCACCTAACATTCTAGAGTTCCTGCTGTGCCCAGTCAGTGCTAACACACCTTCCCAGAAGCTCTGTGACGCAGATGGGGAGACAGGGTCTTAGGGGTGTTTGAGTGACGTGGGCAGTCACTTGGTAAAGCTGTGGCCGATCCAGTGATGCTCACTACAACTTTTACTCAAATGTCTGATTCCCCCAGTGAGGGGAAAAGTTAAATGCTACAGAGTAAGGTCGGTGGTGAGCTTCAGCTCTCCAGCCTGTAGCTCCAAAGAGGGCTCACCCTCCCTCCTGATGTGCGACTTAACTCACGTTTGCTCCCACGGCAGCCAAGGGGCTGTTTCTCCTCCTCTCCCCCTTGAAGTGAACAGCACAGCCATTGAATAGATGAAAGAGCTGTTTGGCACTCTGTGAGGTCAGTTCATAAACATGCCCTTCTCTTCAAGGCCACACGAGCTAAGTTTGTTGTCTCCAAGAAGCCCTGGGCTTTGTTGCTCACATATCAGGTGCTGCTTGAGAAAATCTCTCGAGAAAGGAAGTAATGATCTCTTACCTCGGGGTGTGGATTTTAGAGCTTAGAGATCTCTAAAGACAGGGCCCTCCCCGGTGGCGCAGCAGGTTGGATTGCTGCACTGAGAAGCTAAGCCAAGCTAAGGCTGCTTCATTGTGAGTTCGAACCGTGCCAGGGAGTGACCCACATGGCGCAGCAGACCTCTCCTGTCTCTCTGCCGCTCCCCTCAGCAGTGTACTTCATCAGTCGGCCTATTCTGCCCCCCACTCTGTCTCTGGTGAGTCCTCTCGCTGCTTCTGCACCTCTGGCCTGTACCCCAGTCCAGTTCTGTGTGCAAAAATAAATACATCTTTACATATAATAAAAGATCTGTAAAAACAAAGAGTGGGGTAGAGAAGTGATGGCACCACGTCCACATCGCCACGTCCCCTGGCTTTCACACCTGGGTGCTCCCCAGACAGCTTTCAAAAGAAACAGGCATGTTTCACCTTCAGCTCCATGATGGAAGCAGGTGCGGCGACTGAGTGCCCTTCATAACTGCTCCCTTGTGAGGGAGAGCGTGTGGACACATCAGTAACTTTTCCTGATCTCCAAGTTTTTAAATTTCCTTTTCTTGCATTTTAGCTCAGTACAGATTTCCCTGTGGCACATTACTCTGCACTGCTTGATGTTGGTTCGTAGAGGTATTCATTGCCGAGACCTCGGTTTTCATCGTTGGTTTGGGATAAGTTTGTAATGTGCAATCCTGCCCCCTGAAGTGAGCTTGAAACAACCTTCCTCAGGAAAGAACCCAAGGATGTTGAGTCGGCCTTGGCGGTTGCTACAGGAGCGTATTTAGGTTCCCCTGTGGCGTTCCTGCAGCCTTGAGCAGGACAGAAGCTGGCGTGGGCAGTCTGGGGTGTGCTTTGTGAATATAACAATTAAGTGGCCATAAGATGCATTTCCCACGGGCGTTCGCTCAAGCGAGAGCTGCCTGAAATAAACGTCAGATGGGGACGTGTGTCCTCTGGGAGCATCGTGGGGTGACGTTTTCAGTATCTGGGCACACGTTTGCTAAAGAACTGTTGCTGCAGATAGGTGTTTGCAGGTATTTTTAGAATATCCTCAGGCTCAACCCAAACGCACTCCTAGACCTCCCAAGGTTTCTTCACAGCTTTCCATCTCTTTTTTTTTTTTTTTTTTTTTTTAATTATTTAATTAATGAGTTTATGAGTAGTGAATTGAGCACAGTTGTTTGCGCGTCAAATAGTTTCTTAGTGCTGTGCTTTAACCCGCTGCACCACCAGGGAGGGCCTGATAAAACGTTTTGAAATACCCCCCTTTCCTATTTTTTTTTTTTTT
>NW_004567105.1:2487845-2493207 GCF_000260355.1 Condylura cristata
GGTCTGCTACGCCATGTGGTCACCTCCGGGGCAGGCGGGAATCGAACTCATGCGGAAGCGGCTTTAGATTCTCAGTGTTGTGCTTTAACCCGCTGCGCCACCAGGGAGGGCCCTCCTTTTTATATTGTACAGCACACTCCACCCAGGGCACAGAGCCGCGCCTCTCATGACCCTGGTAGAATCGGGGGTGCCATGAGACCCTGGGGAGGTGTGTGGAAAATAAAAAGCCCAGGGAGTTTTGGTAAGAAAACAGGAGACCTGTGAGTCAGTGAGAGCTATAAAAGCAGGAAGCAAGGGAGGATTTAATAATCTAGGGTGCTGGAATTCTCCAGCTTATTTTAATATGTAGCATGCTAGTTTCAGAAAAGGACAGTAGCCCCCGCTTATCTGTGGCAGCACACGACGCTGCTGCCACCAAACGCCACCCACTGCCCTGCGCTGCTGCCTGTCTACACAGACTGGCATAACCGAACTTATAAATCACGCATAAGAGATGAATAATAGCTAAGCAGGACAGGATGGTTCGAAGAAATAAAGAGCCACTTTGAAAATTTACTTAATTATGCACACAAGAACTGGCGTGTAGGCAGTGAGCAGGTAAACCAGAGACTGTGGGGAGCAGAACGGGCAGATCTACTAGAATCCACTGTGGAGGGCAGCAGCCGGGAGACAGGTCTGCCACGCCATGTAGGTCAGCTCCCTGCTGGAGGTCAAACTTACATTGCAGTGCCTGCCAATAGCTAATAGCACTGAGACTCTAACCTTGGGGCCACCAGGGAAGCCCCTGTCAGAATATCTTGTATGTCACCTTTCAGACTGCAGGTGACAGATAGTTGAGTCTGCAAGTAAAGGGATTTGTGCACCTTCCACAGAAACTGTGTGCGTGGTGAATCATTAAGAAAATTGCTGGGGCCTCCCTGGTGACCCAAGGGTTGAGTCTCAGCCTCTGGCTGCAGCCTGAGTTCATTCCCCAGCCAGTGAGTGAGCTGACCCACAGGATGCAACAGACCTCTCCTGTCTCCTCACTGCTCCCCTCAGCAGTCAATTTTAGTCAGTCTGCCTGCTCTGCTCCCCTCTCTGTCTCTGGTGAGTCCTCTCACCACCCCCTCTGCACCTCTGGCCTGTACCCCAGTTCCTGTGTACATAAATACAAACTTTTAAACATCTTAAAAAGAAAAAAATCTGACGTTCAGTTTTAGCAGTTTCTTTTAACTTACAAAGGGCTGACATGCCAGGCCCTATTGTAAGTATTTATTGATCCCTGGTCCTGGGAGGTGGCTTCTCCTTTTAGAGTAATGCATTCGGCACTGGGAGGCCAGTGACTTACAGATGCCTGTGCCTAGCCTGTGTGTCCTGTCTTGGGCACAGCTGTGCAGCTTGGTGCCTCTCCAGGGTCTGGTCTCCCTTGGGCTTCATACATATGTAAATTTGTAAACTGATCCAGCCCCCTCAGTTTACCTTTGGGGAGAGTACAAAGCAAAAGCAAGGAGAAGTGACTTGCTTTGGTGGACCATCAATCACAAGGGCATAGTCACAAGGGCATAGAACGACATAGAAGAGTTCCTGCCTCTGGCAAGCTGTTTGGCAGCAGGCCCGGCCTCGAGCCAGGAGGCTGGGTGGGCCGGGGTGGGCTGTGTGGCTCAGCGGAGCCCACCTCCCAGCCATGGTGGTACTGGGCCACAGCTGGCTCCCTTAGCACCCACCGGCTCTCTGGGTCGTCTCAGTAGCAAGTGACTTGCATTTTCTAGAAGACAGAAACGCTTACATTGACTTTACATGCTTGGGGATTTATAACAGTCTGGTCCCAGCAGAATTAGAAATGAGAAGGCTGAGAGGCAGGCTTGAGGCGTGCTAGGCCTAGTGTCACAGGAGCGGTCTCCTGTGCCAGGGGATCAGTCCTGTAGAGGGAACCTTCCCCGGTTTCCCTTCGTCACCTCAGAGAGCCCGAGGGAGCCCTTGTTTGCAGAAACTGCTTCCAGGGACACTGCCGAAGCCGGTTCACAGCATGGCAGGGAAGGTGATAAATCATTTCAAATTAGTTGGCAGCGTCTAGAGCCCAGGCACAGCCTCTCCAGACCAGGGCATGTGTCAACCAGGGCACGAATAAGGTCACAGCAAAGCCATGTCCCAAACGTTTGCAGGGCCCCTGGTCAGCCAGGTCCTGCTGGTAGCCGGAGCGGGCAGCTGACGGGCAAGGTGAACAGAGTCACTTGCTCCCAGCGTCATTTCTCTCTAGAACCCTTCAAGTCACTCTGAGTTCTCTTCTGTTTTCCAGAGGGACGGCTGCCCCAAAATTGTCAATTTGGGGAGCTCTAAGACAGATCTCTTCTACGAACGCAAAAAGTACGGCTTCAAGAAGAGGTGATGTGGCCACCTCATCCCCCCATGGAGCTGCTGCAGCCGCCCGAGACGACGCCCACTGCTGCCAGCGCACGGCGCACGGCCCCTCCCCGCTGCCCGCCCGCGCGGCCCTCGCCACCCTCTTCCCACCCAGATGGGCTAGAAACGGAAAAGGCTTCCTCACGCGCTCTGGCAGGCTGTGTCAGGAGCGGGTAGTTAGTTCTTGGCTGTCCTTGAGTTCGAGAAGCAAGGCTCTTTCCCATCTTGCGGTGTTGTGTCCTCCGCCAGCCTCTGAATCGGAATGGCAGCAGCTGGGGCCTGGGGGTGGGTGGCGAGGAGCTCCCTGCCGTGACAAGCTGGTCCCCACGGCTGCTCTGGTGGCAGCATCCTCGGAGGGACCTGCTGCTCGCGGGCGACCTCGGAACAGCGGGTGTGGGGTTGTGCCCTTGTGGCCCTACCAGACCCTGCTAGTCATTTTCTCCTGAGAAGTTGGAAACCTTTTCTGTTGCTATTGTGTTAATAAAGTGGGTGTTTATTTTCTCGTCATTGCCTGCTGGGCCTAAGCTTAACTCTAGGAATTTATTGTCAAGGAATTTGTGATTCAAAATAGAGGTGGCACAGCTCATGAAGCCCAGTGCTCATACCACTGCCGGGAGGGCTCAGAACCACCCTGCCTTTCTGTAGCGGTAAACCAGGCAATTTTAGATGCTTAGGGTTGGTTTCCTGCCCAGCCTCAGTTTAGGCCTTTCAAGATGCTTCCAGTCATCGTGAGAGAAATGAGAGAAACAGTGGAATGGGTGAGCCCATGCACTTACATAGATAGGTCTTGTTTTTAAAGTAAATGATCAGGTTAAGGCCCAAGTTCAGGCTTGACCCTTTACCGTACTCAGCCGTCTGCTCTCCGCCTGCTGCCGGTGATGAGCAGGCTACTCCCGCGGAGGCCATCCACAGCATGAACGGCTCCTCAAGTCGGTCTTTGACATCCTGAATCTGGAAGATTCCAAGTGCTGAGGAAGCCAGGCTTGGCCCCAGGGTCCCTGCAGTGTGGTGGCAGGCTGAGGGAGAGTCCCCTGACTCTCGGGCTTGGGTTGAGAGCAGCGACGCGCCTGATGGCGTGTGATGTGAGTCTGCAGTGACCTTTGCCTTCAAGGAAGGTGGCGCCAGTACAGTGGAGGCTGCACAAGCAGGGTTCTTGGCCAAGTGGGGGCCCCTCTGGGCCGGAACCGAGAGCCAAGACCCCTAGGCTTCCTCACCCCCTCCCGATTAGTGCTCTCTTTCCCACCTACACCGAAGCCCTCGCCAGTGCCCAGCGCTCCCTTTGCTCAGCCAGCTCGTCCTTCATAGTCCTTCATACCTCGTCTGTGTCCCCAACCCCAGACTAAGTTCCCTTGCTGTTCGCACTAGACTGAGTATTGTGTTGACAGTATTTGCTGACGGCTGACGGTCTCCGCCAAGTTCCATCATGGCAGGACCCAAGTTGGTCTGCCTGGCCCACCGCAGGGGTTTGGTGCTGGATGAATAATTGAAGTTCAGATGATTTGGGGCTTTGAAGGATAAACCTGCAGACGAAGGGAGCTGGGTGGCAGATGAGGACACTGGCGTGAGGAAAGCTCTTGGGACGGGTTGGGGAGCTACCTGAGCACTTCTGTGGCAGCAGGCGTTTATGTCAAAGAATTCCGGAGGCCGGAGACCATTTCCAAGTTAGAATTTGTAACTGACTCCATAGTAACAGCCTTAATGTGTAACATGAGTCAATGTTTTGTCAAAACAAATTCAATTTTTAAAGTTTGCTTACGAACCACTCAAATCCACCTAACATCTGCAACTATCAAATTTTCAAAACCACTTTAGTTTCAGCAAAACACAGTTCCCTCAGCCTGGAGACGTGTGCCTCTTGCCAGGAATGTAAGTGCCCGGCAGGATGTCAGAGGACCTATTCCCACCTCTGACAAGTGGCAGGGCAAGGTCAGCCTCAGCCAGGTTGAATTCCACTGACCTCTGTCCCTTGTCACCTAATTTCAAAATCCAAGTCCTGCTTTATTTTCTTTCGGAGATCTCAAGAGAGCTATACAATGGATGCATTAGACCCTGAGGAAGCAAATGGTCTTAAGAAATTCAAATCCTTAATTAGTGTCTACCTTGACCTTTAATTCCTTTTCATTTTGAAAATTAGAACCATAGGCCCTCCCTGGAAGGACAACAGGTTAAATCACAGCACTATGAGGTGGTCACCAGACACTGCAGCATGACCCATCCCCAACCAGGGGGCTGACCCATAGGGCACGGCTGACCTCTCCTGACTCGCCCGCTGCTCCCCTCAGCAGTGTATTTCAGTCAGTCAGCCTGTTCTACTCCCCACTCTGCCCCTGGTGAATCATCTCACCCCCTGCACTTCTGGCCTGTACCCCAGCTCTTGCATACATTAAGTAAATCTTTTAAAAAAATGAAAAGAATGATAACTTCAGCCAACTGTGTCTGGCTACAGAAAAATCAGAATGGTTTTAATTAGTATTGATATTTTTCTCCATTGCTGAAATTAGCACTGTCTACGTAGATCTAGTTGAAGTGACAGTTCATCATGGTCAGGCTAAAAAAGGGGTTCCTTTTCCTAGACTAAGTTATTTAAGTCTTCACCGTTGGCTTTGTATTCAGTTCTAGATTCTAAAAGGGGCTGGCTGCTAGCTCCGCTAGGACACTGTACACATGGTAATTTCATCTTTAAAGCGCGGTGCTTATTACATAGGTGCTTGTTAAAAAAAGTAAATACGTGATTTTATAATCAAACTTGTGACCATTGCCAAGTCTTTTAGCCTCCGCTTTTTTGGTTTTTTGTTTTGTTTTGTTTTTGGTAAGGCTAAGAAAGCCTGCCTCTTTGGGATGGAAGGATTAAATCTGCCCTGTAAGTGCCTAAGTGCCTGCCCTTACTGGGGAGACTCATCCTTTGACAGGGTTTCGCTGCTGCTTCAGAGTTAGTTAGATTCTGGCATAGAAGGTCCTTTAGACCCCCCCTCCCAGGCCCTCC
>NW_004567105.1:2494351-2496958 GCF_000260355.1 Condylura cristata
GGCCCTGTCCCGAGGAGGCACTTGCTTTTCAACTCCACAGAACGGCCAGCCCAAGTGCCCGGTGTTGCCAGATCTTTCAAGTTTAGGACAAGTGGCAAGTTAAGATATTTATGTGCCATCTCCGAACTTCAAAATGTCAACTCATTGAAAAAAAATAGAATGTGTCAGTGTTTGCCAAGACATCACATCCCCGCATGTGGATCTTGGCTGGCCAATTAGCAGCACCCTCTCAGTGAAGAAAATGAACTTCCAGCCAATCAAACGGAACTGAGCACATTTCAGAGATTGTATTTGACCTCTAGCTTTTTCACAGTCGTTTCAAGCTAGTATATAAAGGTGAAAGAGCCGTTGGGGAAATAAAATGGAACTCCAATCATTCCCACCTTTTTTAAAAAAATTTATTTATGCATACAGAACTGGGGTGCAGGCCAGAGATGCAGGGGCAGTGAGAGGATTCACCAGAGACAGAGCGGGGAGCAGAACAGGCAGAGGGATGAAGGACACTGCTGAAGGGAGCAGCGGCAGATCAGGAGAGGTCTCCTGTGCCATGTGGGTCAGCTCCCTGACTGGGAATTGAACTCGTGTTGAGGCGGCTGTGGCCAGCTTCAGAGTTCTGTGCTTTAACCCACTGCACCACCAGGGAGGGCCTATTCCCATTGTTCCCCAGTTGAATGGTTCCTCATGAGGTCTGTCCCCCAGCTGACTATCTGCCACTACCAGGGATAAACTATGTTACTTTATGCAAACTATTTTTTAGCACCTCAACAAAAGACAGGTGTGTTCACTTGTTACCAGAATTCATTCACAATAGTCGTGAATAAACAGGTCACTTGCCCCCAGCATCAGCATCCCCAAGGGCACATTCTGTAGCACTGTCTTTGCTCCTGTCAGCTGAAGCAGTGGGGCCCAAGAATCCAATTGAGGAGCTCTCTTCTTGGATGACTGACAAGAATCTTCTCGATTTCTCACCCCTGCGTGTGTGTGTGTGTGTGTGTGTGAATCATCGGGGAGTTAACTGGGGCTGATTAGGACCAGACTGACTTGTCACCGCAGCAGAACATCTGGCCTAACTTGCTCACCCTCAGCGGTGGGCTCGGTCCTGCCCTCAGCCCCACAGCTCACTCCCAGGCACCCGTCTGGAGCTCCCAGAGTGTGCGCTCCACATGTGCTTATTCCAGGTGGGCGGGCGTGCTTGAGTAGGAATTCAGCTCACAATTAAGCCTAGGCAGGATGAAATCACTGGCTGGGGAGAGAGAAAAGCCTCCTCCTCACCACATGATAAATGCAGACATCAGCACTTCAGAGGGGTGACTGCCTTTCCCCCTCAATCATTTCCTCAATTTTTATTCATTTTCCCAGCTCTGCCTTGCCCTTTCTTATGTTAACCTTTTACCCAGGGCTCCCATTTGCCAAGGAGGCAGATTCCCCGTTGCTCTGTCTTCGGAAGGCTGCTCTGGCTGGTGTTTCCAGCACTGCAGGGAAGATTCCCATGGCAGCAAAAATTCAACCCCTTATTTGCAGGGATTCTGGTCCCCTCTGAGCCTGCTCCGATTGACAGAACGGCAGACCTGCACGCGTTACCTGCTTGCGTGCACTCCATGCCTCCTTCCGGAGACGCCCTAGGAGAGGTCGTCTGAGCGCCCTCTCACCTTGTCCCTTTCTCTCTGGTAAGGTTTCTCACACCAAACTGACAGGATATGTAAGAAGTAATTTGGTCAGAGCTTATCTTTTAAGAACAGCAGCCACTTGAGCAAAGCTTTACCTCAGTATGCCATCTCCAGGTTTGACGAAAAAACAGGTTTGGAGAGGTAAAGAGTTTTGTTGGCATTAAAGCAAGATAACACCGTTAGTGGCAGAACAGGGACTCAAACGCCCCTAGTTCCATTGCGGCCTCTAATAAAATGACTACACGTACCAGCATCCCTTGCGACGCGCCACTGCGCAAACGCACCTTGGCTCTCCCCCCCCTCCCCTTCCTCGGTCGGACCCAAAGCCCAATCACAAGCTGCCGCTCCTAGCGCCCGACCAATGGGAAGGCTGTTGCTAACACGCCGGTTATATTTTTAGCCCAGGGCGCTCAAACACCCTCCCGGCGGGGGTCCGACTGCCAAGGTGCCGCGCGTCAGCGGCTAGGAGGAGCGAGCGAGGGCGGGACGCATCGGGGAACAGAGAGGCGGAGAGGAAAGAAGGGGCGGGGTGCAGTGGGTCCAGGCGGGGGGCGTGTTAGTGACGCTCGGCCTGTCGCTGACGCACGAGGCAAGTAGTCCCAGGAGGAGCCCCGGGGGCTGGAACTCGGCGCGCGGGGGAGGGGCGCGCGGCTGGCGCCCGGCTCCCTCCTCCCGGCGGCCGTGGAGTTTGCCCTCCAAACGGCGCTTCCCCGCCAAGTGGAGTAACATGCATTTACGCCCCTCCGCCACCGCGCTCTTTGCCCTTGCCCAAAATAAAAGCGATCAGCAAAAACAATGCAACTGTTCGTAGCTGGAAACTTTCTGGTCTCGCCACGCTCCGCAGGTTCAGCCGCTGCCGTCGGCTGCGACCGTCTGGCCTGACAATAAATGTCGAGGGTGGAAACGCGCGAGGACCTGGTCGGAGCAAAGCGGGGCGGGG
>NW_004567105.1:2498677-2504894 GCF_000260355.1 Condylura cristata
CCGAGCCCGGAGCCCCTTCTCACTTCCAAGCGTGAGCCCTCCAGGGTGGGGTGCATTTCCTCCCCTCGCCGTCCGCAGGCCCCGGCTTCTAGAGATCGTGTGGGGTCCTCGTCCCTCGCTCCCCAAAAGCCCACTCGCACGGCACCAGTACAGCGGAGGAGGGAGGGAGCCGGGCCTGGCTTTCGGGCCGCTTTTCCCGTTGCGGGGAGGGGTCACGAGCAGGGCTTATTTCTGGCCGCTGGAGCAGAGGGGTGGGAGCGGACAGCCCCTTTTGGACAGGCCAGTGGGTGGTGACCGTCCTCTGGCCGCTGAGCCGGAATTCACCGTTTTCCCTGAGCTCTTTATTCTCTGTGGGCTTTTCAGGGGAAACGGGCAGGGAGAAGTAGCCTTAGGTCCATTACAGATCGAATCTGTTTGGTCGTGGCCGTGGCCGGGGCCTGGGAGGAAAAGCCGGGCCCCAAGTTGCTTTCCCTTCAGTCCAGAGGATGGACTGTGCCCTTGACCAGAACGGGAGGGGAAGGAGGGAGCCGAAAGGAGGGGCCGCTGGCAGCCCCCACCCCCACCCCCAGGCACCGAACCCAGCACCGAGGGTCCAGCCTGGGCCAGGCCAGGGGATGTCCAGTGTCCGCTCAGAGCGAGCCTTGTTTTCTCTCTCTGTCCTGCCCTCCCTGCCCGAGAGGGGGCCCCTCACCTTGGGTTTCCAGCAGAAAAACACTCGTATCGCTTTCTCGGGCGCCTGTCCCCAGCCCCCCTCTTAAACAGAGGGGGAAAGAAGCTTGTGTGGGAGGGAGGATTAGGGAGGTTTAAAACCCTGCTGTAGGGGAGCTTTGCCGAGGACCTGGTAGTCTGGTCCGAGCAGGCCTTGCAGGGGGAGGAGGACGTTCCGGTGTCCGTGCGGCGCCTTCCTTCCCTGCGGTCTGGCTTCACCGACTTAGGGGAGGGTGAGACCTGGGCGCCGCCTCCGGGCAGCTTAACTGGGAGTTTCGGCGGCCGTCGGGCTTGATTCCTGCCTGGCCTTCCCGGCTGTGGGGAGCCGGAGCCAGCCGGAGCCAGCCGCTGGGCTTTGAGTGAACAGGCTCTTTTCTCTCCCAGGGCACTGTCCCTCCAGCAACTCCAGGCCGAGCCCACCCTCCCCCGGAATACAGATTGGGCCAGGGTGGGGGAGGGCGGGGATGGACCCTGTCTGCCAGCGCGCTCCCCCAGAAAAGCTCATCAAAAGCGGGTCCTCTAATTCGGCAGCCCGGGAGGGGGGCCAGGGGGGAAGGCCAGCGCGCGTGGGGCTGAGACCGGAGCCGGCGATACAATACGGAGAAGGCCTGGGCTAGAATTTTCATAAAATGTATTAGGCGGGGGAGGGGCACCCCCTCCGCCACAGCGCGCATGTGCAGCGGAAACTTTCCCGTTCCTCCGCGGCCGGCTCTCCTTACCGGGCCTGCGCGTCCGCGGCCGTCGCGAAGGATGCTGGGAGCCGCAGTGTGCCCAGAAAGTAGGTCACTTGCTCAGGCGAGCGCGAGGTGTCCGCGGACTGCCAGCCCCAGGGTGCAGAGCGGGCCTTTTCGCCGCTGGGCTCCCCGGACTTGGGGTTCCGCGGGGCCTTCCTGGCTTCAGGGGCACCTGGCTGCCCTGGAGAGGGCTCTCTTGTGGAAAGGAGCCTTGTTGCCAAACGTGGGCCCGCACAGTCCCTGTTAGGGGAGATGATGGGAGACTGGGTGGGAAAGGCACAAGTCCTCAAAGCCCCAGCCACACCCGCCAGCCCTGCCACTGCCTGCGGGGGTGGGAGCTGCCGGACCCCTCCCCACTCCCTCGTAGTGCTCTAGTGCTCGCTGCTAGGACGCTTTGGGTGTTAAGCACTGAGATGCCCGAGTGTTTCCTAGGGCCGCCTGGCCGGGCCGCTTCCTTCCCCACCTCCCTCCTCTGTTTAAAACTAACTTTTCTTTAAAACCTTCCTCCACGCTTCTGTCACCAGGTCTCTGATCTGTGTTACTAATCTTCGGGAGCCCCCTTCCAGCCTCAAGTGGCCTTCCCTCGCCCTTTCTGCCTGTCCTCTTGAGTATTTGCTCTTTAACACATTAGTCAGCATGAGGGGCCTGAACCCTTTGCTACCAGAAGTAAGTGAAGGGGGATAAGATTTAAGTGAAACTGGACAACAGAATTTGCTTTCACATTTGCAAATCTTTAGTGTGTGGACAACAGGTAGATTTTGTCCGTGTCGCCCACCCCACACCCCCTTTGCCTTCCTTCTGGCCTTTGCCATCTGAGTTAGGATCAGAAAGGACAGAGTTTGTTTGTTTTGAGGGGTCGTTACACCAAGCTTTCCAATCTCAACCACCTTCTAGCTTAATCCTAGGCTCCAGCGTTTGTCCATGACCTTTAACAGTTTTCACTAAATGCTCTTGGCGGTCGCTCCTCTAGTTAGACACACAGCACCAGCGCCTCAGCTTCTTGAAGTGAAAATTAGAGCCTGAGCTGACAGAGCAGAAATTCTCATTCTGGTTGTCCAGCATTTTTGCAAGGTTCCACCCACAGCCATCTGGCCTGGCCTGTGCTCCCGGCACGAGGCAAAGGTGGCGTTGCTGCCTCCTTGCTTGCGCCCAGCATCGCTGCGGTGCCCGTTGGGGGACAGCTGTGGATCACTTACGCTGCAGGAGCGTTGAGCTAGTTGGGGCTGATGGCGGAAGTTGTATTTCGGGGTGGGACACAGTGACTGTGTCCGCATTGAGTATGTTCTTATCTTCAACTTGGATTGCTTGGGGAGGGTTAATGTGAAGGGCGGCAAGTTTGAGGCGGTCCAGAAAGGCAGGCCCCCTCTGGCCTGGTGGCGTGCTGAGAGGGCTAGGTGCTGTGGGCGGCGTTTGAACCCGTTATCAGGAATGACTGCCAGCCTTCTTGCTGGCTTCAGGGATGTACCTAGATACATTTCTAGTGGATCACTGTGGCCCTTTTAAACCTGTTCCTGAGGAGAGGCTGACCCAGTCCTCATGACAGAGGGCTCCTACTCTTCTCTTTAAACCTGGACGCACTCTGGAGTTGTTCTGTGGTGACCGTAAATATAAAACAGACAGTTGAGGAAACCAGGATGAGTCTGTATTGGCGGCAGGAATAGAGGGGAGACGGGGGTCTCCTGAATCCTGAGCATCCCGGCGGAGGAGTTGGAAGAGAGGATTCAAGGCACCTCAGTTGGCCGCCCACGGTACCCGGGCTGTCTCCTCGGCCTGACATGAGGGTGGGACTAGGCCGAGCACTGCATGACGTCCCAGCCAGACTTGGTGCGCCTCCTCTGCTCTTTACCTCGAGCTCTAGGCCTGAGGCCTCGGCCTCAAAATGCCCATAGGAGCCACAGCGCGGCCGAGAACCAGCAAGTACACAGGGCAAGGACACGCGCAATCGCGTTTCAAGCTGGACCCAGCCTGGGGGCTCAGTGCTAACCTTCAGGATTGTAATGACACCCAGCCCCAGGCCTCTGGTGGGGCTCAGCTGCCTCGGGGGTGCCAAACCCCGGTCTGGCTGGGGCCTGGTCCTGGCGGGCCCGCCCTCCAGGTGGTGGCCAGTTCAGTCCCGCTCTGCCAGCGCCAGTCTGCGCCAGTCTGGGGACGGCCCTTGTGAAGAGCAGAAGTGAGGGCTGCTGATCTCAGGCCCGCCTGAGCCTGAGGCTGGCCCTGGCCTTGGGAATAGACCTTTCTGCCCTCTGTGGGATCTGGCTGTGAGAGAATCCCAAAATAACAATCTGAGTGTTTATCTTGGGCTGCCTCCTCTCCAGGGGTTCCAAGCGCTGGGTCATCAGAGCCAGTGCCAAGGACAGGTAGTCAGACGTCCCTGGAAGGCTGAGCGATGATGGAGCCCCGCTGGAGGCTGGGGGTGGCAGGCCCACCAGCGCTGCTCTGAGCACTTCTCTGGCCTGGGGGGCTGCTTCCCTCGCCTTCCTCTGCTTCCTGGGCGCCTCCCCACCCCGCCCCAGCGGTGGTTCCTTGTCGGTCCGCACTGCTGCTGTGACAGGTCTTGGCTTTCCCGGGGCCTTGCTCTTTGCACTGTTCCGAGACCAGATGGCGCGCGCTCTGAGTTACGCTGCAGTTCTGACATGGCTCCTGCCAGCCGGGGAGCCCCATGACAAGTGGGGTGTGACCGCGGTTGGAGCCCCGCTGCTGCTTCCTGCTCAGTGACTGGTCCCCCTTTCGAGTTACAAGCTTTTAAGCTTATTCTTGGTCTGTGACAGCCTGGGAGCACGACTCCAAGAGTGTGGGAGAGGCAGGCTGGCCAGAGCCTCCCTCCCCTCAGTGGTTTGGCCAGGCCTCCACAGTGACCCCAATTCTCAAACTGGTGGTGCACAGTACCCCTGGGTCTTCAGAAGTTCCCGAAAATGACAGCTGCTGACTCTAGGTTGCTCGCTACGTGCCAGCAGCGGTGTGCGGCAGCTGTCTGCAGACTGACACGGTCTCCACAGAGCTGTCGAGTCGACGCTCAGAGAAGCGTGACTGGCCGTGGCCACAGCTGAGCTGGTCGCTGCTGGAGCAGAGGGGCCTTGGCCAGTGTTGGCCCCCCGTCTGCCCTGGGCCACGGTCCCTGGCTTCCTGCATCCGCTCACCATCCCGCTCTCATTCGCAGGGCCGTCTGCACCCCACAGCTGCACACCTCACACCTCCTGACAGCCCGCGGCTTCTGCACGTGCCCTGCACGGACTCTGCTCGAAGAGGACCATGCATCTGGAGATCAAAGTGGCCCTGAACTTCATCATCTCCTACCTGTACAACAAGCTGCCCCGGCGCCGGGCAGACCTGTTTGGGGAGGAGCTAGAGCGACTGTTGAAGAAGAAATACGAAGGCCACTGGTACCCTGACAGGCCGCTGAAGGGCTCCGGCTTCCGCTGTGTCCACATCGGGGCGCTCGTGGACCCCGTGGTGGAGCTGGCCGCCAAGCGGAGCGGCCTGGCCGTGGGCGATGTGCGGGCCAACGTGCCTGAGGAGCTGAGCGTCTGGATCGACCCTTTCGAGGTGTCCTACCAGATCGGAGAGAAGGGGCCGGTGAAAGTGCTGTACCTGGACGACAGCGAGGGCTGCGTGGCCCCGGAGCTGGACAAGGAGATCAAGAGCAGCTTTAACCCCGAGGCGCAGGTGTTCGTGCCCATCGGCAGCCACGACAGCTCCTTGTCCAGCTCCCCGTCGCCACCCTTCGGCCAGTCACCCAGCCCCACCTTCATCCCCCGCTCCGCCCAGCCCATCACCTTCACCACTGCTTCCTTCGCTGCCACCAAGTTCGGCTCCACCAAGATGAAAAAGGGGGGTGGGGCGGCGAGTGGGGGCGGTGTGGCCAGCAGCGCGGCGGGTGCCCAGCAGCCCCCGCAGCAGCAGCCTCGCCTGGCCCGCTCTCCCACCAGCAGCCTGCTGAAGCACAAGAGCCTTTCTCTGTCTATGCATTCACTGAACTTCGTCTCGGCCACGCCAGCGCCTCAGTCCCAGCTCTCGCCCAATGCCAAGGAGTTTGTGTACAACGGCAGTGGCCCCCCCAGCCTCTTCTTTGACGGGGCGGATGGCCAGGGCAGCGGCACCCCGGCCCCCTTTGGGGGCAGCGGGGCCGGCCCCTCCAGCAGCAGCAGCTTTGACGTGGCCCAGGTCTTCGGCGGTGGCGCCAACAGCCTCTTCCTGGAGAAGACCCCCTTCGTGGAAGGCCTCAGCTACAACCTGAGCGCCATGCCCTACCCCAGCCAGCCCTTCCAGCCCGTCGTGCTGGCCAACTGACCTCCCGCCCGCACGGCCAGAGCACCCAAGGCCACAGAAAAGAGAAAGGAAAGGAAAGGCCAAAAGCAGAGGAAAAGGAAAGTACACAAAAAGATTTCCAACCTTCTTACTCTCACTTCTAGAAAAAGATCCAGCCCAGGCTCGGAGTGGGCGGGCCCCGACGCAGAATCGGCTGGACTCGGCCCCTGCTGTTTCCCTGCCTGCCTCTGATTTATTTGGTTGATTTGGGTTTTATATTTTTTTTACGTGTAGTTTTCTATATGACATCATTAATTAGTGGCTTCCTGTGCTAAGAATGGTCCAGATGAGGACTGCTGCTCCCTCCCTCCCTCCCTCCCTCACACCGCCCCACTCAGGGTCGGTGTGTCCAGCTCCCGGGGAAGGACGAGCAGCAACCAGGGCCTGGGCCTCCCGGCAGGCGAGGGCTGCCCGAGTCACTGCCTCTGTCACCTTGTCCTCTCAAAGCCATCCAACCTCAGCAGGCCCTT
>NW_004567105.1:2505784-2533877 GCF_000260355.1 Condylura cristata
CGGAAGCTACCAAAGCCCTTGGCGCCCCGCTCCCGGCCACCTCCCCACTGACCCTCCACAGGCAGCTGCTGGGGCCGTGGCCCGGCCCCGACACCGCCAGCCTGCTCCTGAGTGGCACCAGCTCTACCTCCCCCGCAGGGCAAGGCCCCGGCCCGCCGGGCGCCATCTGTCCCCAGACTCGGGCCAGCTCCGCCGGGGTCGCCCTGCACTCAGCGCCCACCAGGTGACAAGCCGAGCCGGGACTGCCTGAGAGGACTGGACGCTGCCTTACACCCCTCCTGCCCCCCCACCGCGCACAGGCACCCACCCACACCCCGGGGGGGCCGGCCCCGGGGGTCCTGGAATAGGAAGAAACGTGTGTCAAGGAGCGTGACCCCATGTGGGGCGCCCAGGCCCGCTCAGTCTGTTGTCTCAGATCTTGGCATTTTTGCTTCCATTTTATTTTTTTTAAGAAAACAAACCAGAAATCTGCACTAATTTACCTGGTTTCGTAGGAGAAATTTTTTTATTTTTTACATTTTTTGGTGTCCGTTTGTATTGAATAATTTGCTACATTTGTAAAATGTAAGAGGTATATATAATATATGTATATTTCTAACGTAAAACGTAATTTTTTTCTTTTCAAGATTTTTTCTTAAAAAGAGGAGAGAAACAGATTATTTTTTCAGGAAAACAAACTTTAAAATTAAAAAAAGGAAAATAAAACCTTTGCCTCCCCTCCCCCGCCCGCTCTCTGCCTCCCCTCTTTCCCAGGAACAAATCAGAAGGGTGGATCGTCGTGTGAAGAATGTAAACTTTTAGTCCAGAATGATGTATTTTTCTCAATGCAGCGAGATTCTCTAGATAGATTCTCTAGTTTGACCCGGGGGGGGGCGGGGGGGCTCACTGAGGCCATTAGAGAGGAGCGGGGGAGCCTGGCGAGGAGCTTGTCTCTAGTGAAGGAGGAATACAATCAAGTGTTTTGTATTCAGAATGTTGTGCAATATTTTGGAATGGGACATTGGTGTGTTTAGAGATTTAGTTTAAAAACAAAAAGATTGATCAAATCTGTACAGTTTATATTGTTCCAGATTTTTTTAAGTTTGTATTAAAAGCATGATATATAATAACCTGCTGGCTTGGCCTGGCTTTGTTCGCGAGACCCCGTTTGGTTGGGATGGAGAGGAAGGGAGCTAACTGCTCTTCCGCACCTGACCCTTGGGCCTTGCGTGTGCCCCAGCACGGGACACCTGGGCCACTCCTGGGCCCCTGCCGGGATCTGCTCCCTCCAAGGCACGGATGGAGCCAGGACCGGGAGAGCCTGAGGCCCGCCGCCTTGAGACGTCAGAGCCATCGACTCCAGCCCGCCCCAGGTCTAGTATCTCCTGCCAGCACCTCAGAAGCGTGCAGAGATGAGGAGCCACCTGAGTCAGCTGCTGACCGAACCCGGAGTTTGGACGCCCAGCCCTCCACCTGGCCTCGCCCTCCCTGAGGGCCCCTGCCGAGGGGAACTGCCCTCCCGTACCTTCTCCCCCGCGGAAACTCATCGGAGTCCTGAAGCCCCTGGTTTGGGGCAGAAAAGGTGTTAGTTGAACCTTCACTTTCATACAAGCTGCTACAAGGTATCCCCGCGTAGTTGAAAAATGGATTCCGTTAGATCTGCTAAAGTCACAAAGCTAGAAATAGGAAGCTGAGATTTCAACTGGTGTCACCAGGGTGGGGGGCTCCTCAGCCCCCTCACACCCCAAACGGGCCATACTTATCCTCTCCTGCCAAACCTGAAAACAGCCGAACGTCCAGCCACTGCCCTGTTGAACAGGGCGCTCGGCCCCCGCCTGGCCTGCACGAGGCTACTCCCAGGTCCTGCTGCCCCTGTGCTGCCAGGGAGGCCCACCTGTCCTCTGGCCTGCGTGAGCGCTGTCCTGTGCATGCGACACTCATTCCTCGTGTTTCCTTAAAGGAGTCAGGGCCTCCCTGGTGGCACGGGCTAAGATCGCACTATGAAGCTTTATCAGCAGCCACTGCAGCACGGTTCAATCTCCGACCGGGGAGTCACCCACAGGGCACAGCAGACCTCTCCTGTTTCCCTGCTGCTCCCCTCAGCAGTGGATTTCTGATCTGCCTGCTCTGCTCCCCACTGTCTCTGGTCAGTCACCCCACCCCCTGCGCCTCTGGCCTACACTCCAGCTCTTACATGCATAAATAAACACATCTTTAAAAATAAATAAATGCGGAGTCAGCATGGGACCTGCCACTGCTCCCACCCACTCCGTGCAGCCTGACCAGATTGCTCCAGGGGCCAAGGCGCCTCCCCAGCCACCTCCTGGCTGCAGACTGGAGCAAACCCACGTCCAGCGCGAGCCTGGGGAAGGTCCCTTCACGCAGCTGCGCCTCCCTCTCACCAACAGCTCCCCAGCTCTGGAGCGGTGGAGCGGAGACCTGGGTGGAAAGGGTGGCTGGGGTCCCTATCTTGCAGCAGAGGGAGAACAAACACCCCAGTTCCTCAGTTCCATAGGCTCATTTACTCACTGACCAATGCCCCATGAGCACCCACTGTCCATTCAGGGGGCGCTGGGAAGAGCAGTTATCAGACAGGTGTGTACAGGAGCCTGAGAGCCCAACAGTTGAGAGGCCAGAAAGTGGTGCTGGCGGCTGGTCAGGGAAGAGCAAGGCCCAGGGAACCTGTCTGGGAAGAGCCTCTGCTGCTCCCGGCCAAGCCTCTTCTCCCTCCCCTCCGAAATGGGGAGTCTCCCGTTCCCACTTGTTAAAATGAAATAATGAATGGAAAGTGCTGAGACCAGTGACTGACCCGGAGAAAGCAAGTACCACTTGCATCATCGAGGCCATTATCGTCCATCCCCAACCGCCACGCGCCAGCCCAGCGCCCTGAGCGTCCTTGCATCAGCAAACAGGTCGAAACCAACCTCCAGCAGCAGGACAGACGGGGGCGAACAAGCTACTCCACTCTGCCCCGCCAGGGCCAGGGCTGCTGCGCCCTGCAAGCCAGCACCGCAGGTGCTCCCCCGGGACAGGGCCCTCCCCATGCGTCCCGAAACCTCCTGGGAGTTTCTCCTGGAAAGCAGACGGGTGGCTGGGGTGAGTCACGGCGATGGGAGAACCCTAGTCCCTCATCACTGCTGCCTGAGTCAGCGGCCGCCTGTCCGTGGGCCAAGGGGACGCTGCTGCCTGGCCCCCGCCACGGGCACCACCCTGGTGAGTCAGGGGTTTGGGGCCCTCTCACTCTCCCTGGGCCTGGCCGGTTTGGCCCGGTTCCGCCCCGACAGGGCCTGTGGACAGGCTGGGACCAGCCCAAGTCTCCAAGCCCCTGGGCAACAGCAACCCGCTGACCTGCGCTGGATTTGGGTTTGAACGTGAGAATTTCACTGCCAGCAAGAGAAGCGGCCCCTTGGTCCTCGCAGTGGCCAGCTCTCTAATCCTGAACGCCTGACCTCTGCCCAGATGTGTGACGGCCTCGCGGGGCTAGACCTCGTCCAGATGGGCCACTCACACTGGTCCCTGGGCCATCCCTCTCCCTGCCTCACTGCACCGGACCCTGTTCTGTGAGCTGAGCTGAGCCCTCCCTCCCAGCAGGCAGGGAGAGGGGATGTGGCTGCTGACCGAGGCTCGGATTAGACAGGGCTACGGCTGGGCGAGGAGGCCTGGCCCTGGCCTGGCCTGGCCGTGTCCCGGGGCAACCAACAGGGAAGACAGAGTCCTGCTGATTCCGGCGAGTGGGGAAGGGAGCTTAGAGCCCTTGATAGATTTCACAGGCGGTTTGCCAGAGATGCAGGGGTGGGGTGAGAGGATTCACCAAAGTGGGGGGGCAGAACAGGCGGGTAAGTGGGGGGGGCAAGAGAGGTCTGCGCCTTATGTGGGTCAGCTGGGGATGGAACCCGGCAGTCCTGCACTCGGGTGGCATTGAGATTCAGCCCCTAGGCCACCGGCCGGATGGAACAGACTGGTAAGGTGGAGCAGAAGCCGGGTGTACAGCAGACCCCAAGGCAGGGCCGCAGGCCTGGGGAGCCTCCCAGCCCCCCACCGTCCTTCCTGTCCCCACCTCGCGGGACCTCTCTGCCCCAACCTGCCCTGCAGAGAGGCCACCGACGCTTTGCTCACGCGCTTTGCAACAACACATTATCACAGGTGGGCAGCGAACCCTGGGAGGGAAACAGGCCAGGTGGCAGCCTGGGAGGCCAGAGGTGGGAGGGGAAGAGCCCGAGCCCCGGTTCCCCGACCCCAGCCTCTGGCGTCCGCTGGTGGGCTACATTCACCTGGACGCTGGCCTGAGGGGCGAAGGGCCATGGCAGACAAAACCCCGCTGTCCTGAGGACCCGGCTGCCAGCAGACGGCGAAGACAGACGGCGAAGACAGACGACGAACCACTGACCAGGCCGGGCAGGCGCCCCTGGGAGGGGCCGCGGGCGCGGCCAGGGCCGGTGGCCCTTGAGCTGGCCATGGGGAAGGGGCACTCACCAAGGAGGGGGCTTTCGGCCGGCGGGTGACGTCCAGAGGGGCAGCGGAAGAGCAGCCAGGGCCAGCGGCCTCCGCGGCGGAGGGTGGGGAAACGCGTCATCAGGCCTTTTCCGCCCGCTGCGTGAACGTGGACGCCCGCGCGGGGCGGGGCGCGGCCTGTGACTGTGGACGCCCGGGCCCAGAGAGCCGGGGTGCGGCGTGAGAGTGCCCCCCCACCCGTGCAAGAGGCGGGGTGCGAGGGCCGCAGGGGCCGACCACGCTGGGGCCAGCGCCAGGCAGCAGGCCAGGCAGGCAGTGGGGACTGGCGGGCGTGGCGAGGGCTCCGTGCCCCGCCCCCCGCGTGCCAGCCTCCCGCCTGGCCGCCCCTGGGTCCCTGAGAGCGTTAAAGGCCGCAGAAATCGGCCCTCCCCGCTGGCGCAACAGGTTAAAGCGCAGCCGCAGCGGCTTAAGCGGGAGCTGCGTCCGCGGGGGAGTGACCCACGGGCAGCAGGCCTCTCCTGTTCTCCTCGCTGCCCCTCAGCAGTGATTTCAGTCCATCCACCTGTTCTGCTCCCCACTCTCAGTGGGGGGGGGTGCATCCTCTCATTGCACCTGTACCCCAGTTCTACCTGCATAAATAAATCAATCTTCAAAAATTAGGCCTGAAAAATCCACTGGGGGATCCGGGACTCTGCCCGAAGGGACAGTGGCCTGCCGGTGCCGGCACCAGAGCGAGGCAGGACAGCACGGCAGGGACGAAGGGCCGCGGGCAGGGAGCCCTGCTGGCGAGAGGCTGGGGCTGAGCTCCTGAGGGCCACGTGGTGCGCCCAGCTGCCGGCCACGCGCGGGAGGGCTGCAGGGTTTGGTCTAAAGGTGCGTGCTCACGCCTGCCCCCCCCCCCACGTCCCTCCTTTGTGCCAGGTCCTGGCACAGGCCTGCTGCTCAGGGAGGTGCTTCTAGCCGGCAAGAGCGGCAAGAGCGGGGCAGAGACTGGGTCTCCGCCATCGACACCCAACACACCCCGCCAGCGGTCAGGTCCGCGCGGAAGGAAGCCCAGGGAGGCTCCCACCCAGCCCTGCAAGGCCTTCAGAGTGGACAGAAGCCAAGCGCCTCAGGGTGGGCTAGGGTCTTGCAACCATCCCAGGCCAGGTGGGTTCTCCGTCAGTTCTACTACTTGAAGGAGAATTTGGGGGCCCTTGGGTTAATGGTGAGCAGGGAAACAGGCCAGCAGGGAGACGGCAGCGTGTGCCCCAGCGAGGCCCCGTGCTCCTTCCTCGGGGCTCTCTCACGACTCTCCCTCTGCCAGGTGTCCCGCCAGCTGCGCAGCGCCACCTTACAGCCCTGACCTCTGGACGCAGGTGCGCACACGCATGCTCCGGCGTCCATCCCCCCTGCGTGCCCTGCGCCCACACGCCCCTACGTTAACAACATCAGGGGCACAGGTGGTAGCCACAGAGGACCAGCTGGCCATCTCATTTACCCAGCAGCTAGTAAGCCAGCTCCTCAGCACTGAGGGACGGCAGCGGCCAGTGGAGGACCGAGAAGGCAGCGGGGAGGGGAACGGTAAGTATAGATGGGCCCTTGGAGGCCGCAGAGAACTCCGGAAGGCTGACGCATAACATGCCTAGTAGCACAGAAAATCTTTATGACCTTGACTTAGGTGGAGTTCTCGGGAGGACTCCAGAGGAATGCCCCATCAGCGAAGAGCTGACAAACTGGATTTTTCAAAATAAACTTCCTCACTGGCAGGAACATGAATAAAGACAAGCCACAGGGGCCTCCCTGGCAGCCTAGGAGTCCAGTCTCAGTGCTATGCTGTTGCAGCACGAGTTTGATCCCCGGCCAGGGAGGGACCCACAGGACGCAGCCGACCTCTCCTATCTCTCTGCTGCTCCCCTCAGCAGTGATTTCAGTCCATCTGCCTGTTCTGCTCCCCATTCCGTCTCTGGGGAATCCTCTCACCTCCACCCGCACCTCTGGCCTGTACCCCAGCTCTTGTGTGCATAAATAAATAAATCTTTGGGAAAAAAAGACACACACCCCCCCACAAGTGCCGGGCAGAGGAGGGCTCAGCAGCACTCTCCGTGGCTGGTGGGACGTGGTAGCACCACTTTAGAAAAGAACTTGAAGCTTGCTTAAAGGTTGAACATATGATGTGGTCCCACCATATCCCACTCCTGAGCCCGCAGGAACAGGAAATAAACACTGCACAAAGACTAGCACGTGACGTCCACAGCCTTTTTTGTTAGCAGAACTGGAAACAACCCAAATGCCCTTCAGTGGGTGAATGGCTGAACCCTGGACACCCACACTGTGGAAAACTACTCAGCACAAAAGAGGAAGGAACAACTGACACCTGCAGTATTGTTACAATCAAAATAAGGACGAGTGAAAGCCAGACACCGGCCCCTAGAAGATACTTGCGGGTTGAATCCATTTATAGAAAAATTCTAGAGAATGCAAATGAATGACAAATCAGTGGTTGTCTAGGGATGGGGTGGGATTAAAAAGGAGAATTAAAGGCCTGTGCCTAGGGGTTAAGTCAGTGCTATCACCACTGCAGCACCCGTAGGATCCCCGGCCAGGGAGTGGCCCCCAGGGCGCACCCCTCCTGTCTCCCCGCTGCTCCCCTCGGCAGTGGATTTCAGTACATCTGCCTGTTCCGTCCCCGCTCTGGTGACTCCTCTCACCCCATACAGCTCTGGCTTATACCCCAGTTCTTGTATGCATAATAAATATATTTTTAAAAACTTTTTTAAAGATTTATTTATTTATTCATACAGAACTGGGGTACAGGCCAGAGATGCGGAGGGTGAGAGGATTCACCAGGGACAGAGTGGGGAGCAGAACAGACAGGTGGATGAAGTCCACTGCTGAGGGGAGCAGCGGGCGGGTCAGGAGAGGTCTGCCGCGCCATGTGGTCACCTCCGGGGCAGGCGGGGGTCGAACTCATGCGGAAGTGGAAGCGGCTCCAGCGTCTCAGTGCTGAGCTTTAACCCGCTGCGCCACCATGGAGGGCCCAAATATTATTATAAAAGGGAATTAAGAAACTTTGCAGTGATGAATACGTTCATTATCTTGGTTGTATAGTATGTCAAATGTATCAAACTAGATGTACGGTGAATTGTCAGTTATTCCTCAGTAAAGCTATTAACAGAGGTGGCCATCAGAAGACTGACGACTTCCGCGTGCCGCAGACACACACAGCCTCCTCCGAGCCGCACGACCTAGCTCTTGGCGGCGGAGGTGAGGCCCCGTCCTCTCAGGCTCTCCTTCCAGTGGGCTCACAGGCACCACAGACAAGCCGGGCCGGGAACTGCAGGCACCAGGACCAGGGACGCTGGGCGGGCGGGCAGAGCGGAACGAACTCAGGCCAGAGGGGTCCTGCCCAGCACCCTCCCTGCCTCCCTCAACCCCAGCCCCTTGAGGCCACCTCTCCTGCTGTCCCTGCCCAAACCCCTCCCCGCTCCCCAGTACTGTCACCGCTGGGCTGTGTGGCTTCTTGGGGATCCAAGCCTCTCTCTGCAGTTCAGCTTTCTTAAGCCATAAAGTGGGGAGACGGGCTGCCCAGCTCATGGGGCCACAGGCCCCAACACGGAGGCCGTTCCCTTCCTGAGGAAGCCTGACCCTTGGCTCAGCTGGCATTTGGGGACAAGCAGCTGGCATTTGGGGACAAGCAGAAATGCCCAGGACAGGGAAACAGTCCTCTCAGGAGCCTAACTGGCTTCCCCTGGACGGCAGGCTGGCGAGGTCCCCTGGGAGCTCGCTGGGCTTCTGGGGAGAGGGCTTGGGCTGGAGCAGGAGGCAGAGAGGCTAGAGACGCTGAGGCCTGGCCCGGGCTCTGGGCGGGGTGGGGGTAACTCTGGCCTCCTGTTTGTGCCAGGCCCGGAGACAGGCCAGGCTGGCCAGAGGCCCGGAGGGGCGGGGCAGGAGGTCAGTGGCCATGGGGGGGGCTTGGCCCTCTCTCTGGACAAAATGTCCTGGACTTCTCCGTGGCTTGGCTGGCTGACAAGGAACAGTGGCTGGCAGAGGGTATGGGCTGCCAGCCGGCTGGGGGTGGGGGCGAGGGGAACAGCCCAGGCTGTTCTTACAACCTGTCCAGGCACCTCAGACAAGAAAAGGACCAGCTCACCCGGGAGAGAGGCAGGAGGCCTGGAGCAATCCCAGCCCGTGTCTCCTCATCCCCACTGCTGCCATCCCACGAGCTGAGTTCACAACACCCACCCTGCAAACAGGCCCCTTACCGCTGTGACCTTGGGCAGATCACAGGCTGAGCCTCAGTCCTTCACCGAAATCACCTCTCTTTCTGCGCCCTTGCGTGCGTGGAAGGAGCTTCGAGCAGCCCCCCTCGCGCGCACGCGCCTGTGAGCCGTCGCTGTTAATGCCACATTACTAAGCGGCCACGTCTCAGTCCTGAGGGTCCCGTGCAGGAGCTTCACCCACCTCCCCCCAAATTCCCACAGCGTCCTGAGGCGGCTTTTGCCACCTTTCACAGGTAAGGAAGCAGCCCCAGAAGGAAGCCACAGCCTACCACCGCCCAGCAAGTATCAGGGGCTGCAAGCTCCCGGGTGGAAAGCCCGCCGGCCTGGCTCTGAAGGCCCAACCTGACCCCAGAGGGGCAGCGGGGGCCTGGGAACCCAGCCCGGAGTCTCCCTTCCAAGGCCACCCCTGGTGAGTCCGAGCCGGTCCAGACACCCGCGCCCAGGGCTCGCGGGGACTGGGGCCTGTGGACAGGGTGCGCGGGTGCTCGCTCTCAGCAGATACTGACTGCGGGCCCGCTGCCCGACGGTGGCCTCGGCCATGGCCACTGCCAGGTGTTTCTGGACTGCCTTACTCCTGGGCAGATGGGATAGCCGGGCGCCCAGCTGGCGCGGGGAGGCCCTGGACACAGCCCAGACCCCCGGTGGGGCGGGGGAGCAGCACCTCCTCTTACTGGGGCACAGCCAGCAGGAGGGGTGAGGGTGGAGCATCCCCTTTGCAGACGAAGGGCCCGGGCGGTCTGGACAGACACCTCCCTGAGTGTGCTCTTAGGAGGCGGTCAGGCCTGTGGGTAAGCTGCCCGGTGAGGCTCTGGGTGGCCCTGGAGAGGGCCCCAGGTGCTCCCTGAGATCTTTGGGGAGACCTAGCCAGGGCCTCGGTGCCCCGCTGGCCGCTGCAGCAGCTCCCCCAGCCTGGCGCTTCTGGGTCAGGCCCAGTGTGAGCACGGTCAGCTGGGTCCCCCCAGCGCAGGCCCAGCCCAGCTCTCCCAGTGCGGGGGCAGCCCCCAGCTGCCCCCTCAGAGGCCAGGTCCACCCAGGGTCACCCGCCAGGAGGTGGAGTCACTGGACCTTACTGTGTTTTATTCCTGGACTGTAGAATCGGAAACCTAAGACAATGGGGTACAGAGCAGAGTGCTGAGGCTGAGGCACTTCCCCACCTGGGGCCTCCAGAGCCCCCCAACCTCCCCTGGCCCCTCTGTGCCCCTCCCGGCAGGTTTTCTGGGGGCCCTGAGAATTCTAACTAGGGCAGTTACCCCCTTCCCCTTGCTAAGTGGAAGGAGGGGTCAGGGCCAAACCCAGCCAAGGTGGGGGCGGGGCTCCACTGTCTCAAACCCCGCCCAGGAGAAGGGTTGGGGGGTGCGTGGGGTGGCGAGCTGGAGGGAAGCACTGGGGCGCCCTCCTAGGGGCAGCCTGCTGGTTCTGTCTCAGTTCTGTCCTCGTGAAGGTGACCCAGAACATTCCTGGGAGCCAGGGCCCCCCCCCCCCAGCAGACCCAGGAGACCAAGGGGAAAGCCTGGGGGGGAAGGGAGGGAGAGAGGGAGGGGGAGGGAGGGGGAGGGGAGGGCAAGGGAGCCCCCCCCCCCCGGCCCCCGCTTGCCAGGACCTGGCTGGGCAGGCAGCTTGGGGGCGGTGGGGGAGCCTCACTGTTCTGAGGCCTTCGCTTGCTCCCCAGGGTGGTGTCTGGCTTCCTGCCAACCCTCTGCCCTTCAGGGCCTGCTGGTCACCTCCTGCCACCAGTGGCCAGCACCACCTGGAGCACCTAACCCTGAGCTACCCAACTCCTCCTGCTCCCGCCCCCCCATCCCCCAGGCCCTCCAGGCCTCCTCCCCCTCCTGGTCCTCCTTCCCCCAGGCCACCTGACCTGAGGAGCCCCTGGCCAGCGCCCACTGCCCCTTCCCCCAGCACCCCTGCGGCTGGCAAGGTGGTTGGCTGGCAAGGTGGTTCCTACCCCGCCCCCTCCCCCAGCAGCCACCCTGTCAAGGCATCTCCTGGGCTTCTGGGAGGCGCCAGAGCAGGGCCAGGCCCCTGGGGCACCACAGGGACGCAGGGCTGAGCCCTGGGACTGCGCTTGGCATCTGTCCCTCAGAGCATCCTGGGCTTTCTAAGGCTGGCGCCCGCCCTGGCTGCTCATGGGAGAAGCAGTGATGGGGGCGGGGTGCGGGTGGAGATGCCCCTTGGACTCCATGGCGCAGGACTGAACACTGGGAGAGTCAGTGCGGGCCTGGGGTGTGCAGGCCGGGGCTTGGCCGGACATGCCTGAAGCTGCCTCTAATAGCTCCCACCGACCAGGAGACTAGGGCGGGGGGGGGGGGTCCTGCCCTTCCCCGGCAACCCCAAGACCGTGCCTGTCCTACTGAAGTCCCTGGCGAGAAAAGAGTGGGGGTCTCTGCGGGATACCCACTTGCCATCAGCTACTGAACGCAGGAAGCGAGGGGCCCAGAGCAGCTCCGGCCCTGAAAGGTTGCGGGTCTGGGAGGAAGGCGGCAGCCGGCGTCCTGGTCACCATGGATGGGCAAGGAGCTGAGCTGTGAAGGGTGAAGGAGTTCCCGAGAAACGTCCTCGGGAGGGGCATTCCAGGCGGTGGGAACAGCTTGTTCGAGGCTCAGCGCCTGAAATAGCAACCTGATAGCTGCAGGGCGCTGAGCTGCGTGATGTGATGAAGCGGAGGCTTAGCTGTGTCTGGGTGCCTGGCGGGAGGTGAGGCGGCGGGGGGGCGGGGGGGCTGCCCTTTGTCCTGAGAAGAACAGAGCCTGGGCAGGATGTAGGAGAGGGGGCGGGAAGGAGGCTGGGAGCCTGGGGTACAGCGGCAGAGAGCAGGTGCCCCCCCCCACCCGCCCGCCCTCCCCCCAGCAGCCAGGCTAGGAAATGCCTGCGACCAGAGCTGGGCACCCCGCTGGGACCAGGCCAGGCCAGCGGCTGCCTCCACTGCAGGGTCAGGACAGTGCTCTCTGCGCTGACCCCCTGGGCCCGAGGAGCAGGAGAGGCCTTGCTCGCTCTAGCAAAGTCAAGTGCAGGCCAAGGGTCTGTGGCTTCGCTGCTCCTCCGCCCTCCCGCCAAGTGAACCTGCTCCGACCCCACGTCCAGGTCCAGCAGGCTTCAGGAGCCACTGCAGAGCCTGCTGGCCAGCCCACAGGGCGGAGCCGCCAAGCTGCCGGGTCCAGGTGGGGCCTCCCTGGGCCTCCGTCTCCGGGGGTGCAAAATGGGGTGTTCCCAAGTGTGGGGAGGGTCCCCACAGCCCCTCTGCCCTCCAAACACAAGCTGCTCCCAGGTGTAGACAGGGCAGTCAGGCGCTCGCCCTCCCCCGCCCTGTCCCCTCTGTCACCCCAGCCCCTGCCAGGGACATCCTGTGCTGGGTGATGTCACCAGGGGAGCCGCTGCCTGTAACTGACAACACTTACACAGGACTTATTTTTAAACCCTCAGGCCTTGGGCAGCTCCCACCACCTCACCCCACCCCTTCACCCTATCTGCCCTGGGGCACCCCAGTGGCTTCTCAAAGGTTCTCTCCACACAAACTCTGGTGTCTGGCCCACATCTCATCTGTCTGACCCCTGAGGGGCCTTCCGGACCAGGCCACACCGGCCAAGTCTCCAGTCACAAAGTAGAGACTCGCTGAGTGCCTGAAGGTGGACTTTGGCCTCCTGTGCCTGGGGTGCAAGGGGCCAGAGGCCCAGGGAGGCTGAAGGATGGGCCAGGCCGCACCGCCCAGGTGGGGCCATTCACCCCTGAAGGCCCCGGCTGGGCCTTGGGTCTGCCACTGCTTGATCTGAATTCATTTTTAAAGATGGATTTATCTATCCACACAGAGAGGGGTGCAGGCCAGAGGTGCAGGGGGTGAGAGGCTTCCCCAGTGACAGAGTGGGGAGCAGGCCGACTGACGAAGCACACTGCTGAGGGGAGCAGCGGGCGGGTCAGGAGAGGTCTGCCATGCCCTGTGGGTCACCTCCCAGGGTGGGGATCGAACTCATGCTGAAGTGGCTGTGACTTCTTAGTGCTGCGCTTTAACCCGTGTGCCACCAGGGAGGGCCCTCTTGCTCACATTTCATCACTTGTTGACAGATGGAAAAACTGAGGCTTAGCACCAGGGCCAGGCATGACAAAGGCATATAAAGGACTGGCAGATGTGGGGTGCAAACCCAGGCTCCATGGACAGACCCCAATGCTGAAGCCTCCCCCTAGTCCCTGGTCCCAGACCCCTCCCTTGCTGCACTTCAGTTAGCCCTCTCCCCCCATGCCTACACACCCATGCCCTCCCCAGAAAGAGCCTGGAAGTGTAGACCAAGGGACACAGCCCTGAACCCTGTCCTCCAGTAGCCACCAGTCAGCTGGTGCCCCACAGCACCGCCTGGCACCAGGAGGCAGGAGGCTTTGTTGGGAGTTCTAAGCTGCCGCTGGACCAGAGGTCACAGCCTAGGGACGGTCTGTAGCGCCACCTGGTGGTGATACAGCGCACCTGACACACTCTGCCTTGGTGCTGTGATCCAGGCCCCAGACTAGATTTTAGTGAGCAGCTACTATGTCCCAAGTAGGAGAGGGGAAAAGGAGCAGGGGAGTTAGGCTGAGAAGGCCTGGACAAGACACTCCAGGCATGCAGGGCAGCAAGTGTGATGGCTGAGATGAGACCGGAAGGAGCGGCCTGGCTGCCGACATCCATCTCTACCTCCTGACTCTACCTACCACATCACCTCCACCTGGGTTGCTAGTGAGGTGGAGACTGGCTTGTCTGTGGGGGATCTATGTATGACGTGGGGGAGGGGTGGCACCTGTCATCACACCCTGGGTTCCAGATATGTTGAGCTGAGACAGCATCCCATGCCTTTCCCTTTAAAAGGGGTTTCTGGGCCCTCCGTGGCGGTGCAAGGGGAAGCTGTCTGCAGCCCCTACAGCACGAGTCAAACCCCAGCCAGGGAGTGACCCACAGGCACAGCAGACCTCTCCTGTCTCCCGCTGCTCCCCTCGGCAGTGTGTTTCAGTAGATCTGCCTGTTCTGCATGCAGCACCTCCTCTGAATTTCACAGCACCCTGACAGGTGGGCAGGACTGGGGTGCTGGTCACCATGGCACTGATGAAGGTCAGGGAGGAACATGTCTTCCAGGAGGCCACACAGTGAATTGGAGTTGGGGCTAGAATGAGGCCGATTTCCAGTATCATGTGAGGTCCGGATTCAAGGCGCACCTGATGGTCTGGGTAGAAGTGGGAGCAGCAAGTGGCCCCCAGGGGTACCCCCCCAGGGAGGTGGGCGGTGAGAAGTGGAGAAAACTCTCCTGAGCCTCATTTTGCTGTGAGCTTGGCCGCCCCGCTCCCTCCTGCCTCTTTCTCCTCCACGCAGGAGACACCAGATGTGACGACTCTAAGGTCCCTGGTGCCTACCGCCTCTGAGTGCGGTATCCAGGAGGAGAGGAAAAAGAAGACAGGTTCCGCAGAGGGAAGACCCCAGAAACTGAGGTTGGGGGGCCCGGCTGGGTGGTTAGGGACCAAGGATAAGGTTGGGAGGGGTGAAGAAATGGTGCCAGGGAAGTCATTTGTTTCCACATTGGTCAGGTGGGGTCACGGTGAACGTCCTGGCCCAGCCAGCGGAGCAAATGTCAGTGCTCCCAGCCAGCCCAGCGGCTGGGCCTGGGCCTTGGGCGCACAGGGCAGCTCAGGCAGCATCGGGGAGGTGGGAGCTCAGGCCTTGCTCCTGGCTGCTTTGGCTGGCTGACCTCTGAGGGTCCAGGGGTTGTGGAGGTGAGTGTCCTTCCAGCGTGGACAGGCCCAGGCAGGGCCAGCACCTCAGGCAGAGGACAGCTGGGCCGGTGGAAAGAAGCTGCCCTTTGGTGCCACTGTCCGGGCTTAAACCTCGGCTCGGTGGGACCGGTAACTGTGAGGTCCTGGGCATGTCACCTAAGGCCTCCCCTGGCCTCCATCTCGCCCTCTGCAGATGCTATGGGGGCTTGTGAAGAAGGAGCACAGCTCTGGGAGGACCCACTGTGAGTCCTCGTTCCTGCCGGCAGCCCCAAGGCCCTGCTGTGCTCACACCTGCAGCCTGGACTTGGGGAGGGGCCTGAGTCAGGCAGCGCGAAGCTGGGACGGCCTGTGGGTGGGGGTTTGTTGAGGTGAGGAGCAGACCCGGGGGCTGTGCGGGAGCAGAGGGGAGCTGGGGCACCCACCTTCAGCCCTCTTTCCTGGTTCCCTTCTGCTCAGGTTGGCCGCTGACGTCAGCAGTGCCAGCTGGGCTGGCTGGCGGGAGGCGTGTGAAGGCCGCTTGCTGGCTGGGCAGTGAAGGGAAGCTGAGTGGCCAGCCCTGGAATGAGGCCTCCAGGGAGGGGAGGTGCCTGTCAGGGCCTCACACATGTCCTTACAGTGCAGGACGGTCAGGGCCAGGGAGGTCCTCGCCCTGCAGGGCCTGCAGACCCCGTGGCAGGAAGCTGCCAGGCCAGGGGCAGTCAGAGTAGGCCCTGCCGTGGCACCAGGCCGCCGCTGTGCTGAGACCTGCCCTATGCCAGCTGCCCGGGCCAGACCTGACCCGAGGTTCATCCATCAGAGAGGAGCTGGGTCAGGGCATGACTTGCCCAGACCACGCCCAGGCTGGTGCTGGAGCAGGGACCCGCAGCAACCAGACCTTGCCCATCTCTGCTGTGGGCGACAGCAGAGTAGCAAATGCAGCGTCTTCACATCTCTGGAAGGGCCTCCTGGGCCCAGTGGGCCACTGGTTCACCCTGGCCCCATGGAGGCCGCCCAGGGCTGGGGACAGGGTCAGGGGCCGGCTGTTGCCCGAGGGCAGGACCCTGGCCAAAGGCTGTTTATGCCACACCAGCCTCTGGCTTCTCAGCTCCTCCAAGTCTTAGTGAGAAGCACGGTGGTGCCAGGGACCTACTCCCCCTTGGCACCCTGAACTGCCGGCTTGCCTCGTGTCTCCTGGGGGACCACGTCCGCACGGGCGAGAGCCACACCCGTGCCCTGCTTGGTGGCGCCCCAGCTGTGTGTGAACCCAGGGGCGATCACACCCACTGCCGCTGGTCTCCCCGGCACTCATGAGGCCTCCGTCTGCCTCTCCCAGCAGGTCGGGAGGGGGCGGCAGCCCCAGGCGAACCAGACCTGGGCCCGCAGCTGGTCTCTGAGCACGGTGCCTGCCCCACGGGGCCAGAAAACGTCCTCAAGGCTGGGAGAAGGGGAAGGCCCAGCGTGGGTGTCGAGGACATGGCCTGACCCCAGGGCCAAGCGCCTGGTGACCTTGGCCCCGGCTCTGGGCCTGAACTTAGCTGCTGTGATTCGGCCGAGGCAGCGGGCGAGGCTTCCTCCCGCTACAGCCAGGACCGCGGCGCGAGGGAGGCCACTTGGCCGAACGCGTGGAGCTGCTGAGAAAGGGTGCGACGGCCGTGCGGCTCACACGCAGGCAGAGGAATCGTGGGAAGGGGGACAGAAAAGACAGACCGCGACTCTCGTCTCAAAATATTTAATTCTGTTTTGAAAAGGATACATTCCCAGCTTCCCGCCCACACCACTCGGCCGCCAGCAGCGACTCCAGGCGGGCCCACGCAGACACGCACACACACTAAGGCCAGGGCTGGGGTCTGCTTCTGCCTCTCCGGCTGGAAGAAGGGGCTTTCCTCTTGCCCCTTCCCCAGGCAAAAGTAAAGGAGAGAGGGGCCCGCTGCAAAGCCAGCCCGGGGGCGCAGAGCCCAACACGTCGTCACATCTCATGCGCTTAGAAAAATAAAACCAAGTGGCGTTCTGCATCTGCAACACCGTAAGACAGCAAGTCCACCTGGAAGTCATCTTTGCCATTTTCTAGAAAAATTTATTGCACTTAATTAACAGATGTCAAAGGAGCTCTGGGTGGGGCTTTCCCATGAAAACCAGGGCTCTCAGCCCTGGCGCAGAACAGAGCGCCGCTGCCCCCGCCCCGTTGCCAGGCGGGGGGTGCGCGGCGGCCCTTCAGCGCAGTGAAGGCTCCGACCAGACCGAGTGCCTCCCCCACCGGGCCCTCCACAAGGCTGCTGGCCACCTTAAAGCGCGCTCTCTCCAAAACAAACAAAAATATATATATACTTCTAGACATACATTTAGCATATGTATATTCCTGCAACATTCTCGCTCGTTCATGATTTGTCTCTTCGGAGGCGGTAAGGAGGCTCCGCGGGAGGGGCGTGCTGGCCGGCGTGCAAACCCACACGAGCCGGCGCTCGAGCCTCCGGGGCTTTAACGTCAGATCTCAACACGACAGCCTCGGACTTTGGCTGCTGGGCCCAAGACAGAGCCCGGGAGGGAGTCCGGGAGGCTCGCTCCGCGACGGGCTGGCAGCTTCTGCCGGGCGCTCAGGCCCGCGGCGAGCACGCCCGCCCTGCGGAGCCCCCCAGGACACAGGGAATGCTTCAGGGGGGCCGGCGGCGCTCCTCCCAGACACCCACCCACCGTCTGCAGGAGGGCGGGGGTGCGAGACAGGCAGAGCGGGGGCAAGAGGCCGAGGCCCGGCCCTGGGCTCGGAGACGACACCCAGGGGGTAAATGTCTATCCTTTAAAAAATAAAATTGAAAAAACACAAACCACACACTCTCTGGCCAAAGAAAGCGAAGAGCTCTGAGCTGGAGGCCCTTCCGCGAGTAAGAAATGAGAACTGCCCTGGCGGGCAGCCAGACCAGAGGGAGAGTGCCCGGCGGGCGAGCTGCCCAGGCAGGACGCAGACATGCCGGATGCAACTGCCCGTTGTGGTTACAACAGAGTGGAAAGTGTGCGCGTGGTTTTCACAGGACCACAGAGTGAAGGCCGGCACGGGAGGGGTGCTCTCCCTGGGCCCTGGGGCCCCGCCAAGTGCGCAGAGGCGGCGGCAGGTCCCGCAGGCTCCGCCCTGGGCAGTCTAGTCAGGCCGGCGTCCCCGGCCCGGCCCGTCTGTTAGAAAAGGTCCTCAGAGACCGGAGCCACCGCTCCGGCGAAGCCAGAGGCGCGACAGCGGCACCGCCGCCAGCCCTCTCCCCGCAGGCCGCCCGCCCTGAGCCCGTGAAACCCGCCTCCGCCGCCCAGGTGGCACAGGGGCCGCGGCTTCGAGTCCTGTTCTGGGCAGCGGGAAACGCGGAGTCCAGCAGGGCGCAGAGGAGCAGCCTGGAGGTAGCGAGGCCGCAGCCGCAGGCGCCCGTGCCAGCGGGCCACACCTCCCGGCAGGAGGGGCGCCGGCCCTGGCGCTGCCCACGGCTCGCTAACGGCAGCGCGCTGTGCCCGGCGGCCCTGACCGTGGCCTGCCGCTCTGGGCGGCCGCGGGCGGCTCCTGAAGCAAGCCCCGCAGCCCTCTTCCGCCTTCAGGGGCCGTGGGCTCGGCCTGGCCCACCGCGGACAGCGGCGCCAAAAAAGCTCGAGAAACACGCTCCGGCCCTCCTGGCCACTCCGAGCGGGGCCGCTGCTCTCAGCACTGCACGGGAGCCTCCCGGGTCCGGGAAGGAACGTGTCCTGGGTGAGGGAGTTTTCTCTGAAATCCAAGATCTGAGCTGGGTGACTGGGCGGAAAGAAAGAGCAGGCCTGGCAGCCCAGTCTGGTGGACACAGGAGGCGCAGATGGCCTCTGCCGTGACCCCGGGAGCGGGCGAAGAGCTCGCACTGGGGTCCGCCCCTGCCGTGGGTGGAACACCGGGCGGCACCACAGCCCGGCGCCGCCACAGGCCTAGAGCCGCAAGGGCAGGCGAGGGGCAGGGCGGCTGGCGCACGCCCGCGGCCGGCCGGGCCACCCAGGCTGCAGAGACCCTCCTGTGGGAGGCAACGGCTCGAGGGGGGCGAGAGCAGACGCTGCCGTCCAGGCCCGCCGGGGAGGGCGAAGTGTGCGACAGACACGCTCAGCTGGAAACAAGCCCGCAGCGCAGACGGGCCGCAGGGCCGATGGTCAGGCTGGAGGCGGGGGAGGGAGCCGAGCGCCCTGTGGAAGGAGGGACGCGCGTCCAAAGGTCCCTTCCCGCCCAATGGGGACATCCGAGAGGCGAAACCACGCTGGTGCCTGTCTGCGTAGCCTCTCCGCGCCCCTGCTGGGGGGCGCTGGCCCCTGAAGTTGCCACGCGGTAAGAAGCTTGAACAGGAACGCTCCTGGCGCCGGGCGCGCCCTCGCCTGTGCCAAGTCACAAGTCCCCACGCGTGGGTGGGGTGTCAGGAGCCCCTGCAGAGGTCTGGGAGCAGGAAGTGCCGCCGGGGGCAGTTACAAGGGCCCGTACTTGGTCTCATACTTGGACACGATGGTCTTGCACTTGCCCACCTCCTTGCGCAGCTCGGCCACCTCCGTCCGCAGGGCCGTGTTCTCCTTCTCCAGGAAGGCCGCCCGGATGGTGATCTGGTTCTCCTTCAAGCGCCGGGCATCCCGCGACCGCTTGGCTGCCACATTGTTCTTCTTGCGCCGTGTCCAGTACTTTTCATCCTGTGGGAAGGGTCCTCTGTGGGTCTCCCACCCCACAAGGGAGCCCAACTGCCCCCTCCCGCCACCGCTCGGTCCGAGAGCCCCCCCCCGACACACGGGGAGGGAGCGGCAGACGCCCTTCCCCAGGGAGGGCGTCCGGGGCGCTGTGCTGGTGCTGCTCGGCTCTCAGCGCCTCGACACCACCGGTGTGCAGGCCCGAGCTGGCGCCGCCACGCTGTGCCTTGGGCCCCTTATCGGCACGTGTGATAGCAGCAGCGACCACCTCACGGTGACACACACACGGTGCCGGAAGCGTGCCTGGCCTGCACGCACATGTCCGCAGTCACCAGCGCCGTCACTAAGCCTGAGGCCCTGGGAGGCAGCGTGAGTGCTACTTCACCTCCCCGACGAGGAGCCTGAGGCACAGCTATGTCTGGGCGGCCAAGCGGCATTTGAACCCAGGCCCGCCTGACTGCAGCGCTCGGATGCAACGTCCCTCCTGTGAGCCACAACAGGAGGCGAGGGGAGACACCAAGCCCTCCTCTCCCCACCCCGTTCCTAAAACCATCAGCTTGAAAGCGGCGGGCTTGTCCCTGTTAGCGGCCACACACGCCACCTTCTGTCCTTCCAAGCGGCGCCTGACCCAGCCAGGAAGCAGCGGGGAGGGGAGCCGCTGGGCGTCCGCTGGGCCCGGCCACCCGACTGCCTGGCCGGCTCCAAGCACCTGGAGCTCACACGCCCTGAAAGGGCGCAGCGGGAGGGGCCCCCAGATAAGTCGGGCGTCAGGAAGCTCGGCCTCGGCTCAAGCGCTGGCACGGCGCCCGCACGTGGAGAGGAAACCAGGTTACCTTCTGCTCGTCGGGGACAAAGACCTTCTTGGCCTTTTTGATCATGGGCTGGGGCTTCAGGTCTTCCTCGGCAAACTTGTGCTTCCGCGGGTTGAAGAGCTCCCCGCCAGGCACGCTGGAGAGTACCAGGTCGGCAGGGTCGGGGTTGAAGTTCACATCCACCTCCACACAGCTGGGGTCGATGGGGCTGGGGGTCTCCCTCTCCTTTTCCAGGGAGGATTCTGAAAAACAGCAGCCGGAGGTCCTGCAGCAGCCCCGGGCCTCAGGGGCGCGGGTGGTGCGGCGCAGCCGCACTTGGGGGGGCGGGTGGTGCGGCGCAGCCCCCGAGCCGGCTGGCACCCATCCAGCTGAACAGCACAACGTGGGAAGAATCTTCTCGGAACAGAATGCTCAGAGGAAACAGGCCCCTGAAAAGACAGGATCTTCCAACTGCTCCCGGCCCCCCCCAACGTTATGCAAAACATGAAATCATTTGCCCCCTGAAAACTTCCCGTGGGTCCAAGCTCTCAAGTAACGAAAGCCAGCTGAGCGCTCGCGCGCTGCGGGACGAGCAGCAAACGGCTTCCACCTCCGAGCCCGAAGCCTCGCCACGCTCACGGCCCGCACCACGCAGGGGGAGGCTGTTCTAGCCCATTTCCCAGAAACAGGGTTCAGAGAAACGACACGTGCCCTCGGGCCCACAGGGCGAGTGGCTGGGGTGGCAAGAGCGGGGTCTGGGCGAGTCTGTGCCCTCATCCTTGCCCACCCAGCCTGGCTTTGGACGGAGCCTGGGCTCAAGGCCCTTAGGAGTCCCAGGGCTGCGTGCAGTCATCTTATTATTAAAGAAAAGCAGCACCTCTGCTCTCCCTCAGCGCTACTGAAAGGAGCCCCGAGGAGCGGCTCCGCCACCTGCACCCCGGTGCATGCCAGGTGTGTGCCCGCCAGAGGAAGCAGGGCTACAGCAGGCCCTGCCGCCGTGGCCTGTCGGTGCAAGGGGCCGGTCTCACACAGATGAGCAAGCGAAGTCTGAAGACGCTGGGCGTCTCACACTCCTGGGAGAAGAGCTCGCAACGCTGGCGGTCAGGGCCCGGGCAGGTGCAGCGCAGGGCCGGCCGCGCTGGGCTGTGCCCGGAGGGAAGGGCCAGGCATGCCGCCTCTGGCCCCAGAGCAGTAGTTCTCAAGGGCACAGCTGCGCCTTGCGGGGACAGAGCGGTCTCAGGACGGGCAAAGTGGTTTCCATTGTGTCCGGGGGGCGCACAGGACGCCACCAAATACCCTGTACACAAGGGACTCTCCTGCCCCCCGTCCCAGCAAACACGTGACCTGGCCCCGACGTCAGTCACACCACAGATTCTGACTTTGACCCGGGGGAGGGGAAGGTGCTGAGGCTTCTGGGCAGAGGGACGTGATCAGAACCAGGGTGTAGCTGGATGGGGCAGGCATGCGCAAGCACCTTGCGGGAGGGCAAGTCACAAGGGGGCTGAGTGGCAGGGTGCGGGGCCGGGGCCACGCCGGAAGCAGGCGCGCGGCAGATTCCACACCCGAGACTCGCACACAGAGCTGCTCAGCGTGAGGCGACTCAGCGCTCTTCAGCAGTGACCCAATGCCAAGAAGTGGCTGTTTCTGGGGCAGGACAAGAGAAACCCCCAAAAAACAAGAGGGCAATTTACAAAGGACACCTAAAAAAGAGACTGGGGCAAGGACCTTGAGGAAGCCCCACCCCCAAGTGTTATAGTCCAGGGAGCAATTCAGCAGCGGACTGTAAGATCTGCACATGACTGCTGGAGGCAAGGGGCAGTCAGCAGATCAGACGGTAATTCAACTGCACAGCAGATGTGAAAATCGCTCATGGGCTGACACCAGAACGCCCAGACCCCAACGGCGGGAGAGGGAGCAGCAGCGACCACCGGTCACCACTGGCTAAGCATGTGCAACGCGCTGGCACCAGGGCCGTGCCCAGCAGGAACGCTGGGCATCTACCAAGAGACACGCACGTCAGTGTCTGCGCCAGCGCTGCGCGTAACCCAAACCAGAAACACGTCAAATGCCCGACGACGGCAGAAAAGGTAACCAGTGTGTTCCCACGACAGGATGCTACTCAGCGAGGAAAAAGGACAGTCCTGCGCAGGCAGCAACACGGACTGATGAGTCCGTGGGACACGGCGTGAGGAAGGGGCCAGACACAGAACGCCGCTGCCTCGGCCTCTCCAGAAAGGAGCACTGAGAAAGACGACTGCCATCCCAAGTGTGACTGTCCCAAGTCTCAGCTTCCTCTGTGCTGTTTTTTCTGTCACAGGAGTCGTCTACAGCTATGTTGTACAAACCGGTTTTGTTCATGGAGAGATTCTGATGTGCACATACATATTACGTCAACTAGAGAGAGCTGTGAATATGTGCAAGAGCTTACATGTAATGAACTTATAATAGCTAAAGCCGAAAAGACGTACTGTGTAATTCCTTATACTGAACATTCAATTACAAACGAAAGGAATCTTTGGTGTGAAAACAGGACTAGTGATAATCTCTAAGGAGTACTGGCTAAGTGGGTCATGAGACACTTTTAGGGTGCCAAATGGTGTTCTCTGTCCTGATCTGGAGCACTGTCACATGGGTTCCCTCTGCAAAGATTCACTGGGCTGGGCACGTGGCACGCAGGCACTCCTGGACGTCAGTCACCCGTTATTAAGGCTGACTGGCGGGCCTCCCTGCTGGCGCAAAGGGTCAAAGCGCAGCACTACCGAGCGTCCGCAGCCACTGCAGCACTTTAATCCCGGCCAAGGAGTGACCCACAGGGCGCAACAAGACCTTTCCTGACCCACCCGCTGCTCCCCTCAGCAGGGTATTTCTGTCAATCCACCTGTTCTGCTCCCCACTCTGTCTCTGGTGAACCCTCTTACCCCCCCCCACGCCTCTGGCCTGTACCCCAGTTCTTGTGTGCATAAATAAATAACATTCCCAGCTCTGCCCCAACCACACATGGAAACTGCCTCCTAGAACAACTTGACCAACAGGAATACAGGTGGAATCAGGTGTGTCTCTAGATCTTACCAGTTTCTAGGAGAAAAAGAAGTGGAGCAGAGGAACATGAGAGATGCAGTAAGAAAAACCTAGCATGTGTGAAACTCTATAGGAGAAATGATTTGATTTTACCAACAAATAAACTGGGGGATAAGAGAAAAGGTGGAGGAGGGAGGCGAGCCTGAAGTTACAAAATATTTAAGACACATCCACCAAACAAAACCTGAGTCTTATTTGCATCCTGATTCAAACAAACCATAAAACAATTCTGGAAATCGGAATACTCACGGAGCTGTGTCAACTTCACACCCAAACTGGCATTTGTGTTTGGAAAGAATCCTCATTTCTCCTCCCTGGCTCCCTGGGAACTGTCCCGGTCAGGAAAGACATGGTAAGTATCCAGGCCAGGAGGTTCATGATCTACCCACCACTTCCACGGAAGCAAATGGTCACTGCCGTCCTTCACCAGGGAAGGCATCAGCACCCAAGGCAGAAATTCCAGAAAAATGAGCTAAAATGCGCAAGGTCCTCCCCAGGGGCAGCTGTGTGTTTGGGTTCCGAACCCACTTTGGAGGTGGGAAGACAAGGGCTTTGGCATCTCTCACGATTTCTCAGATGGCGCAGAGACAACCGCACCACAACGCAGACTGTGAGACGGCCTGACGAGAAGGCCTCGAGAAGCAGCGGGCACCCGGGCCAGGGTGAAGGCGGGGCGGCTGAGGCCAGGGAGGCGCCGGCCAGAGCAGCAGCAAAGACCCGCAAGGCCCATGTCACGCGCGTGACTGTGCAGTTTCTTTGGGAGAGAACAAATGTATCCGGCTGCTGGAGAAAAACGGAAATCACTCTTGTGTTACTCACATGTGGAAATGCTTACAGACGAAATGACGCAATGTTTGGGGTTTGAATGAGAATGCTCAGGAGACGGGAATGGAAGGTTACGGAAAACAAGACCACGGTAGCGGAGCCATGGTCACCTGCGGCTTTGCTACGGCATGTCTTACTTTTGTATCTGAAAAACTTGCCATAATCAAGTCAATGATAAAAAGAGGCTGAGAGGCCCTCCCTGGTGGCACAGCGGGTTAAATAAAGCACAGCACTGAGAATCTGGAGCAACTTGCGCATGAGTTCGATTCCCGCCTGCCCTGGAGGTGACCACATGGTGCAGCAGACCTCTCCTGACCCATCCGCTGCTCCCCTCAGCAGTGTACTTCGTCGATCTGCCTGTTCTGCTCCCCACTCTGTCTCTGGTGAAGCCTCTCACCACCCCTGAGCCTCTGGCCTGTACCCCCAGTTCTGTATGCACAAATAAATCTTTAAAAAAAAAAAAAAAGAGGCTGAGAATTCCAGTGTGCAGGTCCCCTGGGCCCTTCCTGGGCACGACCATTGCATGTGCTGTGGCCTCTGCGGAAGGCTTTGCGGAACCCATGACGCCTCTGGGGGGCCCCTGTCCAAAGGGACAAACGGGTCCTCCCTGGCTGGCAGCAGACCTCTCTTGTCTCCCTGCTGCTCCCCTCAGCAGGGTATTTCAATAGATCTGCCTGATCTGCTCCCCACTGTCTCTGGTGAATCCTCTCACTGCCCCTGTGCCTCTGGCCTGTACCCAATGCTGTATGCATAAATAAGTAAATTTAAAAAAAAAAAAAAAGCCCAACCAATCAATCCCAAGAGATACAAGAGATACAAGTGGACGAGGGAGGGAGCCCGAAGGTACGGCTGCCTTCTGTGGCTCGTGTCTGGGTAGGACCAGGCTATGGAGCCAGAGGTCCTGAATTCAAGAGCTGTCTCCACTACCTACCAGCTGTGTGACCCTGGGCAAGTTACTTAACGTCTCTGTGCCTGTTTCCTCACCTGTAAAATGGGGACAACAGAATCAGCTTCCTAAGATCTGTGAGAGAAGTGTGTGTTAACGCTTGCGGATGCAGTGAGTGCTAAGTAAACTCGGGCCAGCTTATCAGTATCGCCTGTGCTCTGCCGAGCGGGTGTGGAGAAGACGCAGCACCAGGGGCTCCATCCCACCAGGCCGCAGCCCAAGCGCTCACTCCGCAGTGCTGACCCCTGCACACACCCACCAACAGAAAGCGCCCACTGCTGCAGATGGCCTGCTATTTTTATCTCAGCCTCAGAGGACTGTGCAGGGTGGGAGCAGAGGGCTCCGCCACTCTGCAGGCCCCCCATGACCTCTCCTGGCAGCAGGGCTTGCCAGGCGTGTGGACAGAAGCAGCCCCAGCTGGACACGGACTGCTCAGTGGGGGGGGGGGGGGGACCCTGCTGGAGGCGCCTCACCAACCTGTGCTGGACACGGTCTCAGAGGGCTGAAAGACGGCAGTGGAGGAGGACGGCGGGGACGCTGCAGAAGAGCTGGCCGACTCCTTGCCTTCCAGCTCGGCCACAGGCAGCAGCAGGTTCTGGGCCAGGTGAGTGGGGCTGGCAGGGATGCCATTCTCCAGCAGGAACTCGTCCAGGTCCATGTACTCCAGGTGGAAGGACTCGCCGTCATACGGGATGGTCTTGTCCCAGATGGGCGGCATGAGGGAGGCAGAGACCGCCATGGTGCTGGCCGCCGCAGTCTCGTCTTCCTCCAGCTTCTCCTTGCCCTTTTCCTTATCTGCAAACACAGAACTGTGATGAGATACCACGCACAGGTAACTCAACCCCGCAAGGCAAACAGGGAGCCTCACGGGCTGACCCGCCCGTCTCTCGGCCCTGATCTGTGCCAGCATCTTGAGAACCTACCTGGTTCTAACCTGGGGACCCCGAGAGGTGGCAGCCTTGTGTATGCCTCGGCCTCCCAGAATGCTCACGCAAGCCCGGCAGCCTGCTGTGGTCCCAGGGCTAACTCGGCGGAATTCACTTCTGAGAGAGGGGCTCCCAGGGAGGGATGGGGACACTGACCCCACCTGCTATCTTGGGAAAGGTGGACTCCCTGGTCATGCCTTGTGTTCTGCTGTCCTGTTCCACAACACAGCTTAGGGCTTAATCCCAACTCTGTTACCCACTTGCTGGGCTCTTGAACTTCTCTGAGTCTTGGTGACCTCTATAAGTAAGGTTAAATACCAGAGGGCAGTCTAGACACACACGAGAGTGTCCGCTACAGCCCCTGGCCCAGCAGGTGGGCGCTGGGACTGCACGCTGTCGAGGGCAGTGGTGGTGCCTGATCCCATCCCACTCGGGGCCCACTCAGAAGCAAGCATACAGTGTCAAGGGGAAGCCGTACACTGAATGGGAACACTGCGTTTCACCCAGACTCCCCTTGGGGTTCTCAGCTGGACAAAGCCTGGAGCTGCCTTCCCAGACCCTTCTTCAGACCGACCACTTCAAGAGATTTCTATCCTGACTAAGACTGAAGGCAGGATTTTCTGGACAAAAAGGTGGAGCTAAAGGAGAAAGGATGTTCCCCAGGACGCACAACCAAGGCACCAGTGGGCACCTGACTCAATAAGGAAGGTGTGGCTGTGGATACCTGAGGTCAACTGAAGAAAAAAAAGATACGAGAAAAAAGTGGTGGGTGGGAAGGAAATGAGAGCGGCAGGGAGGCTAGGCAGGCAAGTGGAGGCGAACTCATGACAAGTTCACGGTGCGTGTGCAGGACGGAGAGAGACGACGCTGACATGGATCCTGAAGTCAAAAAAGAAATCAAACATGATTATGCTGGAAATCAGCCAGTCAGGCATGGACGCCTAGGTCCCAGATGGCCAAAAAGCAGCCTACTGGGCCAGTCAAAATGGACACGCCCAGTGAGTTTAGGAGGTGCAGGCTTTGCAAGCAGAACTTGGTCATGGCTCTTAATGCCAATTAACTTAAGCTCCTGCAGCTACCTTCTATGCCAGGCTTTGGGTTAAAACCAAATGGGAAGGAAGAAAGTCCAGCTCTGGCATGCTGCATGGGCCAGATGGCCGCCCTGTTCTCCTCCGGAGATCCTGATTCTCCATTCTGTTCAGAATCAACCGAGCTACATTAAGTAGGGTCACTGGGGATCAAAGGAGGTGGGAGAAGGGAGGGGAGAACAGCAGTCAGGCCGAAGGACAAGAAACAATACGTGACGATGGTGCCTGGTACGAGCAATCAAGGATGTTTTGAAATCAGTGTTTTTAAAAGTGTTCTACACTGTTAGAGATAGGAAGGAGCAGGCGCAGCCCCAATCACACCGCCATCAGAGGCTGCCAGTGACACAGTAAAGAGCACCCCACTGAGAGCTGTAAGCCTGGCTGTGCGACCTTGAGGAAACATCCTCACCTCTCTGAGTCTCTGCTTTCTTCACCTGGGAAGTGGGGAGAATACCACACAGAACTATCCTGAAGACTCAGGAAGGTTATGTCAAAGTGCATGGTGGGCAGTCTACAGAGCAGGTACCGTTCCTGTGCTGAGCGCCGCTGTTGGTGATCCTGAGCAAGAACCTGACGGACATTTACACCTGTCCTGCTGCTCGTGTCAGCCCAGATTTGAACAAAGGATTGCCTCAAAGACAAGCAAAACACTGTGCACAGGAGGTCCCGAAGCAGGCGAGCCTGGCCTCACCTGACTGCTAAAGCTATTTATAGCCCCACAGTGACAGCCAAGGGAATGGAAGCCGCCGCGGAAAACACCAGGAAAGGAAGGGAAATGGCACTTATAAAAGGAAAATGAATTTCCCAAGACAGGTACTTGTCTATTCTTTCCCAAACCCTTGAAATACACTGACGGTTCTTGAAATTCAAAGGTCTCAGATGAAAAACATACCACAGCGCACCTAACCCCACAATAGGTGGCACCCCTGCTGCTCCCCGGAGCTCCTGTGCCCAGGCCCCCAAACAAGGCCAGACCTGCTTTCCACCCACTTGCACCCCAGGGACCCTTGTGGCCTGGGAAACACGATGCAGCTCCCACGGTGGCCCCCAGGTCAGGGTCAGCCGGGAACACCAGATGTCGGGCCTCACCCCGCCTGCCCCAACGCCCTCCCGGAGGGGCCTGGCACCTTCTCCAGACCCTTCCCCGGCACCACACCACCCCCGGAGCAGTTCCTTTCCAGTAAACCCCCAGCGTGTCCCTAGGAGCTGGGCACGCGACAGGGACGAGGCCCCGGTGCCTGCCAGAGGGGGAGGCCACGCGCCTCAAACTTCAGCAGACTTTGGAATCACAACGGGGGGCGCTGGCAGTTGGGGTGCACCTCAAAATGCAGGTTCCTGTCTGAGAGCCGCAGAGTCCACGGGTGACGGGCAGGGCCCAGAAACAAGT